>NC_090933.1:612060550-612365654 GCF_040938575.1 Ambystoma mexicanum
AAATAAATGCATTTACTGTGCTGCAGCCACAGAACAGGTTCCTGAACTGGCTTCAAATGACATTTGCATCCTGGGAACAGCATATTGCCTCCCCCCAATGGGACCAGCATCTGGACACTATGAATGGACCAAGAGGAAGAATGTAACACACTCATCAGACTCTGTGGCAGTGCTTCAATCTGATACAATAGATTCTGGGACACACAGGTATCAATTTGTTATTAACATCTCCCTCAATTTAATTCAATTTAATCTGGGGAGCCTCAAAGGCCACTCCAGAACAACATTTGTAAGTATGTCCTTATATGGGAGAGAAAAGCTAGCCCATTTGGGGCGAAAGACTGTTCTGAATTAATAAACATTGAACTTTTATTTCTGCAACCAGACAACACAGTAATGCAAAAGTTTAACTGTTTAAATATGACTTTGGGGGCATTAAAACAAGACATTGTAGCTTTCCCTAGGATGTAGGGGATGCAAACAGCAGAAAAAGGTAAATCGTGAGAAAAGAATCCATGGTGGAACATTAAAAATTAATGCAAACATGCTCTATGATAATATGCACACATGTATAAAGTTATAGAATTTTAGGTGAAATATTTCCCACCAAAAATTTGTGAAAGATTATTAGAAGGACGAAACAATGTCCTACAGACCTGGGAGTTGGAATGTTATGCTCTGTGTGGAATATGTCATTTACCTATGTGATTTGAAGTGCCACAAATGTACAAATGTGCTATTTATGTCCGGAATGATTTTTGACAAAAATGACTGTGGGATGGCTCTGTGCCTCATAAAAACACAACCCCATAAAACGGAGTGCCCTCCTTCAGTCCCATCCCCTCCTAAGGAGGAGGCGACAATACATAGGCTGACCTATCCGAGTCTTAGGGGTAGATCCAGCTTAGTTCTGCCCAACAATAAATCCTGTTATGTCACCCGCCTTATAAAAGGGGGAAGTTCACAGAGACAAAAAACATTTTTCTGAATCGTCCAGCTCCTGCGTATCCTGATATTCCATATTCATCTTATTCATCCTGCCAGATTTCAGATCTCACTGCCAGGCCAGAGCATAGCTGACCCTATCCAGGCAGGACCACTGATCCAAAAAGAAACCCCACTGAAAATCCCAATAACTCAGGAATAAGGGGGAAAGGTGGCTGAACCCTCTTTGGGATTATCCAGTGCTGCCCGCTTGCCCTGCTACATCCAGCTGAGGTGCCGCTGTGGTGTGACCAGACCTTTGCCCAGCTGTTTTGTTCTAGGAGAAGCCCCGCTGTGGTGACCTGTGATATTGCCTTGGTGATGTGAGTATCACCCCATACCATGGCAACACAGAGCATACCCCACCTTGATACATTGTCTTTGTTCGACTCTCCAAGTAACCTCATCAATACCTTGATAACTTGTTTAAAACTGTCAGAATTATCTGTGTATCCTGTCCCTGATTTCCTACTGTTAGCACCATTCTTCCACTCATTTCTGTCATGTGTAAGTCCTTAGTAATATTTTGATTAAATTAATTAATTCTCCCTAAGAAAGGGGCACACTGCGTGAAGGGTTACAACTGCAGCGTAACCTTTCTATTCACGGGTGGTGTTTCTCTTTTTTAGCCACTAAATCTAGTTTGTGAAACTTGTCCTTTCCAAACCGATTTTCTCTGTTAACTGCTTTTATTTTTAAAACCAAATTTACTTTCTTATTGAGAATCTCATCCTGTCATTAAGTTAGAGTCACTCTTTCACTTGCATATTACCCCTGTGATGTGCATCTGCCATCCAGCATAAAAACTGCATTCCAATTCTGTCTATGTCATCCGTTTTTCAAACTGTTTTGACATTTAAACCCGTGCAAATTCTATGCAAGTGATTTTGGCTGCACTATGTTGTCACTTCAAAGTAGATTTTTGAACAGTATGCCCTTTGTTGGTACCTTGCCTTGTAATTGCTAGTGTCCTTACATCCCTGATACTGTTAGAACTAATCTTTACTTCATTTATTCAACTGCAAATGTAAATTAATTATTTACCAATTCTGAGCGTTATTTATGCAATTGAAAAGGGTTTTGAATCCGATACTGCCTCTCATTTCGTGGGGGAAGGTCGCATATTAATTCTGTTTGCTGCCTAGTATACCTGACTCTTTGCTGCTCCTTTCTATCCACTCAAAATTTGATTAATAGGTATTTGAGGGAGCATTGCAGGGATAAATCTTAACTTGGGTGCTATCTTCCCGAACAGTGAAATTGCTCCCATTCATTTGTGCTTTGGATATGTTATTGTAGAAGGTCAAATGAAGTTTATTCTATCATTGTACAGTGTAGTTATCACCCCAATGGTGATTGCTACCCAATATTTAAATATTGTATTCCCACCCACCGGCCTAGTTCATGGTCCATTGTGACCCAGGGTATTTGTAAAAGGGGGTGTGAGACGGGTTGGGTGCCAATTCAATCTGAATTCTAGGAAATAAAGAAAAATTATCTTAATTGTGCACTACCGCCTATGCTAAGGGCAAGAGTCCTAGTCTGATGCCCGATTGGAATCATTAACAGATTGGGGGCTCGTCCAGGATTTGAGACAAGTGTTGCCGCCCGTGGCAGCTTAACACAGTAGGCTAACCTTCAAGGTAGTGATACTTTGTGCGACTAGAAAGCTGCTACATGCTGTAAAAAGTCCCTCCCCAAAACATAAACCCTAGGTACCAGGCTTGTGTGTAAAACGAAAGCAAAATCAACCCCAAATTAGACAAAAAGCAACAGAATACAGGTTACCCTTATACAAAGAACACTTTCCAAAATGACCAGAGTAGGGATCAACATGGCTAGGCAGCACCTTCTGCACACGTTATTTGTCAGGGGGGAATGGGCACAGTAAGATGAGGCGGTCTGGCTAGAAGAAATGATGCAACAGGTCACCACCATGGACATGGATATGTGGCAGGACTGTGGCCTATTACATCAAGCTTTGAGCGAGTTGTACATGACTCCGAAAATTAAAGAGGAGCAGTTTAAAATTGGCAGAATCACAGCGTGGCATGTATCCCCATATGGGAGTGATGCAGGCAAAACATGAAGAAAACAGACCCCTTGCTCAAACCCAGTCTGGGCTCTTAAAACAAATCCAGACTGAATTAAAATAAGTGGAAGAACAATTGAAAAAGAGCCAAGATTCTGAGGTAGAATCTGGAAATTACATTAAACCGCTAAAAGACGACTTGGCTCTACAACAACAAAATAATTCAGATCAAGAGACCCAATTAGATGCACTAAAAGAGTGCTAAATAAACTAAAATATAATAAAGTTTGCTCAGAACAAATAACCGTGTTACCAAAGCAGATTGAGAAAGTGGAAGAGGAAAGTAATAAATTAATTATTAAAGAACTTCACTCGCAAGCAGAATTTGATCAAGAACGCCAGAAATTAAATGCTTTCAAGCAACAAAGGGATGACCTGGCTGAACAGAGCGGCCCCTTAAATCAGGAGAAAGCGGCCCTATGTCAGGAATTGTGCAACCTAAAAACACAAATAATGAAAAGAGAGTTAGGATTCCAGAAACTAAATTAACTAAAAGTAGAATACAAAAAGTTATTAGAGCACACCAGATGAGTTGAAGGTGCTCTGAAAGAGAACACCCAAACTAAAAATGTGCAAACTCAGGAGGTGAATCTCCTGCAACAAAAATTGTCTGTGTTCCCAAACCAAACAGGCAGCACAAAAAGACAATGAGGCCCTCTCTGAGCAAATCAATGGACTCCACAAGCAGGTGGCAGCCCAAGAGCGGGTCATAGAGACCAGGCAAGCCTTGATAGCGGAGCAAAAAGCTCAGACCTTTGCCTACTATCAAGAGGTAGGGGCTGAGAAGGAGAAACAAGGGAGGTTAGAAAAAGAGTGTGCTAGATTAAATCCAAACTGAAGGGACCCCGAACAAGTAGAGAAGGACATGGCAACCCCTGATCACAGTGTGATGCCCTCTGTACTAAGTGCCTCCAACCCACTTACTAATGTGTATCCCCAATGCACTGCTGACTTCATGTCTACCGGTTTACATGAGCTAGAAACCATGAGGCAGTCAGAATTAAATAGGCCTAGCATGATGGAGCCGACAGGTCATCGCCCCTCAGAAATTGATGGACGGGCGTTCCTGTATAGATTCACAAATATCATGGCTGATGTCTCTGACCAGGAATCCTCCTTTGAGGAGAAAGTCAGGGAAATAGACCACAGAAGCACTATCTCCAAAGGGACTATTTGGTTCAAATTGCAGAAAACCAGCATGAAATGAGCCCCCAAAAGAGCATTCTGAATACCTCCAACCAATCAGGGCAGTGGGGGGGTATCCTCTTAAAACCCTGGAAGCAGGGAGGTGTCAGAAGACTACTCTCCTGTGCACCACAGGGGAGAAGAAACTAGGCCCCACCTTTCTGCGAGCCCCTCACAAGCTCACAGAATTAGGGAGCACCTAGGAGATCATGAGGGGACCTCAAACAGTAGCTGCTCGGAGTCTGAGGGCGAGTGGACTCGGGTAACAAGGCGAAAGAAGGCAAATAAACAGAGGAGACTTATGGTTAAAGACCCCATGAGGTAGATCAAGGCGATTAGGTATTTCATAACACTGTATCACAAAAACGCTAAATATTATCTCTGGAAGCATCTGGAACTCTATGAACAAATGATGGACATTTTTTACATGAAAGATATCCAGAACTGCATAGATTATGCTAAATGGACATTCTCACCGGAGAGCTCCAGCTTCTTTGCTGGACTGGAAGATCAAAACCATTCAAGATGGTCCACCTATAAGGCAGCCATCTTGAAGCATTTCCCGCCCACAGAAACCACCAGGAGGCTCGCAAAGTGGCCTACAATTTGCAGTGCGGAGAAGTTCAGGCCCCAAGAGAGTTTGTGCAGGAGCTGAAACGCGCCTTTCCACAAACTACCAGGAGGGTGCGCACCAATTCCCTAGAATTCATAACCACTTATTTTCACGCACTCCCAAAATACATAATGACCCAGCTGGTGAGGGATTTTCATGATAAAAGATCCCTGGACTGGGTAATAGAGCAGGCTACCTGGATTTATGAGGGCCAAAAACCTGCAGAAAATATGAATCGGATAAAAAAAAAAAAACACCCCTGCTGCTACTAAGGTAGCAGAGGTGAAGGTTTCCCCCATTTTAGAACTAGAAATGGGTGGGGGGGGGCTAAAAACAAACCATCCCAAAATCAGCCAAATCAGAGGCAAAGAAGGCCATCTGATCTATCAGCAACCCCACCAATTGGACCCCTAACTCTCCTGATTACATAAGTCCCAGATCAAAGGGCAACCACCCTATCTTGGGGTATGTATGACTCCCGCAGACCAAGGGGAAGGTCCTAACAGGTAAGTACTGCCCTTGGAAACTTCGCTCCTAACTTCCCTCAGGAGGGCAGTAATCCCCCAAATCCTGGGTTAAGTTTCTTTCCCCGGTATCTACCAAAAAAAAGGTGGAGGGTTACCAAAATCACCAATACCCAGGATACTCCGGGAGAAGGGATAGTTGCCCTTCCCAAGAATCACCTAGGTTGAACAAAGACCCCCATACCAGCCGGAACGGGTGTCACAACTGGAGCGTCAGGTCCAGAACCTAACGCAGGATCTGAGTCGCATGTTGAGGGCTCAGCAGAACCCTCAGATGAACATGGCGGCTCAGAACCCCTCAAACCAAGGGTCTGGCACCCCAGACCAATGATGGGGAGAGTGGGGGGTGCAAAGCCATAGAGGAAGCTTCCTTCCTCACTCATCGAAATCCCCTGGATACCCCGGAACGGAACTAAAATCTCCTGCCCCCGAAAATCTGCCACCCAGGGAACAGAGGGTGAGTAGGAGATATAAAGACATCAAAAAGGCCCATTTTGTGGAGGAAATTAGTGTCCTTCAGTGTGAAGGGGAAGAATCCTTAGAGGATTCTGGGAAGAAAATCTTCTCCTTCAGGGACGGGGGAATTCCTCCCGAAGAAAAATGGGTCCCAAGAGATCTGAATGAAGACTGGGTGGGTGTGGGGACTGATTCCGAATCGCCCATCCCTGAACCCAGAAATGACATGCGGTGAATGTAACAGAAAATGAGGGATCCCCCTCACAAACCAATTCTGGTGACTGCCTTCAAGAAGGGGGGCAGCCCAGGATCAGAGGAAGAAGGGGTTTTCCAAGTTTCCCAAACCAACTCTGGTAACTGCCTCCAAGAAGGGGGGGGCAGCCCAGAATCAGAAAAGGAGGGATTCTCATTACAAACCAATTCTGGTGACTGCTTACAAGAAGGGGGGACAGCACAGAACCAGAGGAAAAAGGGGATTCTCAAATTCCCCAAATACATTCTGGTGACTGTCCGCAAGAAGGGGGGACAGCACAGAATCAAGAGAGAGAGGGGAGCCTGAAACTCCCCAAATATCAGAATGCCAAATCTTGTTTTCAGATTCCCAAACTCTGCCTAGCTTGCACGAAATGCACATTACTTTTGCCCATTGGAGGATAAAGAAGGTAAATTCTATGCCCCTGTCTGAGTGCAAGGGCAATGTGCATTTTTAGCACTGGTGGACACTGGATCCCAAGCCACTCTTCTTTCTAAAAGGACCTTTAAGCAGCTAAATTCAGAAAGGGGGGGGGGAGATACCAGATCCCCCTCACCCCTCTTCGTTGACAACTCCAGAACTTTGACAGGAATGAAATCCCATCGAGGGGACTGCTTATCTAGATATTAAAATTGGGCGACATAAGGTGAAGCACCCAGTTATAGTTGTGATTCCAGAGGGGACCCCATGTTTATTAGGTAATAACCTCCTCTGGAGGTTGTCTCCCTTGATAGACTGTGTAAATAAGGTCCTCTGGACTCAGACTAACCAACCAATAAAATTAAAACAGTGTGTCAACCATGTTAGTTTAATGGCACATGCCACATGGTTGAACAAACATCCGATCATATTGAGTTTCATTTCCAGAATAATCAAATACCTGATGTTACAGTAATTGCTGTAGGACAACAAACTGGTGATGGGAACTCCTCTCCCTTCCTGCAAATCAACCTTCCTTCCAGTTTCAAGCGACATTCCACACTGGAAGGAAATACCTTGAAATTTTATATCAATTCACAATCTGAAAATCCTAATTCTATAGTCAAAAGTGATGAGAAACCAGCTCAAAGTTTAGCTGACATTCAGAAAATTAGAGAGTAGCTGTTCATCCTTATTCAGTTAAATAAGAAGATGGATTCTGTTATTGCCACGGTATGCTTGAACAACGGAACTCTTTTCGTTGTTCAAGCATACCGTGGCAATAACAGAAGCCCTGATGAAGCTCTCTTCATCAGCGAAGCCATGTTCAGAAAGCTGACAAAAGATCCAACCATTCCCACATTTAAATTGATCGATAAGTGGAAATGGGCCTGGAAACTCCCAATTCCAAACATCTCCTGCCTAGCAGGTGTATGCTCAAAATTTCTATAGGTGACAAAAGCATACAACATAATGGTTGGGTCGTGCGAGATATCCCTGCTGCATTCTATTTAGGCAATGACATTCTCAATCGGTTTGCAATTAATTTGGACCTTATAAATTACAAGGCCTGGTCCTGACTAGGGGGCAATCCCATGGGCTTTGATAATTTTGAAAAAGCATTTCGGTCAGTGCAATTGCTGCCGTATGTAGTTGAAGTTCAAATTGGAGAGGCGGTCACCATCCCAGGACAGACCCAACAATTCCCACTTGAATTAAGAGGACAAAGACTGCAAAATTCTGACACCTATGTACATCTCAATGACCATCTCCAACAGCTGGGGTTGGGTTTAAACCCAACACCATTAGTCAGTGTAGAACACAACACCATTCCAATCTTGATGGATAACAGCGACCCTAGGAGTATCACTCTGGGCGCATGCTCCATTATTGGAATGGCGGTTGATGACCGACATTGTTCCATGGATCTAGGAAACAAACTGACAGGACCAATCCCCAATGACTGCTTTGACAATGACAGTGACAATGGCATACCACCGGACAAGATCTTCACCCGGCAAGGGGGAATTTCCTTGTGTACTCTTCCTGCCCTTACGGGGAAGAAGAGATGACCGGTGACATCAGGCAGGATGAGGTGATATTCCAGGTCCACAATGACTGCACCTCCTACTGGAAACCCTCTGTTCAGGTCAAAACTCTAACCAGAGACCTCTCCATACAATTGGAGGAGGCTGCTGAGATAACAAAACCTGAGGTGTTTCCAGGCTTCAGGCAAATGGTTTAAGAACGGGTCAACCTCACGGATGCCTGTGAGACTGAGGAGCAAAAGCAAAAGTTTAAACAGGTTTTCTTAGATGTCCAAGATATCTTTGCTGCGGACTCGTACGACTGTGGTTGCACCGAGATCCATACTACCACAATTCCCACGGACCTTGGAATGACTCCTGTGTTTGTGAAAAAATATCACTTGCCTCTGGCATCCATGGAGTCCCTGACAGAAATAATTAAAAATCTAGAGTCCTGTGGGATCATTTGTCCAGTCCAGAGCACCTTTAATAATCCAGTGCTGGGGATTTTAAAACCAAATGGCCAATGAAGATTTTGCACAGACCTGAGGGAGCTGAACAAACGAGTCCATATGTCCCGATGGCCTCTTCGCTACATTGACCAAGGGCTGGCCCAGATCAAGGGGTCAAAGGTACATACCGCTCTTGACCTGACAAATGGACACTGGACCGTGCCCGTCAGTAGGGAGGACCAATACAAGCTGGCTTGTACCTTTGGGGGACAGCAGTACACGTGGACCCAGACTCCCTTCGGATGCATAAACTCCAGCAACGAAATCAACTTCTTCCTACACAAGGCCATGCCCAACTTGGGTGAAAGGGATAACCTGGCCTATGTGGATGATGTCTTGATAAAAAGCTCAACTGTGGAGGAACACATAGCTGAAATCCATTATGTTCTGACCCAGTTGAGGGTTGCCGGAGCAAAGCTGTCCTTCCAGAAGGCACAGTGGTGCAGGACCCGTGTCAACTTCTTGGGACATGAAATAACTCCTGAGGGTCTCTGTCCCCAGGAGAAGAAAGTGGAAGGTCTCCGAAGACTAAAAAACCCCACAACTCTGTGTGAGCTAAGAAGCCTCCTTGGATTGACTAATTACAGCAGGAAATTAATTGAGGATTACGCAGAAGTCACAAGATCCCTGATGCATCTGTTGAAGGGGGGGGTCAAGAGGGAGTGGAGTCCAGAACAGGCCGAGGCAGTAAAACCACTCAAAAGATGTCTCTCACAAGCATCTTGTCCAGCTTACCCTGTCAAAAACAAGGAGTTCTTCTTGGATACATAGTATCCGAATACATGCTTGACAGCAGTATTATATCAAAAGGGTTTATAGTGATAATATCGAATACAAAAAAATAATGTAGAAAAAAAAATCAAATTTCTTTTTCACTACGTTTTTTATTCGAAAAGGGGGGGTTCCCCCAAACCCCCCTTTTTTTTAACCTTTTTTTTACTCACGAAACACCCAAAAAAATATATAAATAAAAAAATAAAGAATTCGATTCTCTTTTTTCAACATTATTTTTTCGAAATTATTGTCTTTTGACATTTTTTTTCGATATTATGACTGAACACCTATCAAAAGCATGACAAGGTCAGTAAAGTCATCTCCTATGCAAGCAAGACTTTATCCTCTGTGGAGGAAACATTCAACGATTGTGAGAAGGCACTCCTGGCAATGGTGTGGGCATTGAAAAATTACCGCCCGTTCATCCAGGGGGAGCACATCATAGTGGAGACTCCACACCAGCTTTTGCAATACCTCCAAAGTGACAGAATCCGGCCGGAAATGTGAGTAATAGTAATAGTAAGTCAGATATGGCCAAAACAAGAAGAGTCCCCTTGCGTAAAGTCTGGCTGCCTTGCATGATTGTGCCAGAGAAAACTGTCTCAAGGACGAAAGTCTCCAAACCAAGGACAACATCGAGGCGTACCTGAATTCCCCGCACAAAGTCTATGAAGAAGACAAGTGCTAGGGAATGCCCACCGTTTATGTGGATGGGTGCTCCTACCATGTTGACAACAATGGGGAGAAGGAACTAGTGGCCGGTGTTGGGAATGCCTGGGTGAATGATGCCCCAGAGCCCTCAGCTGGGTACAAAAATGGTCCCCGCAGTATTGAGGTGGCGGAGTTGATGGCAGTTCATCAGGCCATCCTCACTGCCGTCCAACAACAACTCCACAAACTTGTCATAACCACTAATTCAGATTATGCCTGGAATGGGTTCGTGGAGCACCTGGTAAATTGGAAAACCAGATGCATGCTGTGTGCTAATAACCGCTTAAACATGGCAAGCTAATACAAAATATTAATGAGCTGGTCACCTCTAATGGGAGGCCCATTTATTGGAAGCAGATTAAGGGTAATTCCAGAAGAGAGGGGCCAGACAAAACTGGAAACTACCTAGCTGATCAGCTGGCCAAAACCTGAGCCATCCAGAGGGAACTCCTTGAGATAGAGTCCCTGTTGGGGGAAATCCAGGTCACTGCTGTCACTAAGTCCCAGACAAATGCTCACAATAAACTCTCAACTGCCCAGTGGAGTAAGAAGACCCCAGATGCTGATTTAATCACGGCACAAAAAGGGGATCCAATTATTGGGAAATGTTATCAACACATTGAGGACCCTGAGAACTTTCCTCCGCCGGATACCGATTACATTGTGAAAGAGGACCTCAGGGTGTTGATGAAGTGTCCCAAAATGTTCAGAATCCAAGACGGTTTGTTGGTAAGGAGATCCATCTCTGGTTGTGACCAGTGGGTGGTACCTACCTCATTACGAAGCCTGATGCTAAGTCACACCCATGATGCGGCCACAGCCAGTCATCAGGGGTTTCACACTACTCTAGAAATCTTGCGGGAGGTTGCATACTGGCCACACATGGGGCAGGACAACAACCAATATTTAAAGGGGTGTCTTGTGTGTGCACAATTTCAGCCAAGTTCACTCACACTCCGAGCTCCCCTCCAGAAGAGGGGTATGACACTGCCTTGGTCAGATTTACTAGTAGATTCCATTGGGCCCGTGATTCGCTCCTGTAGGGGGAACAGGTACCTGTTAACAGTAACAGGCTTGTTTATCAATTGGGTGAAATGTCTCCCGGCCCCAAATTGCAAGGCCGACACAGCAGCTGCCCTGATTATCAACCAAATATTCTTGCGTTTTGGCCTACCCCAAAGGATTGAGTCAGACCGAGGTAGTCACTTTACCAGCAAAATGATGACAAAGATGTGGGAGATACTTGGGGTAAAAAAGGAAACTTCACATTTCATACCGCTGTCATCTAGTGGGGGAGTTGAGAATAAAACAATCGTGAGAATTCTAAAAAAGTTTGTGGTAGATTCTGGGCCAAGTTGGGACATCCGATTACCGCTTGTCCTGATGGCTATCAGATCTACCCCATCTTCTGCAACCAAGATATCTCCTTTTGAGCTAATGACTGGACAAAGGATGGTACTACCGCAGCATCTGCTCTATATGACACAAGAGCAGACACTGATAAACGCCTCCACAACACATGAGTATGTTGATCACTGAATGACAGGCTGTGTCAGGCAAGATCTGCGAAATAACAAAAACTTCACTTCAAGCCGTGCGCAAAACGCTTTACTCTGCAACAAAATATCACAACTAAATTCTTTATAAAAAGCTCTCTCGCTCTCCTAGCTCATGTCAGTTTCAAGGGACATTTACTTGGACAGATTCCTGTGCATTGGAAACATGACTGTGTTAAACGGAATATAATATTGTGCCTCCTTTATTGTATATATTGGCCTAAACCCAGTTGCTCTGCAAAGAAATCCGCGTTGCAACGTTCCGATCTCAGATCGACTTAGCCGCCATTTTAGGTCCATCCGCCATTTTGATTTCTACTCCAAAGTGATTCTGTGTTCTAAAATGGTGGACAGTGTTTCCCACTTGTAACTGAGCCGTCCTGACCTTTGTATGAAAGTTAATGTCTAAACTGTCCATTGGCTAAATGTTTGGGTAGAGTAAAGAGACCTTGTCCCATGCCTGACTTGTAGACAGAGGATTATCTGCGCCAACAAGTCCGATCCGCGGACATACATCAACTACAATGTAATGCCAATACTGAATGTGGACACTAGCTGAACTACATTGTATAGGACATGCGTTAAGGCTTATTGTTAAATCCGAGAATACACTGTTGCCATTGTGACTTGTTGATATGTAAACTGAAGATGATCCACGGCACAAACCCTAGACCGAGTATCATTAACCTGTAGAGGGGCTGGACATTAGGATTGGAAATGTATAAAATGAACAACTGTTTAGACGTCCAGTACCTCTGACTTCTCACACTGAAAGGGCTGGTATTCGCTGTGATGCACTGAGGGCCAGATAGCTATCTGATACTTTGTTTCTTTGTAAACTGTACAGTTATAGAATAAAGATCTGTGAATCTTTATAAGCCCGTGTTTGGTGTATTTCCTTTTGGGGTACTCAGCCTCGATATTTCCTTTTGCTTTTACAGATGGTGCCCGAATAGGGACCCTCAAGATCGATGCCATCTCGTTGAAGGTTGACGTGGCTATTGGACCGGCATCGGACGGTATAAAAGGGGTCCCCTTTCTTGGAGGAGAAGTGACACCTCAGCAGCGCTGCACGACCCGATCCCTGGACGGTGAGCCTGCGGTCCGAGACGGCATCTTGACGAGGGTCCATATATGGAGGCGGGCAGATTTGCCGAACTCACCAACCACGTGGGACCTTTGTTAGTACTTTGAAATCCAATCGGATCTCCTTAGAATTTGATCAGGTGAGTCGTGACTCGATTCTTAAGTATCCTGATAATTTGTTTTGACGCATTACAGTTGCAAGTGCAATTATTGACCAGGTAACACAAGTATTCTGATATGCCTGGGAAATTGTCTGCCTGCTTCAGGGCATTATTCCGCAGTGACAGACAATCTTTGGAATTTGGCCGTCTGGCACCAATGGAGGGGTCACTGGCATGTACTATGTACTGTTAGCACGGCATTGGTAGTATAGTGTTTAATGATATTTGACACAGACAAACTAGACATGCTTCCGAACTTCAGTGGCCAATCAATGGTAGTTTTGAAATTCCTCGTATTGAATACTTAGAATCCATATTATTAAAAAAAAAAAAGGCTAGACCTGCAGCATTTTATGTATTACAGAATTGGAAGAAAGCAGCTATGCAGCAGCTTGAGAGTAGAGAAAAGCATGCGCGCCGCCATATGATGAACGCAGAAAAAGCGTTGTTATATGACCAAGATAAACAGTCTGAGTCAGTTAGGAATATGGATAGGGCTTTTTCACTAGGTATCCAGAAAATGTATCCTTCTAAAGACTTTCATGTATCTGATGAGCTGATTGACAAACTTTTAAATGAACGAAGGCCTGGTGCCACTGTGCCACCTCCATATGTTCCTCTTCCTGCTGTTATTCCTCCTCCCGTAGCTCTTCCTGCTCCTCCTATTGCTCCTCTTAATGTTCCTCTTCCTCCGGTTGTTGTTCCTCCTCTTGTCGTCGCTCCTCCACCTTTGCCTGCTGTTACGGGTCCGGTGGGTTTGCCTGCTGTACCAGTGATAGCACCTCTGTTTGCCAATGTACAAAATGTGCCTACTCTCCCTCTAACTCGTAATACTGTGTCTTCAGAGAGAAAGCATGAATTGACTGCATGGGCTAAACATTGCATGGAGAGGGGTGAACAAGCTGATGTTCTTGCCACACTCTATAATTTAGACAATTTTCCTGAGAAAAACGTTTTTATTGAAGGATTAGATATTCATTTATGTATAATGTGGAACAGGCTAAATGATATAGATCTCCCATAAGGGTTAAGGGATCTGAATACTTTAGCATTTTCTAGAGATGCTGCGGAGAAAGTACATGAGCATGTCGAGAGGGTTTTTGAGTATAGAAGGGAGTTGGAAAGGTTACGGAATGAAGATGTAGATGGTGATAGTTTGGACGCTATGTTAGTACAGAAACGGTTCTTTCCTTGTCGAAAGTCGATAAATGAGGAAACACGAATTTGTACAAAAGATGCTATTAGGTGGATTTCAGACACGTCGATAACTCCCGTTGAAGTATATGACAGAAATGCAGAGGAAAGTAAGGAAAGTGATACAGGTAATGGTAGAGTACCTGCAGGATAAATGTATAAAAAGAAAGATTTGTTGTCCCACTGAGTTATTGAATATTTATTAGAGGGCTTTTTCATTTGACACTTCTTCAGCTGCTTTAGCGCTCAATCTAGCTCTGTTGCTTAATAAGCGTTTGGAGTTGCCTACTTCTCAGTTGCCTATGAGAGAGGTTCCTCCGACATTTGTCCCAAAAGTAGAGATTCCCACTGATCCTGCAACAGGTGCAGCTGCTCAGGATATTCCTGCACACTATGTATCGCAGTTTGTTCACGTCCTGTTTTCAAGACAGGAAGTGAACACCATTAAACAATCTATTCCCGATGTTAGGAAAAATCCGTCAGGGTTCTATAAAGAAATAGTCTGTTTTGCAATCATCAGTATTTACCTTAAGCGATATTGATTTGTTATTTCCTGTACTCCTGCCTATTGACTTGTGGAAGCAGATTAGGACTGTAGATGATGTACCAGGGTTAGGAGATACATAGAGTAACATGGTTAGACTCGATAGAGAAAGGCCAGCTGGCGAGAGACCACCACAGGTAATACTAACTTTGCCTGATAGAATAATTACAAAGTTGAAAGCTATTCCTGAAAGAAGGATTATTTGGGACAAGCTTACAGCCTGTGTCCAAGGAAAATCTGAGGGTGCTACCGAGTTCTTTAATCGGTTCGAACAGGTATTTTCAGATTTCAGTGGGCAAGACTCAAGCACCGAGTCTGGGAAATGACTATTCGTGGACACATTTGTGTGTGGATTGCTGCCTGACATCCAGTCGCAAATTATGTCCTCAGAGAGCGCTCGTCAAGCAAAGTCTCAGTCAGAAGTATTGCATATGGCTCAGTACTATGAGAATCGTGTCAATAACGAAAAAGAAAGAGTTGAAAAGAGAAAAGGAGACTTAAAAACAAAAGTTCTATTGTAGCAAATTGTTAGAGGCCCTAGAGGGGGTAATTCGCAATTTAGGGGTCAGTATGCTCCACAGGGAAATGCGCCATTGGGTCCTGTAAACATAAACCAGTGTTTATTGCAGTCAGGAGGGTCACTGGCGTGCACAATGCCCGATCCTCCAGCAGAGATCTAATAATGCATTTGGGAATATGGGTAGACGATCCAGAGGCCGCCCAGGGGTAGAGGGTCCTGGAAGAAGTCCGTTTTCGCAGGATTCACAGCAACCTTTTTCACAGGACCATCAGGCACCAAGTGTTGATAATAGAAACATTTTTGAGCATCCTTCTGCTGCTTACCTCTCTGAAGAACTTCCTTTCGACGACATTCTGTTTCGCTAGGATTGCCCGAAGCAGAGTTTGGAACCAACACCTATTCCTGTTAATCGGAAAGGTCCCTACATAGAGATGATAGTGGGAAATAGGAAACATCTATTCTTGATAGATACAGGGGCACAGAAGTGTTCCATTGACCATTCACGGGTTCCAAACATTCCACTGTCAGGACAAACCAATGTTTCTGTAGGGTTTTCTGGCACACCAGTTGTCTGTCCGGTTTCTTCGCCGGTACCTATTACCTTGGGTCCATTTACAGACCACTGTCCATTCCTTTTGACTACGAATTGCGGAGAGAATTTGTTGGGGTTGAATCTGTTGAAGGAATTAAATGTGGTAATTCATTGTTCTTCTGATGGAGTGCGTTTGATGATTTCACCACAGCAACTTTCTGTCTCTCAGTTTTTGGCCAGACCTTTGCCGCCGGAATTCAGTGATTTTCCGGAGTGTTTGTGGGCAATTGACGATAATGATGTCGGTGTTTTGCAAATTGAGCCTGTTAAGATTATTCTGAAACATGGAGTAAAGTTGCCACGTATTCCCCAGTATAAAATCTCAGTTGTTGGTGAGCAAGCTTTGAAATGCATAATCTCCGATTTTGTGCATCGTGGGGTGATTGAGGAAATTGCAGGTAGTTTGTGCAATAGTCCGATTTTGCCCATGTACAAAAAAGGTGATAATGCAATTCCTTTCCGTTTCATTATTGATTTACGTGCCATCAATAAGATTGTTGCTCCACAATTTCCCATTGTGCCTGATGTGACGACAATATTAAAATCCAGTATGGCTCCTTGATAGTACGGTTACTCTTAGCGCTTGCACTCCCTACTCAGCTAGCAATCATGAAATGCGCAGCACATCAGAAGATCATAGATAATGTAGGAAAACGGAACGCTTTCGCTGACCACATAGCCAAACAGACTGCCACTGATCTCTCTTCAGAAATGTATACTTCAAGGGAAGCCACAAATGCCTGTAGTTTGGATGAGGGTATTGAATCCGTGAAAAACATTCACGCTGATGCCACTTTGGAGGAATCTAAGAAATGGGCTGGGGATTTGACAAAATTGGATGATGATGGGTGTTGGGTGGACAACATGGAAGGGAAATGGTTACTGCCTGATGCATACGTTACGATGATGATTGTTATGGCTCATGGTCCCACCCATATTTGTGCATGTAAAGTCACCAAAATGTTGCAAAATGTGTGGGTAAATGACAAAATCCCTAAGGTAGCCGAGCACTTTGTCCAAGGGTGTATGGTTTGTTTACAGCATAATGTGGGAAAGGGCACATCGACTCCTAGGAGTAGTTTTGGTCCACCTTCTGTCCCCTTCGAGGTAATTCACTTCGATTTCATTGAAATGGAGTGTTGTAATAACTACTAATACGTACTAGTTGTTATCTGTGCCTTTAGCAAATGGGTTGAAGCTTTTCCGGTTAAGGATGCCACAGCTATGACCACGGCGAAAACCATGATGAAGGAATATTTTCCTAGATTTGGTTTGCCAAGAGTCATCTGGTCAGACAATGGTCCACATTTTATCGCTGCTGTAATTCTGCAGATATGCGCGGGATTAAAGATCGATAAACGGTTCCATTTGGCTAGACACGCTCAGAGTGCTGGACTAGTAGAAAGACACAACAGCATCATCAAGAACAAGCTCGCGAAGACGTGTGCCGGCACCAAACTGAAATGGCCAGACGCCTTACCGATCGTGTTATTATCTATGAGGACGACCCCTCAAACTAAGATTGGGCTCTCTCCATTTGAGGTGGTCATGGGTAGGCCAGCTAACATTTGGAACTTACCGAAGCCCCATTCTTTACGTGAGGTCGAAAATGTACTTCTTTCTGACTACTGTGGACAGTTAACTAAAAATCTGTATTTGATTTATCACCAGGTGCGAGAGGCTTTACCTGTAAAATACGAGGGCCCAGGACACAGCATACGGCCAGGAGACTGTGTCCTGACCAAGTCGTTTGAGCGATCTTCATGTCTTGCAACTCATTGGTGGGGCCCCCATCAAGTTCTCCTGGTCACACAGACTGCCGTGCAAGTGAAGGACAAGAAGCATTGGATCCACGCGTCTCACATCAAGAGGATTCCCTTCCCTTTTCCACACGGTACAGAAGACACAGAACCCCTCATCAATAACGTAACCATCGATCACGAAGCATCAAACAGCATTGAGAGTGCGTCGGGGAAACAGCCACTTCATCTCCACACTCTCCAACATTTCCGTCTTCAAAATTTGTTTTCGAATCTTGTGCCAAATCTTGCTTTGAATTCGCCGCTTGCATCGGGAAGTGACGACGCGTTGTTCACAGATCACTCAGTACCAGGGATCACAAGGTACGATCTGCGTCCGAGGAAGTAGACTTACTGCACAGTTCGGCTATGCCATCAAGGGAAATCATCGAAGGGCTTGTCATTTTGGCCCGATCTTTTGTACATAAGGGGATTCTGTTGGCTAAGGTTTGTGAAAGAACTAAGAAGATGCTCGATCAGGAGATCGCCAGCACATTGACTCTGGTGTAATCATTTGAAGAAACAATGCCTGCAACCGCTCCCACTCGTACGGAACAGATAAGAGACTGTGTGACCGGCAGTGAAAATGAACAATCGAATGTGTGGACCCGGAAAAACGTATTGTTGTCTTGTGATAATGTTAACTGGTTTTACAATAGTCATTGCCTTAGGATTCTGGTATCTGGAAGAAGTACATCAACTTGTGTTACCCACTGAAAATGTACCAACTGTTTCTACTCCTTTCGTGCATTTGCACACTCTATCTCCTAAAAACTCTCATCACAGACAGAGTTACCATAACAATACGCTATTACTCATTATGAATGCTACACATGCCATTTTCAATATGTCCAATTATTGGGTCTGCTCACATTTACCGCAACACTGGGATAAGGGGCTGGGTTGGTATATTCATCCTTTACCTTTGACAACTGCCTGCTATGCTTCTCTAAGGGCACTATTCTTTGGCCGATGGAACGATGGAACGATAGCATCTCGGGGAACTTTGATGGAACTAACTTCAATGATTTTGAGAAACATGTTCTAACGCCCCTGGGATGCTCACTCTTTGCGAATAGGAGCAAGCCTAATGTTGCTTCTATTAGGCCTTCTGACAGACTGTCCCGTCCTTTTCAATCTTTGATCTCTTTCAAGATGGCTCCTATAGGCAATAAGGATGCCACGCCACCTTCTTATACTGTCAACCACAGCCCCGATTCAGTCTCTTTCTGCATACAGAGGAATGGTACTCAGTCAATGGGTGATTTCAAGGGTTGTGCCAACGTTGCGAATTTGACTAGTGAGGACAGACCTTTCTATGTAGGCGAACCTGTCTACTTTGTTTGTGGTAATGTGGCATTTCCATGGTTACCCAGGGATTGGCAGGGAACCTGTTATTTAGAGATTCTGTTACCCGGGGTATTCATTGCTAGCACTGTAGAAATTTCAAAGACTTGTCCACGGCGGGACGAGAATGGCGATACTTCAGCACAAGTTCTGGGCGATGTAGCTAAATCCTTTGTGCCATTTTGTTGGCAAATACTAAACTCTGAAGATATCGGGAGACTAGCGAGAGTACTGGAGAGGACCATCAACAAGACCACTGACATACTCTATAATATGACTCTAGAACAAAAAACAATAAGGTTAGTGGCACTTCAGAACCGGATGGCATTAGATGTCATCCTGGCTGAGCGTGATGGGGTATGTAAATTAGTGGGGTCCGCTTGCTGTGTTTTCATGCCAGATTCCTCCCCAACTATCTTTAGGGTGATTCAAAATCTGCATGTTCTCAGTTCAGAAGTGCATGTTCCTGTGGGAAACTGGGATCTTAGTGCTTGGTTCTGGGACTTCCTGCGATCTTGGGGATGGAAGCTACTTTCGGTCTTGCTTATTATTTTAGGTATTCTGGTGTTTTCCTGCTGTTGTATACAATGTCTTCCTGGTATGTGTTCGATGTTAGGAGGATGTTGTGCACAAGCGATGGGTACATTAGGGCACAAGGTATATGCCCCAGAGAAAATATCTAATGAATTTGTGCTGAAGGAAATCTCAGTATCTGACCTCATGGCAATTGATATCTCTGATAGTGATTCAGGATGTATGGACATTGAGACGTGGAGTTACTCGTAAAGGAACTAGAAGTAGTTTAGCGCTTGGCTTAGGCCAAAAGGAGGGTTTGTTAAACGGGATATGATATTGTGCCTCCTTTATTGTACATATTGGCCTAAGCCCAGTCCCTCTGCGAAGAAATCCGCGTTGCAAAGTTCCGATCTCAGATCGACTTAGCCGCCATTTTAGGCCCATCCGCCATTTTGATTTCCACTCCAAAGTGATTCTGTGTTCTAAAATTGTGGACAGTGTTTCCCGCTTGTATCTGAGCCGTCCCGACCTTTGTATGAAAGTTAATGTCTAAACTGTCTGTTGGCCGAATGTTTGGGTAGAGTAAAGAGACCTTGTCCCATGCCTGACTTGTAGACAGAGGATTATCTGCGCCAACAAGTCCGATCCGCGGACATACATCAACTACAATGTAATGCCAATACTGAATGTGGACACTAGCTGAACTACATTGTATAGGACATGTGTTAAGGCTTATTGTGAAATCCGAGAATACACTGTTGCCATTGTGACTCGTTGATATGTAAACTGAAGGTGATCCACATGCATATAGTTGGACAAACTAGAAGTGAGCTCGGCATGAACCCCAGACCGAGTATCATTAACCTGTAGAGGGGCTGGACATTATGATTGGAAATGTATAAAATGAACAACTGTTTAGACGTCCAGTACCTCTCACTTCTCACACCGAAAGGGCTGGTTTTCGCTGTGATGTACTGAGGGCCAGATAGCTATCTGATACTTTGTTTCTTTGTAAACTGTACAGTTATAGAATAAAGATCTGTGAATCTTTATAAGCCCGTGTTTGGTGCATTTCCTTTTGGGGTACTCAGCCTCGATATTTCCTTTCGCTTTTACAACTGGGGCTTTGGAAAGATTCAGAAAATTAATGTGAGAAGGCCGCATTTGAAAGTGACAGTCCAGCAGAATTAACCCACGTGTAAAATATGCTTTTGACAAAGAAAGAAAATGCTGTTTAAAAGTGAAATGTTGAGTTAAGGCCCGGTCTTTCACAGAATGTGATGGGAGTTTTGTTGGTAAACATATATGGGGTATTTAATTCCAACAGATTTGTTTTCTAGTTAAGAAAGGAAAAAAAAATCATCTACTGTGCTGAAGCCACAGAACATTTTCCTGGCTTCAAAGGACATTCACTTCCTGGTAACAGCAGATTGCCTCCCCCGAAGGGGACCAGCATCTGGAAACTATGAATGGACCAAGAGTAATAATGTAACACGCTCATCAGACTCTGTGGCGGTGCATCAATCTGATACAATAGATCTGGGACACATAGGTGTGAATTTGTTAGTAACACCTCAACTTAAACTGGGGAGCCTCAAAGGACACTCCAGAACAGCATTTGGAAGTATGTCCTTATATGGGAAACAAAAGCTAGTTAGATCATTTGGGTCAAAGACTGTTCTGAATTAATAAACTTTGGACTTTTATTTATGCAACCGGACAACGCAGTAATGTGAAAGTTTAACACTTTAAATATGATTTGGGGGCATTAAAACAAGAAATTATAGCTTTCCCTACGATGTAGGGGACACAAACAGCAGAAAAATGTAAATCATGGGAAAAGTATCCATGGTGGAACATTAAGAATTAATGCAAACATGCTCTAGATATGTACACATGTATAAAGTTATAGAATTTTAGGTGAAATGTTTCCCACCAAAAAATGGTGAAAGATTATTAGAAGGATGAAACAATGTCATACAGACTTGGGAGATGTAATGTTATCCTCTGCGTGGAATATATCATTTGCCTATGTGATTTGCAAACGTGCCACAGCTGTAAAAATGTGCGATATTCATGTCCTGACTGATTTTTGGCAAAAATGACTGTGGGATGGCTCTGTACATCATAAATACACAACCCCATAAAACTGAGTCCCCACCTTCAGTCCCATCAGCTTCTAAGGAGGAGGCGACATAACATAGGCTGGCCTACCCAAGTTTTAGGGGTAATCTAGCTTAGTTCTGCCCAACAATAAATCTTGTGATGTCACCCACCTTATAAAAGGGGAAAGCTCACAGAGACAAGACACACTCTTCTGAATCTTCCAGCTCCTGCGTATCCTGATATTCCATATTCATCCTGCCAGATTCCGGATCCCGCTGCCAGGCCAGAGCATCGGTCACCCTATCCAGGTAGGACCACTGATCCAAAAAGAAACCCCACTGAAAATGCCAATAACTCAGGGAGAAAGGGGGAAGGTAGCTGAACCCATTTTGGGATTTTCCACTGCTGCCAGCTTGCCCAGCTACCCGATCCATCCAGCTGAGGTGCCGCTGTGCCTTGACCAGACCTTTGCCCAGCTGTTTCCTTCTAGGAGAGCCCCGCCGCAGTGATCAGTGACCAGAGTATTGCCTTGGTGTCCAGAAACCCGGTTGGCTGTCCCGAATCCCAAACTCAATTTCTGATGCGAATATCACCCCGTCCCATAGCATCACATAGCATACCCCATCTTGATACCTTGTCTTTGCTGCATCCTTTCCTTGATTTCCTAGTGTTAGCGCCATTCTTCCACTCATTTCTGTCATGTGTAAGTCCTTAGTAATATTTTGATTAAATAAATGAATTCACCCTAAGAAGAGGCAAACTGTGTGAAGGGTTACAACTGCAGCGTACCTTTCTATTCACGGGTGGCGTTTCTCTTTTCTAACCACTAAATCTAGTTTAAGTGAAACTTGTCCTTTCCTTTCCAAACCAATTTTCTCTGTTAACTGCTTTTATTTTGAAAACCGAATTTACTTTATTTAGAAACTCATCCTGTCATTAAGTTAGTCACTCTTTCACTTGCATATCATCCCTGTAATGTGCATCTGTCATCCAGCATAAAAGCTGCATTCCAATTCTGTCTATTTCACCCATTTTCAATAGTTTTGACATTTAAACGTGTGAAAGTAAGAAAGTGCAATTTCTCTGCGGGTGATTTTGGCTGCACTGTGTTGTCACTTCAAAGTTCAAAGTTGATTTTTGAACTGTATGCCCTTTGTTGGTACCTTGCCTTGTAGTTGCTAGTTGCCTTACATCCCTGATACTGTTAGAACTCATCTTTACCTCATTTATTCAACTGCACATGTAAATTAATTATTTACCAATTCTGAGTGTCATTTATGAAATTGAAAAGGGTTTTGAATTTTGCCTCTCATTTCGTGCAGGAAGGTGGGAAAATTCGACTGATAGGGGTTTGAGGGAGCATTGCAGGGGGAAATCTTAAATTGAGTGCTATCTACCCGAACAGTAAAATTGCTCCCATTCATTTCTGTATTCTATCATTATACAGTGTAATTATCACCCCAATGTTGATTGCAGCACAATATTAAATTTGTGTGATTTTCTTTGAATTTAAAATAAATAAATATTATATTCCCACCCACCGGCCTGGTTCATGGTCCATTGTGACCTGAGGTATTTGTAAAAGGGGGTGTGAGATGGGTTGGGTGCCAGCTCAATCCGAATTCTAGGAAATATAGAAAAAGTATTTTAATTGTGTGCTACCTCCTAGGCTAAGGGCAAGAGTCCTGGTCTGGTGTGTGACGCCCGACCGATTGGAATTCCTAACACCGCTTTCCCCAGAAATACCTCTCAACTGCCGTTCACGTCCACCACATGTCAAGAAGACCCACATGGTCTTATTTTACTTGCGCAAAAACTACATTCAAACTGTCATGATTTGCAATTACTGTTTCTTTACATTACTGAAATAAATGTCTTAACTTAAAAAGTCTTTTAAATCAAATGGGCTAGATTTGTTTCCAAATGTGTGTGCTATTTCCAACCCCCCAGCCAAATGTCTTCCCTTGATCAGCTGGCACAGGGGTTGCCATGGCTCCCCCTTTTGAAGTCCTCCAGTTTGAATGCAAGGGAACTCACACTTCTGAGGCATGGGATTGAATCTTCCTTTGTTCTTGGGAGCATCTCTGCCATGCAGTCTCAGGCAACCTGCAATTATCACACTTGTCAGTCCATAGAACAGGGCCGCTGCCCTGGCAGTATCAGATCACAGGGAGGTGTGACATTTGGCCTTTAAACTAAACTGGCCTAACTGGTAACTGATCTAACAGGAATGCCTGCCTCAGCCAGTCTGTTGAAGTTCTTTTTGTGGGCAAAAATAAAATACACAGCGTACAATATACCTATGTTTTTGCAGCTCCTCTTCCCAAAATGTACAATTGTGTTTCTGGACATTTTACAATATTATTTCCCATTAGTTTGCACAATGTCATTTTTACTGCTTTGCAAAGCAGGTTAATATGGGTTAATTTCTTTTCCATGTTCAAGTAAGAAAATGCTGTTTTCCTCGCATTTGCATTCTGAAAGCTTTCATAGCTCTGGTCAATTTCTATACACAGGGATGTGCTTGGGAAATGGGTTCTTTGAAATTGACACTAGGCAAGGGAGAGAAAGAGCTTCTTTTTAAGTGCTTTACGTGTGTTCATTTGTTTCCAAAGTGAATGTTAGCTGTGGGACTGAAATGAAATTCCCTGCTCTTCACAGACTTTATTTGACAAACAATGCCGTTCAGGGATGGATGGCCCTCATTTGATGGTGTTCAACCTGAAATAGATGGACATGGCTGTGTTTTACTGGAAAAGCAAAAACAAAGAGGTGATGGCTGGAAGGTTTAGAATGAAACTTAACCACTGGCATTGCTCTGGGCAACCCTCCAGACCATTGTTCTTCACCTGCCAAGCCATTACAGAAGGGGAAAGACCATATGCAAATCAGGCTTGGTCCCACCCCAAAAGGGGAAGTTCAGTCCGAACTGCTAAGTCACATCCCTTCTGCACGAGACCACAAGCATCCCCAAACATGTTTCGGCCTTGTTAGGCCTCATCAGTGAGGAGTAGTTTGGGTCTCTAGGCCCAGCAGGCACGGGACCCACGTCTGGGCATACCCGTCCTACTTGGGGTGACAAAGCAAAAATAAAGAGGTGATGGCTGAAAGGTTTAGAATGAATCTTAACCACTGGCATTTCTCTGGGCAACCCTCCAGACCATCAATCTTTGCCTGCCAAGCCATTACAGAAGGGGAAAGACCATATGCAAATCAGGCTTGGTCCCACCCCAAAAGGGGCAGTCCAGCCTGAACTGCTAATTCACATCCCTACTGCACGAGACCACAAACATCCCCAAACATGTTTCGGCCTTGTTGGGCCTTATCAGTGAGGAGTAGCTTGGGTCTCTAGGCCCAGCAGGCACGGGACCCACGTCTGGGCATACCTGTCCCACTCGGGGTGACAAAGCAAAAACAAAGAGGTGTGTTTTACTGGAACCAGACTGTGTGATGTTTAAGGATGAAAATGCAAGGTTGCTTTAAACATAGGACATTCTTGTGCAGTTTTAAGTTTTTGAGATGACAGCACAGCAGTGCTGAGCCTTTCTGCCTTTGAATTCTTCTCTTTGGGGTCACATGAAGAAAATAAATGCAGCCATTTTCGGGGTGTCTATGTTCCATCTCGCCCCATATGTGCTCAGCAGACACAGCACAGCCATTATTTCTGTAACTGCTAAAATGCAGTTTTGTGATGCAGGGTAATGTGTGCTCAGCAGACACAGCGCAGCCATTATTTCTATAACTGCTAAAATGCAGTTTTGTGATGCAGGGGATTTATGTTGGGCTGGTAAATGTACCCCACACTTCAGAGGACTTAACCATTGAAGGGAGTGTCATAGAACACCTCTTGGAAGCACCACTTGGACTCAATAAGCTGAATAGGAGAGTCAAGGAAGTAATATTCTTGTTGGTCTCCGAACCTAGCCCAGTTGTCGAGGAAACCACGTCTGAGGACGTGGCTACATTAGAGGCTTTATTACAGTGCCTGGTTGAACACCAACTCCAGGCCGACCTATGGTTCCAGGAAGGTCTTGAGAGAGTACACACTGACCAGTCCTGCCCCACAGAATTTTACAATCTTATCAGCAAGGGGAGGACTTGGGAAATTTCTTTGTGAACTTTGTATCGTTGGCCCAACAGTTTAAGTGGAATGAAGAAGTAAAACGTGCTACTTGGCACCACTACTAAAGGGAGAATTACAAACGGCATATCAAAGCTTAAATCTCCTGGGAACTACGAGCTTTGCTGAAATCAAGGAGGGCTTACTTCAACTGATCGGTAAAACTGAAACCTTCTACCGGAAATAAATGCTGAGGTCTAAAACTCACCCTAGGAGAAACTCCAGTAGAGCTAGGAACCTGGGTACAGAACACCTTGTCCCTGTTGTTGGGGAAGAAAACCTGAAATGATATCATTGAAGCTTTTGCCCTGTAACAGTTTGACAGTTTTTCTGCTGTTGCTACAAAAAGTGGTATTACAGCTGACAAATCCAACGCTAAACCTAGCCTAACCTTCTAACTGTTGCCATAGAAACAGCTCAAAACTTTTTAGAAGTTAATATACAGCTAAGAGCCATGCATAAAGCAGAAAAAGTCAGTAGGGAAATAAAACTGTCTCTCTGCTCTACTCCATCCACAGAGGTGAAACCCAGACTGAGACGGTTCCCACTGGAAGTTAATCCCAGAACCTTCAAGCCCAACCTAAAGTACCTGCAGAAAAGGTTTTGATCCCTAAAACCCTATAAGGGATGGAATCAGAAGAACACAGACCACCTCTTATGTTATGCTTTTCCTGCGGCGAAAAGGAGCACTTGGCCAGACATTGTCCAAAGAATAGGAAGGAAGGACCTATGGAAAATATCTGGATGATGGTAAATATTTGGGATGACATACAGACACTAAAAGAATACAAAACAGATGACATCCCAAATTGTCTCTCCTTAACTACCTCATTGAAAACCCACGAAAAGGCCACAGTGAATGGCATCCCAGTTCTCGTGATGGTGGATTCTGGTAGCCGGCAAACAGCCGTTAGGTCAGATTTCATCTATTTCGAAGAGTTCCCATGGAAGGACACAGTTCAAATCACCTGCGTCCACAGAGACCAAGAGGTGTATAATTGAACCCGTGGGGTGATTAAAATCCATGACCATGAGGCAACAATGAATACAGCCGTAATGCCGGGACTTCCAGAGGAAACAATAATAAAGACTGATTGCCCATATTTCAATAAATCTTTCAAGACCTGAATCCCATTCTGACCACCTATTCACCCTTCGATAAATGGGATGAAGGTAACTTGGTGGAAGTTATACCCACTTTGTCCTGGGAGGAGGAAAACTCCGCGAGACCACCCAGAGAGAATCTAGCCCTAGTTTTAGATGGGGGGAGTCTCGGTCTTGTGGGAGAGAGTATGTGATGAATCAAACGATTTTTCACCAAACTCAAGGGGAAGAAACAGAATCCCAACACCAAAATCCCAAAAAGGACTACAAAATCCCACCTTCTCTTCCAAGTTAAACCCACATATACCATATGGGTATATGTATATTTGTAAAGTAACATCCCACTCTCAGATTATTGGGATGAGGAGGCTGTGTCCAGAGGGAAGAGGAGAGAAAACAAACACGAAAATATAGCCCTCTTTTTATCTCCATGGAGGACCCTGACAACAAAAGGGAAGAAGGAAGTTGCTGCAGGGTTGATTGGGAAGGCGGTGATAACAAAAGAGTAAGTTGGGAAACGCAGGGGATGTGCTGAGGTGAAGAATGCAGTGGTAGTGGCAGAAGTGGAAACCACGGATGTGGTAGAGATGGCGTGGCCCAAACGAGCAGTGAAAACTGGGGAACTCGTGAGATCCAACAAAGAAGCAAGCAGCAGAAGTGTGAAGCCATAGACAAACGGCTGTGAAGCAGGGGCCCGCTGGGCACCCATAGGAGGAACTCCCAAAGAGAATCTTCTTGAGAAACGGCATTGATCACCCGAGGCAGAATGTCAAAGTCTGACAAACGTGAAAAAATGGGAATGTAAAGTCCCGCAAGGGACTTATTTGGAGTGGCAGCGTCGAATACCAAGATTAAAGCAACAGAGACCAACGGGCACCAATTGCTGGGAGATGAAACCACGGAGCAGGTTGGAAGAACACTGCAAGCAAAAAAGAGGAAGCGTTGGATGGGAGACAGTGAGAAGGAAGATCTTTCACCGAGGCCAACATGTATGGTTGGCACAGCGATTAGAAGTCATGGTCAAATGCAAACTGCGCTCAGATAAATAAACCCATTTCTACCATTAGTAAGTGGCACATAACTCACAAATTATATAGAGCAAAACCGTGAGGCAAAGACACCAAATGCAGTAAAAATGTCAGAACACCAAACTGAAATCCTACTCCCTCCCCCTTAGCAGAAAAAATGAACCCAAAACTGCTGGTGGAGAAGAGAAACCAACGCAATTAAGAGGATGCAATAGGTGGGCCAGAAGGCCCAGTGCGAGAAGAAATTGGAAAGGAACACCCTTGGTAAGAAAATGCACCAAAGCTGCAAGCTATTATCGACACCAAACTGAAAAAACAAACGGAGGAGCATGTGCTACAAAAGCGGGTCCCAACAAGCACTCGGACAAAGGGAGAGCCCTGTCAGACACTTCAAATGGGAAAGACCAGGGAAGGGGATTGTCCCCCTGGCATAGTGGGTACCAGAGAATGACTGGGAAAGACTATGGAAGGGGAGTGTCCACTTAGCATATGAAATCCCCTTCCACATTAGTGGGTGTGAGCTTTAACAGAAGGATGCAATGAGTCAGAAAAAAATTGTTTATTTTCTTCTCAGATGATGGCATTTGTGGAATATTAGGTGTGAGGGTCAAAATAGGTTTAGGACATAGTATTGTGGACATTTATTTTGGACTTCCTGACAAAGACGGGTCCACTAGTGAGGTTCGTTGAGGAAGGGAAACCCCTCATAGAGTAAGGGATCGGGAGGCCTGGTGGTTATATTTGTTTGTCTCCCACCCTAAAGACTCTGCTAGTTGTGTGGTGACATGTGCTCCATGTCATTCCCTGTGTGGCACCCCTCAATGTTTTGCTCCAGCTATTCCCAATGTAGCATCTGCTTCCTGTTAGTCCAATTGTAATCTCTTCTCCCTGCCATTTTCTCAGTTCTTTGCATCCTTTTAATTATGATTACGATACCAGCTCATCTTCAAAGGACAATGGTCTGTCAATACCCTCCCAATAACTTTTCCACCTCCTGATGGTTTTCTGGGCAAGCAAACCACTTTCTTGGCATCCAGCTTCTTACATACTTCTAATTTTACTTTCAAAACAGTGCCACAAAGGTGCTACCTCCTTGGCAACCTCTAACATCACGGCAAAGAGATGTACAGAGAGCATTACCTGAGAAGTGGAGAGGCTCAAAAAGCATTAAAATATCTCATTAGAAATTCTCTTGGTTCTTAAGAATACATTTTCCAACTGCATTAGTAAGAGGGTCGGTTGAATCATGCACATACATAAGAGATTACAATGATGCACCTGTACATAGAGACACCAATAATTCAAAAATATCACCCTGCCCCCCACCCCACATGCGATTTTGAACTGAGAATCAACCCTAGTACACTGCACTACCTCACAGGTCCTCGCCGCCCTTTCTCTTCATCTATGTGCTGCATTTAGACAACCACTCATTTTCTAACAACTTTGGCATTAAGGAAGCAAGCAACATGGTCCATACCTAACATGATAGGTGATTGTAACCTTTGGCTGGAGGAAAGGGATACCACTACCAAATCCCTTTCAGCATAGTTGGAAACCCTCTTCTGTAAGCAGTGAGCAAGAGAACTGCTGTAGCGGGCTCATGCAGATCAAGCCTGGGGTTCTAGAATGGGAATCCTGCTGAGTGGGGTTTGACGGTTGTAGCTGGGAGGGAAAGTGGATGTTGGATATACTATGGGCTCCTCTGCTGCAGTGCCTTTATGAACGAAGGACTGCATCCCTGCCGGCCTGCAAGGTTGTCGTCAACACGCAGTTCCTCCCGGAACGGAAAATTGACAAAGAAGACTGGGGGTGTGTATGGGCACCAGCCAAGACCCCGCAGCTCATCGGAAGCGGAGAGGAGGAGTTCCGTAGGTTCGCCCCTGCCAAAGGGCTAAGGATCAGGCCCCTGATTTAAGGAGTGCAACCTCAAGTTTACCTCACGCTGTAACGCGGACATAATTCGCACATGGGTTAGAGAAAGGAACCATGAGCATGGCCCAGCGTGGCAGCCGTTTTGGTTACAGAGACAACCACATAAACAGTCAGCAGCCAGTCCTCATTGCTCCACACTACTCTTCCTCATCTTGGTAGTGGAAGGCAGGTAGTCAGTGGCAAGGACATTAGGAGTAGGGATTTTGCATGCAAGAAGGCAGAGGCATACTTGGACTGAGGGACTCTGTAACAGTGTCAGTTACAGTACTTCCAGCCGAGGCTTTCTTGCCTAACCCGTGCATGCTGGTTACACCTTGGAATGAATAGAAACAGTATTGAAGCTATTATTTGGGGCAAGTTGAATATGAAGGAATGTCATCCATAAAATATGTCGTTAGTGCACTCTCAGGGGAAGGAAGGTCAGAAGAAATACAGGGAACTACCGCCTTTGACTGGTGCTCAAGGGGCAGGCGATGTTGACATATACCAAGAAGCTCTCCTCCAGTTGGACGCACACTACGCACCCAAAACAAACATAGCGTTCAATCACTATAACTTTTATGTGTGTAGGCAGTAGGACAATGAATTGGTGCAGGAGTATGTCAGAGCCTTGAGGATTCTGGCAAATTCATGTGAATTCATGGCCAGGATAGGGACAGATGAGGTTATTAAAGATAAGATCATCATAAACGCGAACAATCCGATTGTGGAAGATAGGCTATGGATGTGTGGGAATCTGATGCTCGAAGAGGCCATAGCTATTGCAAAAAGTGGAACACACACAATTGTGCTCCCGGACAATAATAGAAAAGAAAAAGAATAGTGAGGGTGATCACTGCTTGAGGATTGCGAATAAGGAACAAGCCCAAATCAACCTGGTTACAAAAAGATGTAAGAAAGAAGGGGTAAAGAAGGATGAACCGCAAAGGGACTCAGATGTTTGTGTTGATGGGAAACAGGTTGTAGCAGCCTCAGAGGGAGAAAGAGAGCAATGTTACAGGTGTGGTCGTGTGGGCCATTTTGCCAGCTCTAAGCTCTGCCCAGCCATCAACCAAAATTGTTCAAACTGTGGACTCCAGGGTCATTTCGTGGCCATGTGCCTTGGGAAAAAGAAAATATTGTGTGTTCAAGATGGAGAGGAGGTGGTGAGCTCGGATGATGAGGACCGCATGGTAATGATGCAGAAGAGTGCAGAGGACTATTCTCGTATGAAGTTTCTCAGTTGCAAAGTCAGGATGGAAGGTTTCCCTGTGAAGGTTATGGTGGACCGTTGTTCGCCTTACTCGATTTTGTATGAAAGCAGGTGGAGGAAACTGCAGGAGGCTGGGTTGAACATCCCACTCAAATATTCCAACGTCATGGATTCCGGGCAATATGAAGGTTCCAGGATGGCTATCATTGGGATGTTTCAATGTGTTGTTGAGTACAAGGGAAGGTTAGCAGTAGTCCGCGTTTATGTGGACATTCTATTGTGGATAGATCAAGCGGCTCTAGGAATTAGACTGGAATCCAGGAGCGCTGAGCCGGTGTTGTTGGTGCAGGGATGTACCACAAATGAGGAGCTGTTTCCTGAGGTGTTTACTGAGGAGGTGGGTGAATACAACGATTCTATCCCAGGATTGTACTAAAGCCTGGGTCCAAGCCTCTTGAGTCACAAACTAAGACATATTCTGATGTCAATCATGGGTGAAGTTGAGTCCGAACTGGAGAGGCTTCCTGAGAAGGGGATTATCAAGCGAGTTGAAGCTGTAGAATGGGTCAGCCCTATAGTGGTGGCACGAAAAAAGAACGACAAAATCAAGATGTGTGTCAATCTCAGGGAGATTAACAAGAACATTCTAGTGGACAAATATCCACTGCCCTGGATAGCAGACATGCCAAATAGCATCAGGGATGCTGCAATGTTTACTCATTTGGACCTGTCAGTGGCATATCGTCAGATACCACTCACGGAAGATCGCCAGTTGCTGACCATGTTCATCACACCCGTTGGCTTGTTCTATTTTTGCCGCATTCTGTTTGGCTTGGCCTCGGCTGCAACGGTTTTTCAACATGTTATGAACAGGATTCTTAGAGGGGTGGAGACTACACTTGCATATCAAGACGATATTGTGATTTATGGTAAAACTGTGATGGACCATGACAAAAGATTGCATGAAGGTTTGAGAAAGTTGAAAGACAAGGGTTTGACAATTGAGAGAAGTGTCATACAGAGTGAATGATGTGGAATATCTTGGGCATGTGGTGAGTGGCAAAGGGTATCATCCCAAGGTAGACACCATGAGAGAGGTTAGAGAAGCACTGATACCCAGTAATAGGGATGAGTTGAGGGCATTTCTAGCTCTTGCAGAGTTTTATAATACATTTGAGAAGGACTTTGCCATGTTATCTGAGCTCATTTGGAGGTTGTCGAATATGAGAGTGGAGTTTGTGTGGGAAGCTGAGTGTCAAGAAGCCTTGTAGTTCATCAAGGCTGGGATTTGTAATGCAAAAAATCTTGGGAGTTGCAAGTTGGAGGAGGAGTGTATTATCTGTGGGATGTATTTACCCATGCATCCGAGCCATACCTCAAAACTGTGCAGTACTGACATGGAAAACATCATGATGGCCAGGGCTTCCCAGAAAATGCACAGGGAAATGCATGAAGAATAGGCTGCCACTCATTTTTGCCGATGTTATGGGCACAGAAGGACACTGCCTAAAACCACCATTGGACTACCCACACAGTAGTCTGAAACCATTGGGAATGGCAATGCTGATTGGCAAAAGCAAACCCATAACTGTTGGGAATTCAGTTTCTTAAATCCCAAAAAGGGGTGCAGTACCAGTACTCACCACTATCCAAAAGCCGGCGTTTTAAAACCACCAGATTTTGTAGAAAACTGAATAAATGAACCAAAAACATGCCAAAGAAAGACATTTTAAGAGGTGGATCCAATGTAAAGTTATATTCTGAAGTGACTTGAAGGTTTATAACAAGACTGGCTGAGCTGTGGATTTCAGCAGTTTAAGTAAATTTGGACTGAAAGACACTAAAAAATCTAAATGTTTAAATTGACTGAGTGACCTACTTTTGTGTGTCACATAGGTTTCAATTGTTTAAATGTCATAGTTTTAAACTTAAAAATGTTTAGTTTTATTTGAATGCAGAAAACTGGGGAACAGAAATGACATGTAGCTAAAAACTGGCTTAAAGAGATTCCAATTTGCCTGGCAACTACCCCCATCAGGAGTGAAACTTGAGTCACAGCTGTGTTCCCAGGCCTAGCTGCCCTTTTGCTGCTCACACCAAAAGGGATATGACACTTCCCTGATTGAATTACCTGGGCTCTGCAGGAAATTGAACAAAGCCCTGTCTTGACTCAGGCAAATGTTTTATGGCGGGAGTCGTAAATGGAGATTTCTCCTGGAAGCACAGGGGAGGGGCACTGCCTGTGAGAGCAAGCTGGCTTGGCAGAACTGGAAAAACCAGAAATTCAACCTTGTGCTGGAGGAAAACCACACCCCTTTGGGGCCAGAACATAACTCTAAAAAGATGAATAACTCATAGAGCGGACATGTGAAAATTGTATAAATGACACCATAATTCTTGTGATTTTTCTGCCCACATTTTAAGAGGTTTTTAGAACCGGTGGCATGTTCAGGGGGGTTTTAGCGGAAAAGAGGATATTACTCAAAATGTGTGCATGTGAAAAATCTGACACTTCATCAACTAATGTCCATACTCCTTGCGCACATGTGTGTAAATTTGGGTTAATGTCCGAAATTGCGAAACCAGTTAAAAAGTGAAATATGTGCCATTTTTGAATGCAAGCCCCCAGGAAGAGCAGATTTGGATAGGGTATACCTCCTGTGATATGTGAAGGGTGCATGTAATTTTAAACAAATGTGTACCTGTGCAAATATGTTTTTTGAGCAAATATAGATTGTGTGTAAAGTTGACAGGGGTGGGTTCTCTGTATCATAAACAGACCTCATCATGATGACACTTCATTTCATTCCCCCAATCAAGTGGAAGCGGATGAAGTGGCCAATGACAAGTGGAGAGGGGCTGGCTAGTGATGCTGCTCACACACACCCATTTTCAAAACACATAAAAGCAGAGAGACAGGACAGATAGGGACCTTCAAATCCATTTACAGCTGGAAGCTCTGCCGGGAAAATCCATACTTTACCTCCATCAACTTCAGAGACCCAGACCAGACCAGCAGAGTAGAGCTGACCTGTTAGCAGAACCAGAGAGAGCTGACCCAGATCACTGTGAAGTGCAGAGACCAGAGTCCCGTCTAAAACCTGACCAGATCCATGGCGAGGCCCATTTCACTCAAGAATATAGTGTGAGTACCTAGAAAACTGTGCAGAACCAATCTCTTAGTTAAAATAATATAATCCAAGCTATTTTAATCTAAGTAGAACTGTCTCCTAACTGTCACCTGTCATTTGTAAAGCTGTCACTTGTCAATTTCTAGTTGCAAGCTGCACTTGTCTTTTTGAACTTTAAAATTTCAAATCTGAAAAACGACCTTTATTTAATCGCTCATATCTCCGTGACCGTTTGTGCTAGAGACTTGCAGTAACTTTCATCTGGAAGCTGAGATCCTAGGCTGTCTTAGGATCCCAAAACGATAGTGATAGTCCTTGTAGTTCCTCTGTAATCGCGCTCGGCGCATTCGCAAATTTAGCCGCGATTTGACATTTTGCCGCGATTTGAAAATTTCTCCACTTGCAAAAGATAGCTGCTTTTGCTTTCCTCTGAAAAAAATCGTTTGCCTCATAAAAACTATCCCTGAATCATTGCAAGAGTGAGCCTGGACTAATATTAACTAGATACCACTCACCCTGAACCTCTACAGGGAATTAAAAGCATTTTAGCATATTTTTCACTCCATTGCCAGCACATATAGAAGCATTTTGGGCTGTGTTTTAAACTTCTGTTGTCTAAGCTTGCTGGGGTGAACTGAATCACATTTGATTGCATTTCTGAGAACTGTGTGTTTTCCTTCCATTTCCTTGCCTTGCATCAAGGGGGGGAGGGGATTGCCAGAGAAAAGTGATTACATTGTTTGTTGAAATCATATTGAGTATTTTCTATACTGCATTTCATTCATTCAACCTTGCATTTCCTTGAACCCTATAAAGCATTCTCTACCACATTATACTTCTGTACCTATTTACCAGTGTGCTACCTTATCCATTCCATCTCAACTCCTTAGTGATTATAAACAAGTGTGCTAGTGCCAGATTCTCCGTTGTTAATATTTATCATATCAGATTAAGTGTGATATTCAATTATTAATTTATTATAAAGTGTGATATATATATCTATTGTTTAAATTATCAAATAAACCTTTTAACTTGCAAAACAGAACTACTTCTTGGCTCAGTGGGGTCAGGAGGATTCCAAGAGAGGGGTGTTATATAGGGGTAGTCATCCAGAACGCATGAACTGGACATAAAGATATATCAATAAGGGTTTCCATTCAGTATCCCAGACTAGGCCTTGACTTAGCTGTAGTGTTGAATTGAATCCTCTTACAAATTGGGGGCTCGTGCCGGACGTTTGGGTTAGATCTACCATTTGTGCAGATTAATACAGCGTGCCAGCTGACCAGATAGACATATCCGGTCGGATCACCACGCTGTGTTACGCTGTAAAGCACTCCTCAAAAGGGACACTCCAAGAAAAGTTCTGTTCTGCAAAAATAAAATACTAACTTCTGTAAGTCAGGACAGAGACCAATCTCTAGAATGACGACCTTGGTAGATATGAAAATAGCCAGAGAGCACTTCTTACATAAACTATTTGTGAGAGGTGAATGGGCTGAGCAGGGCCAGGAGGCCTGGTTGCAGGCCATCACGCGACAGGCCACTGAAACAGGGTCAGACTTATGGAGAGATCAGGGTCCATTACATGTGGCCCTGAGTGAACTATATATGGCTCCTAAGGCCAAAGATGAACACGACAAGATTGCCAGGATAGCAGCATACCTGTACCTATATATGGGAGACATGCAGGATAAATGCACTGAAAGCCAAGATCTGGCAAATAGGCAACAGATGGCATTAGAGAAGGCCCGATCTGATCTGGCCTCTTCTGAGCAGAGGCTGCAGAGGAGCCAGGAGTCAGAAAATGATAGTAGGCAATATATCATTAAAATAAAAGAGGATATGGGCATCCTACAACAGGAAAAGACAGACCAGGATACCAGATTTCTGGCCCTGCAGAAGGAGCACCAAGACAGTTTGGACTCCTTACTGCAGAACCAGAAAAAGTTGGAGCAACAGATCAATTTCAACAGGGCATGTGCGGAGCAGGTAGTCACCCTGCAAAGCCAGCTAGATAGAGAGAAAGAGGAGAGCAATAAACTGATTCTGAAAGACCTGGATACCCAGGCAGAGTTTGATGAGGAGCGCCAAAAAGCTGGTGCCTTTCAACGACAGAGGGACGACCTGGCAGCACAGATGCAGGCTCTCAGTCAGGAAAGAGACACTTTAGGCCAGGAAGTCTGCCACTTAAAAAAGGAAATTGAAGAAAATCACCTGGCCCTCCAGGGGCTGGGTGACCTCCAAAAAGAAAACCAGAACTTGGTAGAGCACACCAGAAGGGTGGAAGATGCTCTGGCAAGAAAGGAGCAGGCCAGTAGGGATGGGACTCAGGAGGTAAACCTCCTGCAGCAAAGACTGGCCCAGTGCTCCAGGACCAATCAGGAAACGCAGAGAGAGAATGAGGCTCTCTGCCAGCACAGTGATAGGCTCCAACAACAGGTAGCGATGCAGGAGAGACTGATAGAGTCTAGTAAGGCCTTAACTGAGGAACTGAAGGCGCAGGCTCTTGCATTGCAACAGGGAGCAGGGGCGGATAGAGATGAGGTTCGCTGGGAAAGAGAAACTCCGGAGCATAACCTCAGGAGCCCTAGTACCAGAGGCCCTCATACCTCTCAGTCCCTGGACTCTGCCACCCCCATGTTCCCCGGCGCACATGAGCACCGGGCCACCGGGATGGCAGACTACTATCCAGACAAAAGTATGGGGCTCATAGGCCAGTACCGCCCAGGTATGGAGGGGCGGGCATCCGGGTATGGGCACCCAAGCGCAGTGCAATTTAGTGGGGAACCCCAGGAGAGTAGGCCCATTAAGGGCATCCTGAAAACCTCTGCCCAGTTAGGTCAGTGGAGGGGGTACCCAGCAAATCCTGGCCGCAAGGAGGGATCTGAAGACTCCTCTGAGCACCACAGGAAACAGGAGACCAGGTCCCCACATTCTGCCAGCCATTCCCAGGCTCGCAGAATCCGGGAAAACCTGGAAGATCTGGCAGGAACCTCTGGGAGCAGTGCCTCTGAGTCAGAGGATGAATGGACAAGGGTTACCCGAACCAAAAAGGCCAATAAGGCAAAAAGGGCCTTGCTTAAGGACCCCTTAAAGCAGATTAAGGCGATCAGGAGCGTCATCACGCCTTACCATAAGAACGCTAAGTATTCTGTTTGGGAACACTTGGAGCTCTATGAGCAAATGATGGAGACTTTTCATTTGAAGGACAGCCAAAGCTGTATCCAATATGTAAAGTGGACATTCTCCCCAGAGTACTCCAGTTTCTTTGCAGGGCTGGAGGACCAAAATCATTCCAGGTGGTCCACCTATAGGGCGGCCATATTAAAACATTTTTCTGTTCACAGAAATCCCCAAGAGGCTCGCAAGGCAGCCTACAATTTACAATGTGGGGAGGATCAGGCCCCACAAGAATTTGTGCAGGAGTTAAAGCGTGCTTTTGCACAGACCACAAGAAGGGTGCGCACGGATAGCAGAGAATTTATGAATACGTTTTTCCATGCCTTGCCCAAATACATAATGACCCAGCTCGTGAGGGATTTTCACGAGAAAAGATCTTTAGACTGGGTCATCGAACAGGCGACCCGAATCTATGAGGTGCAGAAGCCAATAGAAAATAAAAATAATGCGCCCAAAAACCCCAAAGCCAACAACACCCCTGCTGCTGCCAAGGTGGCAGAGGTAAAGGTCACCCCCGTTTTAGAGTTGGAGATGGGGGGGCCTAAAAACCTACTTGCACCTAATAATGCTAGGCCCAGAAGGTCCTCGGGCCAGTCACAGACAGGGAGCCAGGGAGGCAGCCCCACAAATGGGGTCCCTCGCTCTCCTGATTATGTAAGTCCCCGTTACAAGGGAAATCGACCCATCCTGGGTTATGTGTGGACTCCTCCAGCCCAAGGGGGGGGATCCAGCCAAGCACCTAACCCAGGGATCTTCCCTCCTAACTTCCCACCGGAGGGCAGAAATTCTCCAAATCCTGGGCAGAACTTTTTCCCCAGGTATCCACCCAATTTCCAACCCCAAAATCATCCATCCTTCTTTCCCCAATTCCCTGAGCCCAGACAACCTAATCCGGGAGAGGGGAGGCCAAGGGTGGAGGGGTACCCAAATCTTCCCAATCCGGGGTATTACCAAAGAAGGGATAGCTACCCTTCCCGGGATCAGCCCAGGGGAGAAAACAGGGCCCCGTATCAGCCTGAGCGGGTTTCCCAGTTAGAGCGCCAGGTCCAAAATATGGCACGGGATCTGGGTCAAATACTGAGGGCACAGCAGAACCCCCAGATGGGCATGCCGGCGCAGAACGCACCCAACTCTGGACCTGGTGCCCCAGAACAATGACAGGGGCAGCACCCCGATAACTCACCGGTTCCCAGGGAGGAGGCACAAGGGGAAGAGGGGTGTAAGGCCTTGGAGGAAGCTTCCTTCCTCACTTGTAAACAGCCCCTGGAAACCCAGGAACCGGAAACAAAATCTCTTGCCCCTGAAAGTCTGCCTCCTAAGGAGCAGAGGGGGGGTAGGAGAAACAAAAGACCCAAACAGACTCAGTTTGAGGAGGAGGTACAGATCTTCCAATTTGAGGGAGAGGGATCCTCAGAGGATCCTGGGAAAAGGATCTTCTCCTTCAGAGAGGGGGGAACTCCTCCCAAAGAAAAATGGGTCCCTAGGGATGCAAATCCAGACTGGGGAGATGTGGAGACTGAGCTACCGCCGCCCACCATCTCATCCCAGAACCAACAGCAAGAAAATCCCCTGGTTCAAACCCATCCTGGTGACTGCCTCCAAAAAGGGGGGGGCGGCCCGGAACCGGAGCCAGGGGAACCCACAATGGCTCTGATCTCCAGTTGCCAAATTTTTCTTTCAGATTCCCAAGGCCCTCCACAGAATTCTGCCCAAATTTCTTCTCTTGCAATGTCCAAAACCAGAAAATTAGCCCACCAGTTGTCCAAAAATGTACATTATCTGTGCCGCCTTGAGGAGAAGGAGGGAAGATATTATGCCCCGGTACAAGTACAGGGGCAGGGTACAATTTTGGCACTGGTGGACACTGGATCTCAAGCTACCCTTCTGTCCAGAAGGGCCTTTGACGAACTGAATGCAGGAAGGGGAGAGAATTATCAAATTCCTCTCACCTCTCTTCCTGGGCAACTCCAGAACTTTGACGGGAAGGAAATTCCCGTCGAGGGGACGGCAGATTTGGACATTAAAATTGGGCGACACAAGTTGAAACACCCGGTCATAGTTGTGACCCCAGAGGGCATCCCTTGTTTACTAGGGAATGACCTCCTGAGAAGGTTGTCACCCCTAATAGATTGCGTAAACAGGGTCCTCTGGACCCAGACTAGCCGACCAATAAAATTAAAACAGAGTGTCAACCATGTTAGTTTAAACGGCACCTGCCACATGGTTGAACAAAAATCTGACCAAGTAGAATTTCACTTCCAGAATAGCCAAATTCCAGACGTGACAGTAATAGCAGTAGGACAACAGACTGGTGATGGAGGGTCATCTCTATTTCTGAAAATCAACCTTCCTTCCAGTCTAAAGTGGTACTCCACGCTGGAAGGAAACACTCTGAGATTCTATACTAATCCACAATCAGAAACTCCCACTCCTATAGTCCAGAAAGATGTGAAATCAGCTCAGAGCCTGGCTGATATTCAGCAAATTGGAGAGCAGTGGTTCATCCCTGTCCAATTAAATGATGGGAAGGACTCTGTTCTCGCTCGAGTGTGTGTGAACAACGGTAAGAGCTTCACCAGCGAAGCCATGTTCCGCCAACTCCCAAAAGATCCAGCCATTCCCAACTTCAAACTGATAGACAAATGGGAAATGGACCTGGAAGCGCCTAATTCCAAACATCTCCTGCCAAGCAGGTGTATGCTCAAAATCTCCATTGGCAACAAGAGCATAGTCCACAATTGTTGGGTCGTGCGAGACGTCCCTGCCGCCTTTTACTTAGGCAGTGACATTCTCAATCGCTTTGCCATTAGTTTGGACCTAATAAACTTCAAAGCTTGGTCCCGATTAGCGGATAATCCCATGGGCTTTGATGATCCAGAAAAAGCATTTAGGTCAGCTCAATTGCTACCTTATGCAGTTGAAATTCAGATCAAAGAGGAAGTCACCATCCCAGAAAGGACCCGACAATTCTCCCTGGAAGTGAAAGTTAAAAGAGGACAATATTTGCAAAACCCTGATGCTTACATACATCTAAACGCTTCTCTCCAACAGCAAGGGTTGGGGGTAAACCCAACTCCATTAGTCAACATAGAACATGACACCATTCTAATAGAGGTGGATAACAGCGACTTAAAGAGTATTACTCTAGCCGCAGGCACCATTATTGGAATGGCGGTTGATGACCGACATTTTTCCATCGACTTAGTAAATGAACTGTTAGGGCCAATCCCCAAGGACTGCTTTGACAGTGACAGTGATGACAATACAACACCAGACAGGATTTTTACCCGGCATGGGGGGAACTTCCTGGTGTACACTTCCTGCCCCTATGGTAAGGAAGATGTGACTTGTGACTTCAGGGGGATGAGGTGATTTTCCAAGTCCATGAGGGCTGCCTTTCCCACCTGAAGCCTCCAGTCCAAATCAGCACTCTGACCAGGGACTTCTCCACCCAGCTGGAGGAGGCCGCGGAGATAGCCAAACCAGAAGTCTTTCCAGGCTTCAGGCAGATGGTAGAAGAGAGAGTCAACCTAGCTGATGCCTGTGTGACTCTGGAACAAAAGCAAAAGTTGAAACAAGTTTTCTTGGATTTCCAAGATCTCTTTGCGGTAGACTCATATGACTGTGGTCGCACCGACATCCACACAACCACAATCCCCACGGACCCTGGCATGACTCCTGTGTTTGTGAAGCAATATCGTTTGCCTCTCGCATCAATGGAGTCCCTTACTGAAATAATTAAGAACCTTGAGTCCCGGGGAATAATCCGTCCAGTCCACAGCACCTTCAATAATCCGGTGCTGGGAATATTGAAGCCGAACGGCCAGTGGAGACTCTGCGCCGACCTCAGGGAGCTCAACAAACGGCTCCATACTTCCCGATGGCCTCTGCCCTACATTGACCAAGGGCTGGCCCAGATCCAGGGGTCACAGGTATTCACAGCAATAGACCTGACCAATGGATACTGGACCGTGCCTGTCAGTAGGGAGGACCAATACAAGCTGGCTTTTACCTTTGGGGGCCAGCAGTATACATGGACCCGGACTCCCTTCGGATACCTTAACTCCGGTAATGAGTTCAACATTTTCCTACATAAGGCCATGCCCGACCTGGGTGCGAGGGGTAACCTGGCTTATGTAGATGATGTCCTCATCAAAAGTTCATCTGTGGAGGAACACATAACGGAGATCCGTTATGTTCTGACCCAGTTGAGGGCCGCCGGAGCAAAACTTTCCTTTCAGAAAGCACAGTGGTGTAGAACCTGTGTTAATTTCTTGGGTCATGAGATTGCTCCCCAGGAAAAGAAAGTGGAAGCACTTCAGAAACTGAAAGACCCCACAACTCTGCGGGAACTAAGGAGCCTCCTTGGACTGACTAATTACAGCAGAAAGTTCATTGAGGGCTACGCAGAGATCACCAGACCCCTGATTCATCTCCTGAAAGGGGGGGTCAAGTGGGAATGGGGTCCAGAACAAGCCGAGGCAGTAAGACAACTCAAGAGAAGCCTCTCACAAGCGCCCTGCCTAGCTTACCCTGTCAGAAACAAGGAGTTCTTCCTGGAGACAGGGTTCTCTAATACGTGCTTGACGGCAGTATTATACCAAAAGCATGACAAGGTCAATAAAGTAATCTCCTATGCGAGCAAAACTTTATCCTCTGTGGAGGAAAAATTCAACAATTGTGAGAAGGCACTCCTGGCAACGGTGTGGGCATTGAAGAATTACCGCCCGTTTATCCAGGGGGAACACATCATAGTGGAGACTCCACACCAGCCTCTGCAATATCTCCAAAGTGATAGAATCCGGACCGGAAATGTGAGTAATTCCCGAATTACTTCCTGGATTCTGTCAATGCAAGGCTTTCCTGTGGAGGTCCGATATGGCCAAAACAAGAAGAGTCCCCTCGCGCAAGGTCTGGCTGACTTGCATGATTGTGCCAGAGAAAACTGTCTCGAGGACGAAAGTCTAAAAATCAAGGACAACATGGAGGCATACCTTAATTCCCCACACAAAGTCTTTGAAGAAGACAAGTGTGAGGGAATGCCCACTGTCTATGTGGATGGATGCTCTTACCATGTTGACAACAACGGGGAGAAAGAACTGGTGGCTGGCGTAGGGAATGCATGGGTGAATGAGTCCCCAGAACCCTCCGCTGGATACAAAATTGGTCCCCGAAGTAGTCAGGTGGCAGAATTGATGGCTGTGCATCAAGCCATCCTCACTGCTGTCCAGCATCAACTCCACGAACTGGTCATAATCACAGATTCGGATTATGTACGGAACGGGTTCGTGGAGCACCTGGTTAATTGGAAAACCAGAGGCATGTTATGTGCTAACAACAAACCCTTGAAACATGGGAAGTTGATCCAAAACATTGATGATCTGGTCACCTAGAATGAGATGACCATCTATTGGAAAAAGATCAAGGGTCATTCCAAAGTAGAGGGACCAGACAAAACTGGAAATGACTTAGCTGATCAGCTGGCCAAAACCGGGGCCATCCAAGGGGATCTAATTGAGATTGAGTCCCTGTTGGGGGAAATCCAGGTCACTGCTATCACTAGGTCCCAGACAAATGCTCACAACGACCTTTCAATCGCCCAATGGATTAAGGAGACCCCTGATGCTGATTTGATTACAGCTCAGAAGGGGGATCCCATAATTGGTAAATTTTACCAGCACCTTGAGGACCCTGAGAACGTTCCCCTGACGGATACCGATTACATTGGGAAAGAGGACCTAAGAGTGTTGATGAAATGTCCAAAAATGTTCCGGATCCAAGACGGTTTGTTGGTAAGGAAATCCAAAGCTGGCCACGATCAGTGGGTGGTTCCTACCTCATTCCGAAGCCTGATGTTAAGTCACGCCCATGATGCGGCCACCGCCGGTCATAGGGGGTTTCACACAACACTGGAAATCTTAAGAGAGGTTGCATACTGGACACACATGGGGCAGGACCTCGACCAATACTTGAAGGGGTGTCTTGTGTGTGCACAATTTCAGCCATCATCCCTCACGCACTGTGCGCCTCTCCAAAAGAGGGGATGACACTGCCATGGTCAGATTTGCAAATCGACTTTGTAGGCCCTGTGATTCGCTCGTCTAGAGGAAACAAGTACATGTTGACTGTTACATGCTTGTTTACCAAGTGGGTGGAATGTCTCCCAGCCCCAAACTGCAAGGCACAAACAGCAGCTGCCCTGATGATTAACCACATCTTTTCCCGTTTTGGTCTACCTCAAAGGATTGAGTCAGACAGGGGTAGCCACTTCACCAGTGAAGTAATGACAAAGATGTGGGAGATACTGGGGGTTAAAAGGAAGCTACACATTGCTTACAGGCCAGCTTCTTCTGGAGCAGTAGAGAGATACAACCGAACCATTGTGAGCATCTTAAAAAAGTTTGTGGCAGATTCTGGGCCAAGTTGGGATATCCGATTACCTCTGGTCCTAATGGCCATCAGATCTACCCCTTCATCTGCAACCAAAATGTCACCATTTGAGTTGATGACTGGGCGCAAGATGGTGCTTCCTCAGCATTTGCTCTACAGGACCCAAGAGCAGACACTGATAAATGCCTCCACTACTCATGAGTATGTGGAGAATTTAAGGAAACACCTTCAACATGCTTTTGCTTATGCTCAGCGGAATCTAGAAAGATCAGCTGATAGCATGAAGACCCACTATGACCTGAAAACTTCCAGGAAGGAATATCAGGTGGGGGACCGGGTCTATCTATACAACTTCCAAAGAAACCAGGCAAAACAGCGGAAATTTTTGCCTACATGGAAGGGACCCTTTGAGATCATCGACAAGATCTCCCCTGTGGCCTACAAAATCCACATCCCCAAAGGTCCTTTGGCAGCAGGGGAAGACAAGTGGGTCCACATAAACCAGTTGAAATGTTGCCATCCCAGGCACACTCTGCAACAACTGGAGGAATCCTCTGGAATCCTAGCGGGTACTGTCTCAGATTAATTCAGTTCCAACCATAAAACAGACCACATCTAGTCTCTAAAATATTGTGATTTGCATGAAACTGTCTCTTAGTTATACTGTTTTTTTTTTCTTCAAAATAAGAATGTAATGTTTCGTTATGATGAAATGCATATGCTGCCCCACTATCTCAACAGTGGTGGAAAAACGTCTATGAGTAGGTATTGCCGCTCTTCCTTTATCGTCCTAGGAGAAAGAAAACCTGGAGACGGGCCAAGGAGGGCGATCCGGAGACCGGGAGCAGAGACGCAACGGGCCCGGGGTACCGCCCAATATTCCCATCAGGACCGGCGAGGAGAACCGATCGATCCGACCGGATGGAGGAAAAGATGTTGAACTGTGCCATCTATTGGAAGAAGATGAGGAAACATCCCAGGTCTTGCGAGTCGTGAAATAGAATGGCCATAGCAAGAGGGGGGCTTGTGGGATGTATTTACCCATGCATCCGAGCCATACCTCAAAACTGTGCAGTACTGACATGGAAAACATCATGATGGCCAGGGCTTCCCAGAAAATGCACAGGGAAATGCATGAAGAATAGGCTGCCACTCATTTTTGCCGATGTTATGGGCACAGAAGGACACTGCCTAAAACCACCATTGGACTACCCACACAGTAGTCTGAAACCATTGGGAATGGCAATGCTGATTGCCAAAAGCAAACCCATAACTGTTGGGAATTCAGTTTCTTAAATCCCAAAAAGGGGTGCAGTACCAGTACTCACCACTATCCAAAAGCCGGCGTTTTAAAACCACCAGATTTTGTAGAAAACTGAATAAATGAACCCAAAACATGCCAAAGAAAGACATTTTAAGAGGTGGATCCAATGTAAAGTTATATTCTGAAGTGACTTGAAGGTTTATAACAAGACTGGCTGAGCTGTGAATTTCAGCAGTTTAAGTAAATTTGGACTGAAAGACACTAAAAAATCTAAATGTTTAAATTTACTGAGTGACCTACTTTTGTGTGTCACATAGGTTTCAATTGTTTAAATGTCATAGTTTTAAACTTAGAATCAGCATTCTAGCTGCATATGTAAAAATGTTTAGTTTTATTTGAATGCAGAAAACTGGGGAACAGAAATGACATGTAGCTAAAAACTGGCTTAAAGAGATTCCAATTTGCCTGGCAACTACCCCCATCAGGAGTGAAACTTGAGTCAGAGCTGTGTTCCCAGGCCTAGCTGCCCTTTTGCTGCTCACACCAAAAGGGATATGACACTTCCCTGATTGAATTACCTGGGCTCTGCAGGAAATTGAACAAAGCCCTGTCTTGACTCAGGCAAATGTTTTATGGCGGGAGTCGTAAATGGAGATTTCTCCTGGAAGCACAGGGGAGGGGCACTGCCTGTGAGAGCAAGCTGGCTTGGCAGAACTGGAAAAACCAGAAATTCAACCTTGTGCTGGAGGAAAACCACACCCCTTTGGGGCCAGAACATAACTCTAAAAAGATGAATAACTCATAGAGCGGACATGTGAAAATTGTATAAATGACACCATAATTCTTGTGATTTTTCTGCCCACATTTTAAGAGGTTTTTAGAACCGGTGGCATGTTCAGGGGGGTTTTAGCGGAAAAGAGGATATTACTCAAAATGTGTGCATGTGAAAAATCTGACACTTCATCAACTAATGTCCATACTCCTTGCGCACATGTGTGTAAATTTGGGTTAATGTCCGAAATTGCGAAACCAGTTAAAAAGTGAAATATGTGCCATTTTTGAATGCAAGCCCCCAGGAAGAGCAGATTTGGACAGGGTATACCTCCTGTGATATGTGAAGGGTGCATGTAATTTTAAACAAATGTGTACCTGTGCAAATATGTTTTTTGAGCAAATATAGATTGTGTGTAAAGTTGACAGGGGTGGGTTCTCTGTATCATAAACAGACCTCATCATGATGACACTTCATTTCATTCCCCCAATCAAGTGGAAGCGGATGAAGTGGCCAATGACAAGTGGAGAGGGGCTGGCTAGTGATGCTGCTCACACACACCCATTTTCAAAACACATAAAAGCAGAGAGACAGGACAGATAGAGACCTTCAAATCCATTTGCAGCTGGAAGCTCTGCCGGGAAAATCCATACTTTACCTCCATCAACTTCAGAGACCCAGACCAGACCAGCAGAGTAGAGCTGACCTGTTAGCAGAACCAGAGAGAGCTGACCCAGATCACTGTGAAGTGCAGAGACCAGAGTCCCGTCTAAAACCTGACCAGATCCATGGCGAGGCCCATTTCACTCAAGAATATAGTGTGAGTACCTAGAAAACTGTGCAGAACCAATCTCTTAGTTAAAATAATATAATCCAAGCTATTTTAATCTAAGTAGAACTGTCTCCTGTCACCTGTCATTTGTAAAGCTGTCACTTGTCATTTTCTAGTTGCAAGCTGCACTTGTCTTTTTGAACTTTAAAATTTCAAATCTGAAAAACGACCTTTATTTAATCGCTCATATCTCCGTGACCGTTTGTGCTAGAGACTTGCAGTAACTTTCATCTGGAAGCTGAGATCCTAGGCTGTCTTAGGACCCCAAAACAATAGTGATAGTCCTTGTAGTTCCTCTGTAATCGCGCTCGGCGCATTCACAAATTTAGCCGCGATTTGACATTTTGCCGCGATTTGAAAATTTCTCCACTTGCAAAAGATAGCTGCTTTTGCTTTCCTCTGAAAAAAATCGTTTGCCTCATAAAAACTATCCCTGAATCATTGCAAGAGTGAGCCTGGACTAATATTAACTAGATACCACTCACCCTGAACCTCTACAGGGAATTAAAAGCATTTTAGCATATTTTTCACTCCATTGCCAGCACATATAGAAGCATTTTGGGCTGTGTTTTAAACTTCTGTTGTCTAAGCTTGCTGGGGTGAACTGAATCACATTTGATTGCATTTCTGAGAACTGTGTGTTTTCCTTCCATTTCCTTGCCTTGCATCAAGGGGGGGAGGGGATTGCCAGAGAAAAGTGATTACATTGTTTGTTGAAATCATATTGAGTATTTTCTATACTGCATTTCATTCATTCAACCTTGCATTTCCTTGAACCCTATAAAGCATTCTCTACCACATTATACTTCTGTACCTATTTACCAGTGTGCTACCTTATCCATTTCATCTCAACTCCTTAGTGATTATAAAGAAGTGTGCTAGTGCCAGATTCTCCGTTGTTAATATTTATCATATCAGATTAAGTGTGATATTCAATTATTAATTTATTATAAAGTGTGATATATATATCTATTGTTTAAATTATCAAATAAACCTTTTAACTTGCAAAACAGAACTACTTCTTGGCTCAGTGGGGTCAGGAGGATTCCAAGAGAGGGGTGTTATATAGGGGTAGTCATCCAGAACGCATGAACTGGACATAAAGATATATCAATAAGGGTTTCCATTCAGTATCCCAGACTAGGCCTTGACTTAGCTGTAGTGTTGAATTGAATCCTCTTACAAATCACAGTGAATGCAAGTGTGAAAGGGTTGGGTGCCGTGCTCTTGCAATGAGTTGGGAGGGAGAGGAGAACAATGTCATGCGTCCAGGGCTACCTCTGAATGTGAGGGCAGGTACTCGGTCCTTGAAAGAGAGTTACTGGCGTGTGTGTGGCGAATTATGTATTTCAGGAGGTGTGTGTGGGGGCAGCGATTCATTGTCAGAACAGATCATAAGCCCTTGGTGGAAGTGCTCACGGTTAAGGGCATGTCCAGGGCTACTACCAGGATTGCCCGCATATGTTTGAGAGTGCAGGCATATGATGGTGGAGTACGTGCCTGGGGTGCTCAATCGTGTTGCAGATTTCTTGTCCAGGGTGCCCATACAGGTGGTGGACACTAGTAATCAGGTGTCAGTCGAAGGGGAAGAGGAAATGGTGGCTTTTCCGGATAAGGTGTTTGTGGGTGATTATGTAGTCATCAAGAAGGAGGATTGGAAGGAGGGTGTGGAGGAGGAGCGTACTCTCAACAAAGGTGGTACTGTGGACGGGATTGGGATGGCCGGTCAAGGGTGAAATCACTGATCAGTTTAAAGGTTTCTAGAAGGGCATGGATCAGCTCATGCTGTCAGATCTACTGTTGAGGTGAGGAGTGCCGGTGGTGCCAGAGTGCTTCAGGGAGAAGTTGGTCAATAAGGCTCATGAGGGGCCAAAGGCCACGCACCCAAGACCACATTTATAAGTAGTGTAGTTACAAGCCACAATGGGTGCGATGTGCTGTGGTGGTTCTGGCCAGGACGTAGAGTCTTGGGTGCAAAGGCCATGCACCCAAGACTGAAGTCATAAGGTGTGAGGCTATAAGTCAGCATGGGTGTGCTGTGGTGCAGTGGTTGTGTGCACGACCTACAGTCTTAGGTGCATGGCTGCAGACCATGCACCCAAGAGTAAACTTATAAGTAGTGAAATTATAAACACCATGGTTTTGATATGCTGCAATGGTTGTGGGTAGGACCTATAGTCTTGGTTGCTTGGCTACAGGCTGTACGTGGTAGGTTGTACATCCAAGACCCTAGGCCCTGCCTACAGCCACTGCAACATATTACTGCCATAGATTAGACGTACAGATTTGAATATGTATGACATGTGTGAAATTATACTTTCTGTTTACTTTGTTGAGAATCCATGTATTTCTTACCTGTACTTGGTGGAAATATCCTTTTTTAATTTCTGTGATAAAAGAAAAGAGCATGTTAGTGTTTGTATTTTATAAAGTCTTATTACAATGTACACTACACATTTTAGCTTTTTTTTACCCTCCTATTTAGTTTACAAACCAGTGTACTGTGCATTTTGCTCAGTTTCTGTGTTTGTTTTTCAAATCCTTGGGTCTGGGGGAAAAAAAATCCTTGTCGGATTAAAAAAAACTTTCTTTGCTATACTACAAACTATTCCTTGTCGGATTAAAAAAAAACTTTCTTTGCTATGCTACAAACTATTTCTTTCTTTTCTTTGAGTGTTTACTTGTTGTTTCTGATTAATGCTATGTCTGTTGGCTTGTTGCAGATTTTTAAAAACAGTTAGATACCTGTTGGCGTATTCTAACTGTGCATTTTCTGTTACGGATCTGTGGTATTCATTTATGTGTGTGGTTGTTATACACGCTTGGGCAGTTAGATACCTGTTGGTGTATTTTAACTGTTTATAGTCTTTTACTTGAATTTTTGTTCATGTTGAAGTACACATTAGTTATTAAATTTTGGTTTTAAGAAGATTAAATACACATTTGTAAGATTAGCTGGCAATCTCTGCTTTAGAGTAATGGTGCTATCATTACATTCGAACCATCCACATTTCTTCTTAATGTATGCAGTGTAGTGACCTGCATTGGTTGTAGCTCCTGCATGGTAGATTATACCTATTGTTGTAAAGGTTTTCTTCCCAAGTGACACTTGACCGTGTGTGAATCCAGTCAGCTTGCAGTTGTTTTTGGTACCATCTGCATTGTAACGTAGAAGCATAAGTATTATGTAGTTAGTATGTGTTTTTATCAGTAAGGTTGAGCGATTATCTGTATTGCACAAGCCATGGTTTGCATTCTGTACAAGTTGCTGAAATGGAATGGATTCACAATTAGGTATGGGTACATACACAAATCGCTCATTTGGGATTTGTTCCTGTATCACATTGTTACAGAGAGTGCATGTATGTTTCCATATGTATGAAATCTGGAAGATTTCATTTATAGGTATGTTTTTGGTTTCCAGTACTTGTAGTAAGTACATTAGAAATTCTTGTGGATCTTCTTGTGAGTTTATAGTGAATCTCACCATTCCAGCACAGTAGTCCAATTCTTGTCTTATTCCGTGAACACTGAACGTGTTTTCAGGATTGTTTGTTGCGTTTCTATGAAGGACTAACATTTGCAAACACAATTGGTCTGTACTGTGTAAGTAAATATTGTTAACAATTGGTGGCAATTGAACTAGAATATTCATTGCTACATTTGCATAGCAACTTACACCAGTTTCATTTGAAAATTTTAATGGACCAGCTAGTTCTGTCTCTGAGTGCTTTTTTCAGAGTTTCTGTTCCTTCTTTGAAGAAGTACCTGATTTACTTTCCCTAATAGGTTCTTCTTTGCTTGTGGTAATTGATGAAGTTTTAGCTATTTCTGTTTTCTTTGAAGGATTTGCCGTCAGGTTCTGTTGCATTTCTGTTTGAATTAGTTTTCTTTTACCACGTTTTACTTTTTCTGGAACAGGATATGATTTCAGATGGGCGGTGTACAGTGAACGCAGTCTGTTGTATTCTAAAATGCAAGGAATTTCAGAGCTCAGTTTACTTGCATCAAAGTTGATTAGAAATAGACCGTCAAGTGTACGAAAGAGAGATAGTGCTACGTAGCTCATGCCTTCTTTAAAGACTGTGTTTCCTATATCTATCAATGCTTTGTCTAGGGTGAGACCTTGGGATTTATGTATGGTGACTGCACATGCAAGAGTTAGAGAAAATTGTTCTCTACGTACATACATGTCTTTGAAGAGAAAGAATCGAGCAGTTGAGCGCCCTATCCTTCTCACTTCTGAAAGTTTGTCAAAGCGAATATTGACAAACTGAATGTTGTTGTCACGTGGGTATGTTTAAAAGCCCACAACTGTACCCAGTGCCCCATTAACTAGCCCTTGCTCCACGTCAAGGTTACGTTTAAGCATTACTCTACAATTTAAGGATGATTTTAATATTTTTTCCAACCCAGCTGTGTTGGAGATTGAATTTTCTAAGGTATTTAGTCTTGTTGTGGCTTGCTCAGACATGGGTAGTGTCATACCATGCACGTCTAGTTTGTCTGTGGCACAAATTTCCATTATTGGTTGCATTTCATTTTTTAACATTGTTTCATTGAATTTGAAACAGCTTGCAAGAGTTGGCATTAAGGCCATACAATTGACATTTTCTGTGCGCTAATTGTTTCATAACATCAGTAGCACATGCGCTATCGCCATAAAGTGCATGAATGTGCCGGTTTTTCAATATTGCTTGTGATTCTTGAGATAGTACACCAACTCTAATACTTTTAAAAATATTGGCGTAAGTGAGATCTGCAGATTGCCGCATGTTTTCTGTTAATTCTCTGTATTGGAAATGTTGCCAAAGGTTGACATTTCCTATGCTGCCAACAGATTTACGGCAGAGTTTGTGTCCTAAGGTTTTAAAAATAGGTTCACCTTTCACTGGTGTCAATTGTGGAAGATCACCGAAAACGATAATGTGTTTCCCTGCAAAGAGTTCTTCATAGTTTGTTTTAAGTACGTCTTGCAATCTAAGGTGAATCAAAGCCAACATTAGGTTGGAGACCATGCTCACTTCATCTATTAGTAGCATTTTTATTTGTTTTAATACTCTGCGTAGTTCCATTGCAGCTTCTGCAGAAAGTTTGTACTAGTCTAATTTGTTTTGGTGTTCTACTGGAAGGAGTAGTAATCAGTGTAAAGTGACACCGGCTATGTTGTAGGCAGCTAAACCTGTGGGGGCAGTTACAACAGTTGACAGTTTGTTCTTTGTCAATTGTTGAAGGAACTTGCTGATGATTTTGATTAAGAATGTTTTTCCTGACCCAGCTTCACCACTGACGTACAGCAGTATAGGTTTGTCATTTTGGCAGGTACATTGTTTATTTTTGTGTTGTACACCATGTGCAATTTGTTTTGTTGCTTCTTCAAAAATGGTGCGCTGATCTTTGTTAAGTTTTGCGTGTAGTACACTTAAGTCTTCTATATCTTCTTCATAGTGACACATGGTGTTTTCCACTTCTGTCATAGCTAATTCTGCCTCATTTGCTATTAGTGGCTGTCCTAGTGGTTCTTGGCTTCCTGTTACACAAGGTTGACAACTGTCGGAAGTGTCCTTATCTAGTTGGGCCTGAAGTTCTTCTTCGTGTTTCTCTTCATTGTGCAACATTGTTTTGTACTGCGTAAAGTTCACATCGGTGATAGCGCTTTCATTTGCTTTGAAAGCATCTTCATAGCAGTCATAGTTATCCAGCATCTCTTCCTCTTTTCTCCATGGTTTAAAAAGTTGTAGCAGAGACATGTAATATAGTTCATTTTGTTGAGGAGTATTTAATGACAATTTGACATGATTAATTAAGTTTTGTTTGGTAAGTTTCACTAAGCTGCCTTCACAATCTGTCACTCTATATCTACCTTTGGTTTCATCGGGTTTTATATTATTTTTGTATCCAAAGTTTTGAGCTATGTGGTATAGACACATGCTTTCCAAAGTGCTACTCCTGTTCGGATAGTATGTGTCCAGTAAATTGTTTTGGCTGTTGGGATCATTTTTGGCAATTGTTTCTATGTCCTCATATTATTTCAGAACTCTTTTTCTAGATTTAGCAGGACCAAGACTTAGCCATACTATGTTGTCTGATTTTCCATACAAAGCAGTAAAGGTTAAAGGATCTGCTGCTTCATAGGCACCACATTCTCTATGAGTGAGCATTTTTATGCCTAGGCTGTACAATTTCTGAGATAGTGTTTTTTCTGATGATAGGTCATTCCAGAGGTTTGAAGCTCTGTTTTTTCTGCTTTTGTTAAGTAGGCTGTAACATATCATGCAACTGCAGTGGAATTGTCTGCAATGTACTGTTCATTTATGTTTGCATTCCATAAGAGGGCAATGATTGCATTGTAATCATTGATATATTTTGATTCTTCTGTTCTTTTTATGTAATACGTGTTCTTGGGTGATTTACCTTTAACACTATGTCGAACTGAAGACATGAAGTTGTTCACTTCACCTGTTTCTGTAACTGGTCTAGGGAAACCAAAGCAGCATTTGGTATAGTATTTCCCTTTGCTGTTGTATTTGCGACGACAATATTTGCCCCATTTGTGTCTTTGAAATTGTAAAATCTGTCCATGCAGGTCACTATGTGTCCGTTGTGAAGGGATTTCACAAGTGACATATTTTTGGATGAACTGCAAAACAGTGGCATCACTGTCGTGACCAAATGTAGGTGCACCTTTGATCCAAAAAAGCATGTGAATGTGTGGTGCTCCTCTCGTTTGGTATTCTTTTTTCCAAAAGAACTGTTGCACTTTTCCGAGCGGAGGAACAGTTTTATTACAAATAAAGTGTAGCATAGCAATGAAATGATGATGGAAGTATCTTGACACATTAACTGGATCTAGAGAGCAAAGTTCCCCAAGTGTTAATATATCTATGTTGGTTTTGTTGTTGTTTGATACGCGTAGGAACTCATGTAAATCTTCCCATGCATACTCTGCACAACTTAGTGTAACAAACCAAGTCGGTGGCCCAAGGTTTCTGATCATACAACATACGTTTCTGTGCCTTCGGAACCAGTATTTTTTTGTACCACGCATGTTTCCAAACAGATTTGTTATACTTGATTGTAAAACCTCATCTTTTTCTTGTACTTTTTGTATTAATTGCATAGCTGACATATTTTGAAAGTGGGTTCCAGATTTCAAAATGTGTGCAACTCCATAACATAGGGTTGCTAGTTCACTTTCAAAGAGTAGGTGGAATATGTATTCCACATTTTGGGCCCCATCACGACTTTGGCGGTACCCCTTAAAGCTGGCGGTCGCGCTATTACCGCCGGATTTAAGGGTCCGCCAAATCAGGACTTCGGTGGATTTCACCCCAGCTCTTGGCTGGGGGGAAATCTGCCACAAATTTGCGCTATTACCGCTGGTGGGAAATCCGCCGGCGGTAAGAGCACACATTTTCCCCATTGAGCCCAATGGGGAATGGGGCATTCCCGAATGGGCTCAATGGGGAATGGGGAATTACATTACCGCTGAACTCGTGATCCGGCGCTATTAGCGCCAGGGAGTTTGGAGGTAGGGCTAATACCGCCGGCGTTACCACCAAAGTCGTGATCAGGCCCTTTGTCTAAATCTGGGATCTTGAGAATACATTTGTAATGAGTGGTATTCTGATGCCGTAATCTGACTGGGTCTATTATCGTATCTTCCGCCTTCGCCAGTAGGAAATAGCAGTGGAAAAGCATGTGCTTCTATACTTTTTTCCCATATGCTCTTTGGTGACCCTTTGGTTTGTCGCATTTGGTAAGTTTCTAGTGCATCATCTATGCTTTCATTGGAATGCAATGGATGCATTGTGTAATGGTCTAAAAGAGTGGATACTGCAGCAGGATCCAGAAGTTCAAATTGACCAGTTTCTGATAACTCTTGAATTATTTCAGTTGTTTCCCTTAAACATTCTTCGATATTTATTTCTTTGTAGTATTCGTTATTGTCTTTCAGATATTGCAAGGCTTGTCTAACGTTATGTAAGTCCACCAGTTGTTGCCAAATTCTTTAGTCTTTTGTTGGTACACCATTTACCAAGACAATTAAAGAATGCTCTATTGGACGTTGCACTCCTAGAGTGTGTGCATTTTCTGTTAGATCTAATGGCAAATAAACTACTTTGCCACGAATGCCTTTCACCAATTCAGAGGAAGGTAATTTTGCTGTTTTTGGTTGAAGGCGTATTAGTGCTTGAAATGGGTGAACTGTTTGAATTATGATGCTCTCATACAAATTGAGTTGTTGCAGGGGTTTTGGTAGTGGGAACAATTCCAAATTATTTGTGATAGCATGTGAAGGAGTTTGGTTGTTGTCCAGTTTTGTAGTGCAGTAACTGCAACATATGAGGGTTTCACTTCTTTGGTATTTGTTTTCTGCTAAAAGGTAGAGAGCTAATTCAAACCATTTGGAATCTTCATTGTCTTCTATTTTGTATGTTACATCTATAGTTTTTGCGTTCCTTTTGTAAACGTTCTGCGGCAACACACACGAACATCGTTTGGTACTTCAGCTGATGCAATTTTAAATTTTAGTATTTTTTGCATGTGTGTAATAGAAGGTTGCTATGTGCAGTATTGTTGCTAGTCTGTTCTAAAACTATTGCATTTTGGAAGTGGCTTTCACTTCCAAAATATTTTCTCTGGATACGGTCGGTTTCTTCTTGTAGGTATTTGGGTGTATCATGTAGAAGAGTGTTATTTAAATTGGCTAATTCTAAAGCTGGACTTTTAGCATAGTACAGTTTATAAACTAGATTTCTTACATTTGAATGAAGTATTGATATCCTTTTGATATCATGGAAGGTGCTTTTGCAGATAGGTCTTGAAATGCAGGCTAATGAATGCCCTTATAGTACTGTGTATTTGCGCACTGGACAGATATCCATATTTTGCAGCACTTTCATTTTACTTTTGTCTTTACCTTTTACATACTGATTGAGGAACTGACGTAAATATTTGAAAGATTTGTTAGGAATGTCACACATTGTCGTGCACGGCCATTTGTATACTGGACGGTCTGGTTCAGTCGAATGGAGAGGTAATTCTGAGTTTTCAGGGGTTACTTTTGTAAGCAGTGTTTCTTGTTCCATGATGGTATTATTGATTTTTTCATACCCACGTCCACTGCTATGGATGGCAATTGTGTTTCTTTGATTTTGTTTGGGTGCTTCTTCATTAAAATACGGTTCTGTGGATGTTGTGTGACTCCATTCACCTCCACAAATATTTAAGAAGTTATTTTTGTTGACATTCCGTTTATTGATAAGTTTCTTCTGTAGTTTAGTACTTAGTTTTGTTAGTGGTTTCATCCTATTTAACACTAAAATAAATAACTTCCTTTTGAGAAGGGTTGCACTGTCTACGAGAGCTTGTAGGATTAATTTTCGACGGTAGGTTTTAAGGGTTGAGGATGATTTTGGCCCTCTTCTTATTAGATTCTGAAGGACTCAGTGGCGAAACATTTTTGCTAAAATACTTTTTTTACTATGGGTTCTTGTTACTATATCAGGATTAATAGGACCATTGTTAGCAGTACTGGTAGCTGATTTTTTTGTAAAGCGTTTTCTGTTTCGTGCCACATTTTGATAGAGGAGCCACAGTTTCAGTAGTTGAAGCTTCCTTTGTTTCGCTAAACGACTGTATTAGCTGTTTTGTTCCAACGTCCTCTACAAACTCTGCTACAGATGGATGTTTACTTTGGACAGTTTTATTTTCATTTGCTCTATTTCTGCGTTCCTTTCTACGGACTTGCTTTTTGGTAGGCATTCTTTGGGGTCTGTTGGAAAAAAAGAAGGCATGGTTTGGTCTGTTGTACAATGTATGTGTGAATGTGCATTGGGTAGTTACAATGAGTTGGGAAGGCTACTTTTCAGTTTGTATAGTACTACACTGTGCTTCAGATGAGAGTACAAAGTGAGCTAGTGGTGAGGAGAAGCATTATTAGTAAACGTAATGGTATAATATTGAAACAGCTATTTCTTTACTAGTACTAACATTCTAAGGCTTCTGTTTTTTATTTGAGTCCCAAAAACACGGGGATTTGTGAGCCATTCTGCCTGTTATTCTTTCTTTAAAAAATGGGGATTTGTGGGTAGAATGGTTCAGAAATCAATGTTTGTATTGGTGTGCAAATTAAATAAATAACCCACACAGTCTCTTTGAGGAACAGTAAGAATATAAAGGTTGTGCTGTACTTACTTTTTTTTGCAGAATGACCAGGTTTCATCGGATTTGTCGTTTGCAGTGTAGATGCTGTTGAATTTCAGGAGAGTAGTCTTCACTGCAATTGCAAAAAGAAGAAGTTAGTAACTTTGTGTGTGTAAAGCAGTGATGTTACTGTACACGTTAATTTTGCATCTTTCGTCGGAGCATTCTCCTTTGATATCTCAACACAGTGCATGTGTGCATTTCACTTCACTATGTGCTGCCTTTGTATGTTATTTGCAGAATGTTAGTTGAACCTGATTCGCAAATGAGTACAATTTTTAGTTTATAAAAATGCCTTGTTTTTTTTAAGGTGTGTTGTCCATAGCAGAGAGGTTTGTAAGTGATAGGTCATTATAGTAGATGGGAAAAATGTCACTACTTTAATATTATAAGTATGAATCCGAAAAATCAGGAGACCCTCAGAGGGAGATGTCACCACCGCAATCGGGAGCGTTTATTTTTCTCATACGGTCGCATTGGAAGCAGCAGTAATGTAGGCGGCACACAGTAAAAAATTGTGACATTTTCCAATGGAAAATCGAGTTTCGCTCTAAATAGGGAGGGTTGTTACGTATGTATAGGTTATGCGGGAGACAGTAAGAAGTAGTGCGGTTTGTCAATGAAAAATCTGAATTCTTGCACTTAAAGTGGGAGCGTTGGTATGTATTGGCTATGCAGATTTAGTGGCATTCATTTGTTTAAATGAAATCATAAGGGTTGCACATGTTCTCTGATTAAATATGCATACCTGTACTTTATACTCATGTACGTGCGCAGGCATGGAGCTGTACGTTGAAATCTGCGACACTTGCACAGTAGTTTTTGAAGTAGGTGCTTTGCAATGATGTGCGACTTGCATTTAGAGTGATTAATAGTACATTTGAAGTGCGAAATTTTGATGACGGAGTAAGATGTAGAGATGTTGAATGTGATTGGTGGATGGTTGTGGGCTGCTTAGCTGTGTCCAATGAGGGAATGGATTCGCGAGTGATGTGGAAAGGGTAGAAGGACTGGCTAAGTGTTATGTGCCGCACGTAGACAGCGCTTGTCTGCGGGTAGGGCGTGCCACATACAGGGTTCTACAGCAAATCCAGCATGGGAAGGGGACTGTAGGCATCAGCCAATCAGATGTTCACATTGTTATTTTGTGTCGAAAGACGGTGCATGTACTGAAGAGGGCAGAGATGGAGACAGTCAGGGTTTTGGTGCTTGGAGATATTTTTGTCCATGGTTTACAGCACTATTCCGAAAGTAGGCATGTGGCACACAATTTTGATGTGAGAGGAGTGGAGGTGGTGTGGAGCGCTGAGACTGATCGCCATGTTGCGGCAATTCTCCAAGTTTGCAGAGACATGCGTAGGATGAGCAGTCCCCATGTGGTACGTTTGCACTACGGTGCTTGCCATTTGGGCTACGTGAGTTCATGTACTTTGTTAGAAGATTTGGAACAGTTGGTGTAAGCAGTCATTAACATCTTTCCAACTGCGAAAGTATTTTTTTCTGGCTTACTCCCTAGAGGAAAATGGGACAACAGTTCTGTTTTGTGTCCTGATCAAAGTATTGGGAGATGTAACATCAAACGCGGCATGCGTGCTTTCATGTTACGAGCTGGTATGTTTTTCTGCAGCCACGAGAACATTGTTCCCAGTAATGTGGCTTATTTTGAAGCAGATGGTGTTGCGTTATCTTCTTTGGGAAATGCCATGTTCTTTTGGAATGTAAGGCTTGATTTGGAGAAGGTTCTGTAATGATTGTAGGAATAAAGTAAGAAGAAAAAATATTTAAAAAAAACAAAATAACAGGTGTATGTAAGGCATCTGCCGAAAAAACAAATAAAAACTACTCCTTTCAGAGCCCACCTTGAAGGGGAAAAGGGGAATAATATTTAAATATACAGTCATCACGCTCTGATCCTCTACGTGTCCGCGGACATGGCAGTAGTCTGCAGGCAGCGCGTATTACCAACAGGGATTCTGGGGGGGGGAGACACATGCAAATGAGAATGTGCAAAGGTAGGGATTGGTCAGTAAAGTTCAGTGGGTGTGTTCTGAATGGAGAAATTTAGTGAGAACTTATTTTCCCTGATAGGAGACCAGACAGCCATGGCTCTGTGTGCTCGAAAACAGATTATCTGGATTTTGGGAGACTCATGGATACATTGGTTGAAGGTGCATGCAGAAAGTTGTGGTCTATCTACAGATCTTGGATTTCCTCATGTAGAAGTGCACTGGCATGGCGTGCGTGGTATGAGGTGGCTGGACTTGGTACCTCTCTGTGCTACTTTACAGGCAGAGCTTCATCCTGATATAATTATCATTCATTGCGGAGGAAAAAGTTTAGGCCATGTCTCTGGAATTTCTTTGCAATTTGCATTGAAGGAAGGACTTGCGAAGGTCATGGACATGTTTCCAAATTGCCAAATAGTTTTTTCCCGTATTGCACAGACAAGTATGGCTGCGTTCTTCTGCATTTGGTCCACAAATGGAGAAAGCGAGGCGCAATGTCAATAAGGCTGTTTGTGCCTTTCTAAGAGATGTTGGCATGTCCTCATTCCACAATGAAAACATTTAGTTTCGCAGCACTTTCATTTTTCGCAGAGATGGAGTCCATCTCACATATGCTGGCAATCAGATTTTTCTTTGCAATGTACAAAATGCATTGCAACCTTTTTTGGATTCATAGTCACCTATTTGGCAATTCAAATCCACAGTTTTTGAAACACACAAAACACCACCGAAAGGCTCTTTTCAGAGTCACCACTTACTCCCAGCGAAAAGTGCATTGGTTTTGCTCCACTTGCACCCTCCATTTTTGTGCATCCTATGACTGTCCGCGGACTTTTTGAAAAATGCGTGGGGGCCTACACCGGTCACTTGATAGTTCTATTGTTAAACTGAGAAAAGCGGCTCCGAAAAGAGCCTTTTTTGTAATTTTTGTTGTTTTCCAGTTTATTGCTTTTCAGCACATGACACACTAGGAGAGGAGGGCAAAGGAGGGTAAGGACACCAACCACGGGGTTAAGAAAGGGCAGGTGGAGAGAGAAAGATGTAGAGTGGGCTTTACTTAGGTAGGGGGCAGTTCTTCTGGTGTTCCGTGACCGTATTCTCAAAAGCACTTTGAAGACTCTCCCCCCTGCAGAGTACTGCGTCGCAGTACATAGACAATATTGTGACCCTCGAAAGGTATGGGTCAACAGCATCGCAAATGGCCTGTGAGGCAGCTGGAGGGATGAGCTCCGCCACAGGAGTGTCTCTTGTGGTGAGAGGATCGGACACTGAGGATGCTGTGGAGGAACTCAATCTACTACGTTCTTCACATGGCACCACCTTGCGAATGTCCACACTATGGAACGAAGTTAGGTGTCGCTTCATGGTTTTCGTACCATAGTTGTACGCACCAGGTCTCCCGCAACTCAGCACTAAATTGCACTGCTTGCACATGACCTGGTTCGCACGTGCTTTTGGTACGTTCCCAAAAATGGTAAACAACCGCCACACCCACGACTCCTGGCGAGTGCTTGTAGTGCGGAGTTCCTCCACCTCATTCTCTTCTTCCTTTTCTTCCTCGCTTTCTACATCCTCACCCATATTTCCCTCTGCAGGCCCTTGGGGAGGTGGTGGCGGTGGAGGGTTTGGGGGTGGTGCTGAGGCTAATGAAGCAACAGCAGCCATGCATGACATAAGGATTAGTCGGCTAATGTTCGCTACAGCAGTAAAGGCAGCACAACTCAATCTGCTATAGCCAGAAGCACAATGAAGATGAGCTCAGGATGTGGCCATTTATAGGGGCGGAGGGGTGCAGCTCGTGACCATATCGATCACTCAAAAGCGTTGCAAAAATTCTAAACAATACTTTGAAAGGTTGGGCCATTGTATGGGACATGTGAAATGGTGATTTTATACTGTAAACGAATTTCCCAGTTTGTATAAGTTCTTTTGAAATGTTGCGGAAGAAGACAAACTGCGCAAATTAGTCCACACGCTCAGCGTGGGTCTAGTCACATGATGATGTTGTGAACACATCCGCGAAGGAAATGGCTGCCTGCTGGACACCATATGCAGAGTAACAGACATGCGCATGCGCGCAGGAGTTCTAGGGACAGTGTTCGGGTCCTGAAACTAATTAAAAGTGTGACACAAGTGAGACGGACAGTTAGGGACAGGCGTGATGTTCGCAGAACTTTTTTAAAAAAAAATGTTTTATTTTATTACCAACACACCAAACATTACAACTTTGAGGACATTTGCATACAAGTCTGCTACATTATGTTTGTACATCAAACATTGCGGTCCTCCCCCCATCCCATTAACTAGAGCCCCTGTTTCCGTGCCGACCGCCAACGTATCTCATGTCACTCGCTTGTCTCCTTCGTATCATCCTCACTGAGGCCCGCCTGGGGAGTACCTGCCATTGTGGTCACCAGTTGCCTCCATTCTATCAGGGGTCCCACTTCTTCCTCGCCTCCTCTGCTGATTGCTTCATACCAGACTGTTGTTTCTGCGTTTGCCCATTTCAGGAGGTCCGCCCACCACGCCTCTATTCTGGGGCGCCGGGCAGCCTTCCAGCACATTGCGATTCTCCCCTTGGCCAGGATGTAGGCCAGGTCTTTCATTTTACTAATGTGCTTTACGTTGTGCGGCCTAGCAAACACCCCCAGCATACATGCCCATACCAACTCCACCTCCAATACAATCCCCTTCTCTGCTAAGCGTAGCTTAATCTCCGTCCAAAATCTACCCACTTCTGGACAAGCCCAGAACATATGTATCATCCCAGCTTCCACGTCCCCACACCGTGGGCACTTTTGTACAGCTGTGTTCCCAAACCTGGCAATCCTACTGGGGGTCATAAATGCCCAATGGGTGACATATAGCTGTATCTGCTGGAGCCTTGTGTTGCAGGACACCTTCTTGTGGTACCTTTGGACTCTGACCCATTGTCCATCAAGCAGGGGTTCACCCACCTCTTCCTCCCAATCACGCTTAGTTGCAGCACCTCCTTACCCACCGTAGTCATCATTATCTCGTATATACGAGATATTTCATGCCCACCCTCCGCAATATCATACATTGTCTCAGTAGTCGTGTCTGGTTGTTCGGTGAGCACTTCCGCAGGACATCTGTCCTGCACCCGTTTGATGACTCTTATATGAGTAATGTGTTTGCCTATGTGCATCCCGGTATCTTCCATCAACTTTCTGAAGTCTAGTGCCTCACCCTCTTGCCATACATCCAAGCGTCACCAACCCCATGAGTTCCCAATATTTACGGATCGCTATTGTCAATTGCGGGTCCTCCCCGCATACTGCTATCAATGGCACCTGCGGGGAGCATGGGGTTGGGATTCCCACCACCTGCCACGTTCTGTTCCAGATTTACCAGCCCAGTGTCAAGAGTCTTGCTCTCCCCTGCACCTTAGATTTTGGCAACCACACCACCTCCCTCAAGTAGTAAGGAGCGAAATCCTTGTACAAAAGCCTGGTGTCAGTGGTCTCCTCCTCGGACAACCATCTAGCCACATACTGAAGCTGCCCTGCCAGATAGTATAGCTCAAAATTCGGTAGGTTTATGCCCCCTTTGTCACTCTGGTTTTGTAGCTTCCAAAAGGCCACCCTATTTCTGGAGTTGTGCCAGATAAAGCCCCTGCATAAGCTGTGGAGTTTACCAAAAAGACTTTGGGGAGCATATATGGAATGTTCATAAAGAAATGCAGTAGTCTCGGCAGGACCACCATCTTGATCAGCGCCGCCCTACCCATCATGGCTAGGGGCAGTCTAGACCAGAACCCCATGCTGTTCTTAATGCCTGCTACTGCCCGCTCCGTGTTGTATTTGTGTTCATCCTCGGCCGAGTGGTAAATATCGATACCTAGGTATCGAAAGGTCCTAGTCTGCCAGGGTATCGGCAGGACCGGTAACTGTTTCGGTACGACCTTTCTGTATCTCCATAAGGGGAACATGCTCAATTTCCCGGGGTTCACCGCTATAACCGAGAGGGTGGCATAATGTTCCATCACCTCCAAGATATATTGCAAGTTTTCCTCCGGGAAGCGCAGGTATAGCAGGATATCGTCCGCATATAGTGATGTAAGGTGCGTCCCTCCATTTGTGGGGATACCGATCTCCCCATACTGTTGTCTGAGGCAGACAGCCAGCAGGTCTAGAGGGAGAATATACAACATAGGCGACCAGGGGCAGCCCTGTCTCGTGCCCCTACTGAGCTGCCATTTGTCTGAGATTATGGCACCGGTTTTAACCGTAGTGATTGGGGAGCTATAAATCATTCTAACCCACCTCAGGTACCCCGGCCCCATGCTATATTCCCTCAGTGCCGCCAACAGCCACGGCCACCTCACTGAGTCGAACGCCTTAATGGCATCCAACGAAACAATCACCATTTCGCCCAGGTCCCTTTCTGTCTGCTCAATTATGTGGTGGAGTCACCTGTGATTATCGGTTATATTCCTGCCTGGGACTTACCCTGTTTGATCGGGATGGATCAGTTTCCCTATGACACGTTTAAGCCTGTTTGCCAACACAGCCGTAAGGATCTTGCTGTCCTGGTTAAGCATGGACAGGGGTCGGTAGGATCTGCAGTCCAAGCTGGGCTTACCTCGTTTTAAAAGCAGGATTATCACCGCCTCCCTGAGAAACTCCGGCGCCTCCCTTGTTCAAACACCTCATTTAACATGGCGAGCAGCGGGGGAGTACCTCTGCTTGTACGTCTTATAGAATTCAATCGAGAGCCCATCTGACCCGAGGGCCTTGCACGTTGGTAGGTGCTGTACCACCATCTCTAGTTCTTCGAGAGTGATTGGGGCATCTAGATCCTCCCGCTCCTGGTCACTAGGCTTAGGCAATCCTATGTCCTCCAGAGTTTCCTGGGTCTCCTGCCCCATATCCTCCCCTGTATCCTTATATAGGTGCTTATAGAATCTAAGAAACCCCTCATTAACTCCTTCTTGGGTATCCCAGGTCTGGCCATCTTCATCCTTTATCTCCCTGATCACTGAACGCGGCGTTTCATTCTTGTATAGCCACGCCAACAACCTGCCCGGTTTGTCTCCCCTCGCATGTTGCCTTTCAATGTATCTTTTGTAGTTTAGCTTGCAAAGCCTGTCCCAGTGCCCACTGCTAGCCTGCTGGAGTAGGTCTGCCCTTGCCGTATCTTCCTGTGAGGTACTACCCTTCTGTATTATTTCTTCCAGCACCCTCTCTGCCTCCTGTAGCTCCTGCTTTATGCCCCCTTGGAGCCCCTTGGACTTAGATATGGCCACACCCCGTACTACCACTTTGAACGCTTCCAGTAGGGTTCCCTCCGACTGCACACTACCGGTGTTAATGTCAAAGTACTCGGTAATAGCCTCCCTTAGATCCTCTCATAACCCCGAGTCCTGCAAAGCCTCGGCTCTGAGTTTCCATGTCGGGATTCTAGCCCTGAGGGGCTGATGCCTCCACTCCACCACCAAGGGGGAGTGGTCCGAAAGCACTCTGCCATTGTATTCCAAACCTGTCATTTCCCCAGCCATTCCGGAGGTCACAAACATATAGTCCAGTCTAGTGTATAGGTTGTGGGGGGCCGAATAATGCGAGTACTGCCTATCCCCCGGATGTAGCAGTATCCAAATGTCTTCTAGCTCAAAGTCCCGCAGGAGGGCCAATAGTGCCTCTGCCGCAGGGGTGGTTCTCTCTAGTTTCTTATCGGACCTGTCCATCTTGGGGTCTAATGTGCAATTGAACTCGCCTCCCCAGATGGTGGCGCTGCCCATCAGGGGGCTGATTTTGTCATATAGGGCCCTATAGTAAGCCGCTGTGTCCTGGTTGGGAGTATATGTGTTTACGATGCTCACCTCCCTATTCTCCAACATCCCCCGCACCACTAGCATTCTTCCATCTGGGTCTGGCGTGGATTGCAACAGCTGTAATGGTACATGAGGTGCTACCCATGTGAACACCCCCCTCGCATACGCCGAGTATGTAGCTCCCGTGGTGGTCCCCCTCCACTTTCTCTTAACTAGCTCTAGTTTGTTCCTGGTGAGGTGGGTCTCCTGTAATAATGCTATATCTACTTTCAGCCTTCTCAGGTACATCATCACTTTATTCCTTTTCAGATAACTGTTGAGACCTCTCACATTCCAGGTTACAATTCTGAGACTATCCGTAGCCATGCGAGGTATGTACCGCCTCCCCCCTCCTCGGGTCACCGTTCCAGTCCCGATCAGTATGGAATTGGGCTCGCATCCCTCCCTCCCCTAACTTAAACTCCCCAACTAACCCGCCCACCTCCCCCAACTCAACTGTTCCCCACTGCACACTTCCCCTTCCCGTCCATCCCCAAACCATGCCCCAATTAATGCCCAGCTCCATCCCTGGATCTCAGGCTCCCCCGCATTTGGTCCCACCTCAAAGTGCTAAGGTCGGGAACCCGGCAGGGTGTCACCAATATTTGGTGACCTAACTAACGTGCTAACTGTTGGGGTTAAGAGTGCTCCTTACTTGTCTCCTGTTAATTCCCATGATACGTTGTGCATTCTCCTTATCACAGTAGAATTTGACGCCCCTGAGAATCAGCACATCTCTACACTGTATTATTATCAAGTCCCAGAGTCATAATATGTGCAGCACCTCGGTCTCAGGATCAGGCATTACTTGTTCGTATCATCCTTCTTCCGGCTGTCCGCTCCCTCCGGGCAATTCTGGCTGTCCAACCATACTGTCGCATCCTCCGGACTCTCGAAAAACAATGTTTTGGATTTGTGGATTACTTTCAGCTTGGCAGGATACATCAGCATGTAACGCATCCCCGCCTCACACAATCTCCTCTTCACCATCCCGTAGTTCAGCCTTCGCCTCTGCACTTGAAGTCTATAGTCGGGATATGCCGAGACGGTCGCAGAGGCCCTTTGTATGGTGCCCCCCTTCCGGAAATATTCCAGTATCTTCTCTCTGTCCCAGTAGTTCAATATCTTGGCGATGATTGGCCTCAGGGGGGTTCCAGGGGGGGTTTCCTCGTGAGCGCTCTGTGTGCTCTCTCCACCACGAAGCCTTGCGTGAAGACCCCCACTCCTATTTCGTGCAACAGCATATTTTCAACAAAATCCGTCAGGTTAAGGCCTTCTTCCCCCTCCGGAAGGCCTACTATACGCACATTGTTCCTTCGGGCGCGCCCTTCTGCCTCCTCCGCCATGTTCTCCAAGTTGGCCACCCGCTGCCTCAGGATGTGGATCTCCGAGGTGTGAGAGGTCCAGGCCGTCGTGTTTATGGTCACTTCTTTCTCCAACTCATCCGTACGTTCCGCCATTTTTCACACGTCCAGTCTGAGCAAGTTGACCTCCTCCTGTACTGCACCAATTTTGTGCTCCAGCGCTGCCTTAAATTCGGCAGTGGCTGCCTCTAGCTTACTTTCCCACATGGCCTTGAGGTCTGCGATTGCTTCTAGGATCTGCCAGTCAACGCGCGTCGGAGTGGTGTCCTCTGGCGGAATCTTGTCCTTTGGTCTCGCCCCCTCCACCTGTTGCGGGGTCTTGGTGTAGTCTTCCATCGTGGGCTGCTTCCCCTTGGATTTGGGGAGTTTGGATGTCATCCTGCCGTATGCCTGCCACTGGGCTAGCCATACGTTGGGGGCCCCTCGTCGGCCCCAGCTGCCTCTCACTCTCAGGCACTTCACATTGTCACTTGGGCGGTTTCCCCGGCCGACAAAGGGTACTTCCCCGCAAGAGGCGCAGCAAGCCCTCCTTCTCAGTCTTCCTATTCCTTTGTTCGGCAAGCTCGCACAGCCGCCATCTTTGAACCAAGCGCCGTCCTCTGCCGTCAGCACACTTTCCGTGGTAGCCCCTCTAATACTTGCTGGATTTTGAGCGGAATTCCATCATTCGAAGCAACTAGTGTTCCCACCGGCTTCGGTCTATCTCAGGTAGTGAATGTTCAGGGTTAAGGTACCCATGCACCCAGGGATCATTACGGATTGGCAGGAGACGGTCAGAAGCACGTTTTACGCCATGGCTGCTTGGCCACGCCCCTTGTGATGTTCACAGTACTTATGGGTGTGGTGCGCATGTGCGTAGATGTTCTGCTGACTGCACGGCCAGGTGCAGTGTCCTTAGGACACCTCTATTTTGTTTGACTACGGACATGCCGGACACAGCGCCTGTTCTACGGACAGTTCCATCTTGGCTGCGGACGGTACGGATAGGTATACTGCCCTTAGGACACTCCGATTTTGTTCATTAACAGACATCCCGGACACCTGGTGTGTTCTAAGAACATGTTTTATGTTGGTTGTGACCAGTACGGAGAGGTCCTTAGGACGCCCCCATTCTGGCCAATTACGGACAACATGGACACCTAGTGCATTAGAACATTAGTTCCAAATTGGTTGCGATTGGTACGTGTAGGTGTATTGCCCCTAGAACATCCATACTATATTGATTACGGCCAGCCCGAACAGGCGCGCTTTCTGTGGACATTTTAACTCTTTTTAAAAAATGTTTTTGCCTCAAACCATTCCACTATAACTAACATAAAAACATTTTCACTACACACACACACATCAACCAAAGACATACAGGGGGAAGCAGATACTGAAATGAATATAGGGGAATGAGGGTTTAACACAGGCTGGTTGTGAGGGGATGAATTGTGAGGGGATGAAGGAATAGATGTTTCATCAAAACGTTTATTTTCTTCTTGAAGGTTTGGGGATGGTTCACTAGGAAATGGATAAGGGGAGCAGGTACAGGTGGGGCAGTGATATCGTATTTTTCCTCTCACATATTCCTCCACAAATTGCTTTAAACTGTTAAAATTGTCATTTAGTATGTCCATTTTCACTTCTATCCGGTTCAGCCTGCCTTGCTCTGTGTCCTTTGTTGGAGTTTCTTCTTTTTTACCTGGTCTGTTAAAAAAAAATCTATATATGTTAAATGCTCATAGAATACTGACCATTAATTTGCTTATGCACAGTAGTGTGTACCATTATTATCGCTATCTTCCGACATTTCTCCAATCGGAAAATTCTCCTCCAGCTACTCCAAAGTACTGCACATTTCTGTGTCAAAACAACTGAAATACATTGTTTTCTCTGCCCCTTATTCAAAAAAAGTACACACACATATAAGATAAATGAAGGTTACTTACTATTTTGTTGTAATTTGTCTTTGTTGTACTGTGTATGTCTACTGTCGCTCCTGGCTGCACAGTTTCGGTGAGGTAATTACGTTGGAGGCATACCTTTTTTTGTTATGGTATAATCCATTTCATTCTACATGGTCATTAAATGCATGGATAATGTTTCAGATATTTAGGTTCAATTGGTTATTTATTACTACTTATATTGTCTTTATGTGTTCTTTTTCAAAGTTGTGCATTTTTCATATAACACAATAGTACAATTTTAGATACCCCCTGACTATTTGGGTACTGGTGATCTCGTCCGCGCCCGTCCGCAGACAGGCGCTCAGTCCGTGCCTTTCAAATATTATTAGCGAGGGGGTTCAGTATGTTTTATGTTACATGTATATAAATTAAGGAAATTATAGTACATATATCCCAAAATCACATTATGAAAGTGTATATTCAGTTACAAAAAACGTTAACGGGATGTTATGACTAAGTTCCCCTTCTAAAAACCTGTGAAATTCAGTAAAAAAAACTTTGTTAAAGGGACGTTATGGTTAAGTTGCGCTACTAAAAACCTGTGACATTCACTAAAAAAACTTTACAAACGTGACATTATGGTTCAAAGTAAAACCGAAAAACCCTTGAAATTCACCAGTTATGGTAGGCCAAGCAACCATAACTGCCCCCACCACTGTGCACTGCTAACACTAACACCCAGGACATGAAAGATGGCATCACAAATGTCATTTATGACATCACTGATGACATGACATGTGTAGCCCCTTTGTTTTTGTTCACTGCCATATATATATGTATATTCAGTAGAAAAACTTTGTTAAAGGGACGTTATGGTTCAAAGTAAAACTGAAAAACCCTTGACATTCGCTAGTTATGGTAAGCTAAGCAACCATAACTCGCACCACCTACGTGCATTGCTAAGAGTAACACCCAGGACATCAAAGATGACATCACAAATGTCATTGATGACATCACTGATGACATCACATGTCTGGCTCCCTCTTTTTTCCTTTCGTTATATATCTTAGCCAGTAATACTTAGGATCAAAAAATCGAAAAGTACTATATTTTTAGACTTACACTTCAAATATGTTCTTACAGTCATTCATTTGGGGTTCACTCATAGCATATGAAACATATACATAGGGAGAATACACACTTGAAAGATACCAATGATTTCTGTGTATGAAGACAATCAGTAAGGTTATCTACACTTTCTTATTGGTCTGCTGTTTTTTGTATTACTGTACTTTCTGTGGATATGCTCATATTTATATTCGCATTACTCTCTTTAGGGTGCAGTCACATCATGTCATAGTTATTCATAGGGAAGTAGTAGGTTTGAAGCAGAACTATCATTTCTGTGCATAAAAATAATCAGGTAGGTTATGAACAATTTCTGGTTCTACTGCTGCTTTTTTGCGTACTTCACTTTCCCTGTGTATACTCATATTTGTATTTGTTGTTATGTCTTTGTGTTTTGTATGTGATAATGAAATTATATAGGAAGTGGGTTTCATTAGCTAGTAGACAAAACTGTAATAAGAAAGCATTTACCATTTCACTATTTAACATGTGAAGATTATGAATATTGCACCTCCATCATGTATGCTGCACACAATGCTTACGTTTATACACGAGTACATTATTATACTGTAAAGAACTTTATAATAGAATGCTATTTATATCAATGCATTGCTTAATGCACCACATAGCTCATGACATCTATTCCAATGATCCTTGACAGTTTTTTTATCAACATTATAATAAGAATCCCTTGTGCAGATTTTTCATGAAAAGTACATGCACATGTGATGTCATCAGTGATGTCATCAATGACATTTGTGATGTCATCTTTGATGTCCTGGGTGTTAGTCTTAGCAATGCACGTAGGTGGTGCGAGTTATGGTTGCTTAGCTTACCATAACTAGTGAATGTCAAGGGTTTTTCGGTTTTACTTTGAACCATAACGTCCCTTTAACAAAGTTTTTCTACTGAATATACATATATATAGATATATATGGCAGTGAACAAAAACAAAGGGGCTACACATGTGATGTCATCAGTGATGTCCTCAACGACATTTGTGATGCCATCTTTCATGTCCTGGGTGTTAGTGTTAGCTGTGCACAGTGGTGGGGGCAGTTATGGTTGCTTAGCCTACCATACCTGGCAAATTTCAGGGGTATTTTGGTTTTACTTTGAACCATAATGTCACGTTTGTAAAGTTTTTTAGTGAATGTCACAGGTTTTTAGTAGTGCAACTTAACCATTACGTCCCTTTAACAAAGTTTTTAGTTTACTGAATATATATATAGGTATCGGAAAATGGGGGCATAGAAAGATGAAATTAATGTAAAACACATTTGAAATGAATTCACGCTATGTTTAGATGTGGTACTGTGGGTCTCCAGAACATGCATGAAAGTTGAATGCAAGCTGTGGCGATTTTCAATTTAGAATGCACAGTGTAAGGGTTCATCCACTCAACATTGGAATAGAGTTTTATGATTTTCCAGTACATAAATAAAATATCCTTCCCGCTTTACTATGCAGATAGGGTCCCACTGGTGTAGCGTCCTCCCATTACTGTGCGATGTTATGAGCGAGGAGTTAATGTAATTTTCTTTCCCATTATTTTCTATGAAAAGGGATGTGACACAGAAAAGCTCCCTTTCATGCCCCATCTGTGTTTTTGAATATGTATGGCTTTCACTGCTCACAAATTATCAATCAATCACGGAGTGGTGCAAATGTGAACTCTTAACAAATCTGATGTCAGACTACACCTGTTAAATCCCACAGGGTTTCATTTGATTGTCTTTGGATTTACAAAGAGATGCGCTTTATCAGCGTAGTAATGCTATATTTTCCCATATTAAAAATATTTGGCTCGCTTTTTAACACAGTGTGAAAGCAAATTGTGGTCCGAACATTGAATGCTCAAGCATTCTATTTGGAATGTGCTCCCCCAGTGGACGTTCCCCCCTACTCCCCAGTACACCTAATTCTGGGACTTAGCACAGAGATAGCTCTATTGGGCCCAAATCTAATTACATTGGAGAAATGTAATTTCCCCTTTAAATAATTATTTAAGGCACAGAGCCAGCAAAGAGACTGAAGAGATTCCACGCAATGTTCAGTCCACTAGGCCCCACTGGTCTCTGGCTACCTCCTCCTGGAAAGCAGGTCTGCCTCAACAAAAGCTGCTTCAGCCTTCCTCATGGATAAGGCCTCTTTAATTTCTAGATATTATTCAAGGTTAGCAGTCATCTATTTGTGATAGGGGTTCCTCTTCTCTACATCTGTCATAATACTAGCCCCTCTCTTATTCCCTGTGTGTTTCTACTAGCATAATGGGAATCATTTCCACACTTTATAAATTATGAGTGTGAGCAGGCACCACTAGGGGTAGTTCTGGGTGCACAGGTTTGAGTCCTTAACACCTAGTGGCATGAACGAAGAACTCACTGTTTTCTGTGAGATGTGTCCCGCACTCTTTTTACACATTATGAACATCACTGTTGATGCGTACTCTACCAAGTATGTTTGTCCAGAATCTCGTAATTCAAAGACACTGTGTATCTTTCTGATCTTTTTTCTGCATACCTTTCCTCTTCCTAGTGTTAATCTAATGGACTGTAATGGCTCGTGGTTAAGTAGGCCACTGCAATGAGGCACGGTTTATTAATGACACAGGATGGATTTACCACAGCAGTGGACAGTTAGACAATATGTTCCTTCTGGGTACACGTTCATTTTCTATACTTGAGCAGACCAATATGCATCTGAGCAGACCAGTACACATATGAGCACCTCTTCATCCCCTGGTGCTACATGTCTTACATGTCAGATATTGTTACTAATTGGATGAAACATAGAAACCGTATTGACCAAGAATTAATTGATACATTTGTTGTCAGCACCTGTGCAGACTAAATTCGTCATGAACTAATATCACATAACAGCTGACATGGAGACGATGTTTCCCATTAGGGTTTTTTCAAGATTTTGGAATATGTCCTCTGAGTGCCAGTTTGCGCCTGGGACTGGCACCTCTGCACCTGCGGTTAGGAATAGTGGAGTACCGATGTGACTAAGTTATTAGATACGCACACGCACAACCTACATGTCTTAACATTTACAATTTTCACAGAGCAGGCACTGGAGAGGACGGACGATTGGGGGCTCCAGGTACATGATGGCTTACCTACTAGGTCACGTGCGCGTTCAAGTGACCACTATCTGCTTATAGGTAATGCAGAGTACACACCAGACTCTCTAGAGAATGTGCGGCGCAGGAATCAAGCCTACATGCAGAACTAGGTAAGGAAATATGGCCATCATGTTGTGGCGAAGATTGAGTGCATGCAACCCAGAAGAATGGCCTTTTATGTTCTTGCCTTGTGTTACTTTGTTTTCAGTTAAGTTGCAGTTAGTGGTGTGTGACACGCATTATGCATTGGAAAATGTTCGGAGTGTATTGTTATTGTTGATAGCCGGCGATACGGTCTGCACCTTTGAGGCACAAAGACTACCACTAGCACTCGCAGTGCCAGGTTAGATTTAACATTCATTTATTGCGGATGATTATGAGGTATTGTCCTCGCATATGGAGAATTGTATCGTCTATTTATCGAAACGGCATGTCACTGTTACAATTACTGGTCTAACTCCATTTTTTGTATTTTTTCTTTTTCTTCAAATGTTTCTTTTCTCCTTTCTTGTTCCTTTTGACTTTCAACTGTTGATAGTTATGATGCATGCATCCTGTCAATTGGACTAGTGCATTATTGTATATCGAACAACCCTTTGTTTCTTTGTAACACCATATGCAAATGTATTGCCGGAGGTAGGATGATATCCATACATGTACTTCACATTTGTCACTACAGCGCATAGACAACTATTGCATGATTTGACATGGATCTGCATTTTGTCTGGCCTCCTATATTGTATCTACAGCTATACACCCCGATAATGGACAGCATGGCAATATAGCATTTTGCCATAGGCCACTGTAAAGTGGTCATCGCGCAAATACAGCTTTGTTTTGTCTCAACAAAAGTTTGAAGTTATCCTTAGGTTTTGTATTTTGCCACATAGACTGACGTCGTGGATGACGCATATTGCGGTATAAGACCTTTGTAATCAAGCTGCTTTGTGAGTGTGCAAGCATCCGTCCGATGTCTGCCAGTGGACCCTGCTTTATTGATATGATAATAAAGTAGTACTTTTCCATATTCTTTGAGTCTGACCAATTATTTGGTTTGTGACCATTATTGTAATGCCAACTAGCACAAAAGATGCTTCAAGGTGCAACAGCACAATTTGGTAGTGGTGTGGATGGTTGCACTCTAGTCGACCTAGTCCAGATCCAGACCCCCAGATGCTCAGCTCCTCCCGCCATTTTCCAGACAAATGCAGTGTTTCCTGTGGAGATCGTGCACAGAGTCACGTGTGTTGTAAATAATAAGTGTAAAAAGTAACAGGATTTTTTATGGGGGGGAGATTATCAGGAGAAGTAGATACCTTGATTCCTGGTTCCAAGATGAAAGGTGGAAGCAGTAAGATATATATATATATATATATATATATAACGCCCACAGATGAAGCGCATATCAAAATCCTAAATGGATTAAAACAGAGAAGAAGGTGCATTTACTAAGATAGTAAAGAAAGGCGTGCACAATAAAAAAAAAAAATGTTTTTTTAAAAGTGCCCATTTGTGGGATTATGGGGTTATAAAACAGTTAAAATTAATCTTTTGTTGTATCTAGACTGATGAATATAAAACGATAGTAAAACATTAAAGAGATTAGTGAAAATTTGGACCACAAGATTGACATCAATCAGGAAGGGAAAAATCCAAGGAAAGTTATATATAAGTAATGAAGAGACTCTTAATATACCAATAAAACAAGTACAATATAATAAAATTGACAAAAATTGTACACGAAGGAGGAGACAAAATATCATTGCATAGACTGATTTTAAAAAAAATAAAGTGAGTAGTTGAAATATATCCCGATTGGATCATAAAACTGTTATTGATGGTGCCTGGGCCAAATTGATTGCCATGGTTTATTTGATAAAATAAAGAATCGAATAAAACTGGTAACTATTGCCAATCAAAACCGATCTATCAACATGGTGGGCACACCTCTTTTACATTTATGTAGGACATTGCCAAGATTTAAAGCAAAACTAAGGAAATATCTCGGAATGGGTTTGAGGCATGACTAATAAGACACTCATGCCGTGGCCTCAGGAGGGTTCCATGTCAAAAGATGTATTGCGGCATATGATGACATATTTTCATGCCACATATCGGGGAAAAAAGTTGCAGAAAAGACTAGCCATTTTAGAACTTTGGAACACGTACCAAAGAGAGAAAGATAATCCAGCTTATAGGGAGTGAATGCTTCTGCTTCCCTTTCTAGAAGAGTACAGAAACAGAGGAGAAGGGATTTTACCCTTTGAAGGAATTAAAAGTAGAAGCAGGGTATGTTAATCCAAAGTATGCACCCCCCACTTACAGCAGTGAAGATAATGGGGAAGAGAGCAAGAGCAGTGAACCCAAAGATATAGCGGCACTCAATGAAAGTAAACAGTGTGATAAGATAAAGGACAGACAAGATAGACAAATATCGATGGAGAAAAAAGCAGTGAAACAAAGAGATAAAGGATAAAGCTAAGGAAATAATGATATTACAGAATGAATGGATGGGAGGACAAACATTGCTTAAGCTAGACACTAAGGGTATTGATGGGGTTTCAGAAAGAGAGGAGAGAGAAGAGTGGGAAAAGAAAGAGAAGGGAGAAGAAGGAGCATACAAGGAAGAGAGGAATACATAATGCAAGCAAAGGGAAGAACTAAGAAGAAATGAGGCAAGAAAAGAAAAGTGGAGACTAGAAGAGAAGAAACGGGAAGAGATAGACACCCAAAGAATGAAAATATGTAGGTTGCAACAAAGGTGAGAGGAAGATGAATTGAGGGAGATAAAGAGACGAGAAGATGAAATGAATAAGAGTAGGGGATTAAAAGATGATGGAATTGCATATTTATGCCATAGGTGCATAGTGCCGATTGAAGCACAGTAGCGATTGGAGGAGAGTGTGTCACAACAACCCCGTAGGCAGCTGCAAGGAATGCCGCACTCAGCATGGGCTGGTGGGAAGGATACAGAAGACATAGAGCAAAGGCTTGGAAAGCTATATAGGCAAATGAGGGACAGAGGAAGGTATGACACTTAAAAGAATAGAGAAGGATCTTTATTAAAGGTAAATGAAGGTAGATCAGGTGATGTAATAACAGATGAGTACGGAACATTGTCTTTAAACAGATTAGACCTCGAAGACGCAGAAGAAGACAATAGTCACACAGGCTGGGGCCTAATGATGTCAGATGAAGAGAGGGAGGAGAATGACAGGGTGCAAAGAGTGGGCGCATGTAGGTTTTCAAAAGAATCGAGTGCAGAAAAGGGGCAAAATTGTCAGATTTAGAGGATCCTAAAAGAAGGACACCAGAATTAACACCTTATTTTTGAACGACCACCAGCACGATCGCATAGTACAAGGGACATATTCCAGCCATATGTAAGCAGGTTAAGACCAATACCAGGAGGGAAACAAATGGGCTCTGCCTGTTCTGCCTTGAAGACAAGGAGCATAGGTAAATATGATTTTGAAGCAGGATTTTCACAGTTTCCATTATCGGAGAAGGGGGGGGAACAACCACAATATATACCATGTCCGCAGATGGATAAAGATAATTTAAGGTGTAAATTGCCAAGTTTGACTTCTGGTGCAGGAAAATGGATTTATGAGTTCAAGGGGATGACATCAGGAATGACTATTGGTGACATAAAAGGACTGCTAGCAGCTATTCTAGAGGAGAGAGCTGACGGCATTCAGAAATCTGCAGGATATGCAGGTGTCACTGCGCAAAAACATGATGGCGCACCATTTTTGCAGAGCAAACATATTGCGAGTGCTCAGAGTGCAATATCCCGCTACATCAGACATAGGTGTGATTATGACTAGAAAGATGGGAGAGGATGAAGATCCTATTGTTTATTTTCAAGATATTCAGGACAGATAGTGACAGGAGACTCGTGAACCATGGCATAAAATGGTAGCATTATTCTACCACATTTCACTCCGCCGCTTCCTGAGCCAGAGCAACAGCAATTGAAAAAACAGGTGGGAATGGAAGAAAAGCCATGGCCAGAAATACAGTTGACAAATGTGCATCACTGACGAATCATGCAGGAGAAAATTAAGAAGAAAGATGAGAACAGAAAGCAGGCGGAATCAAAGTTAATCCAGAAGAAATTGTCCAAAATAGCTATTGAAGGAGCGTCCTTGACAAGTAATTAAGGAGGGGTGACATAGGAGACACAGTCAGGGCATCAGGGCAGCAGAATAATACAGGATACCCCGCAGATCTGAGTGGATACAATTTTTGGCCAAGAGGAAGAGGTAGTGGGCCTTGAGGAGTAGGACAAGGTGGGTTTCAAATTTTTCTAGGAAATGGAGGATTTCATGGTGGACAGCCACAATAATGTTGGAATTGTGGCAGAGTGGGATATATAGCTTAGACATGCAGAGGCAGAGGAGGCATGCAACAGAATAGGCAAGCTCCAAGAGGGGGGATGGGTTATGCTCCACAATATAATACAGAACCAGAGGAATATTATGCCCAAGATCGCACGTATGCTGAGACATTTGCGCCACAACCCCAAAAAATGCAGCCAGCACCGCTGCAAGTGCAATTACCACAAGGACAGCCACAGCAAACACCCAATGAAACACAAGAGACCCAGCCGCAGCAAACATCAATGCAGAGGACTATGACACCACAATGGAACATGAAACAGACACTGGCACCCAAAATGGCGAGTGTGACTGGATTGGAAGGAAATCCTTTCATGGGAATGGGGATGAATGTATATCCACAACAGGACAGCCAACAGAGTGACTTGATGTGTCAGTACTATCAATGACACCAGACCCCCAAGAGGAACCAAGGGTCAAGGTGACGATGGGAGGCAAGACATTTTCATTTTTAGTTGACACTGGAGCCACTCGTTCCTGCGTCCTCGAGGGAAAATATCCAATGTCATGTACTGTCATGAATTCTTAAGGGTTCTCTGTGGTGACGAATTTAGTTCCTTTTACAGACAAATTATCAATTTCCATAGGATAGCATGATATGTCAATGCCATTATTATACTCTAGGCAGACACCAGTCAACATATTGGGACGTGACTTAATGACAAAGCTTAACATGACAAGATCTTTCACTGATGAAGGAATAGTGCACTCTACTCCAGGGATACATTATATGAATGTCGGAGAGTTTATATTAGCCTTTACAGGCCAGAAGACATTACAAGGAGTACCTTTAGATACAGAAGTATTTTTGTTTGGAGTGAATATTTTATAATCACAATTTGTCTTGAACTGCCATGCTTGGATAGCTATTTCGTCGTGCGGTCTGCCTTGCTCGTAGTGTGCTCTGGTGCGCCACCTTTTATCCCTGTGGGAAAGGGAAAGGGCCCTCAAGTGTGTGTGATTCTGGTCAATTGCCTAACCCTTGGTTTGGGACATGTCCGGTGAATGGTTCTGGTGTTTGTCCATCGTCTTTCATGGTGTGCGAAAGTGCTTGTGTCGGAAAAGGGTGGGAGGTAGAGTATTTGAGTATTTTACGTGGTAGGACGGGGAAAAGGTGTTATAAGAAGGGGGATACTGTGTCTCACCCGTCGGTGTCCCTCTGCCACTCCCCAAGGAACCCCCATCCAGGTGGTCCTCTCTCACTGGTCCACCCCCACGATCTGGATCCAATAGCGATGGCTGTGTCCTGGCCACCTGGATGACAGATCCCCAGGGACTAGTCAGGGAGACACCTTCAGGTTTCTCACAGATGTCGCATAGAAGAAAGCTACATGGAAGGATTTCGCCTGCCAAAATGTCAGAATGCATCAATGAATATCATGGATGGATATTAGAGTGAAATTAGACGAGGACAAAGTGATGTCATGAACAAGATATATGAACCTATGCTGAAACGATATGAAAATACTAAGTACCAATGTAATAAGAGTAACATAAACCTAAAGTTAAAGTAATCATGGATCCAAAGAAGATGAAGTAACTTACTGACCAATAACTGTCAATACGCAGTAATGCAAGGTAGAAAGACAACATATAGAAGCTTGCTATAGAGGAATATATAACATGGCAAGGATGGCCATATTAGGAAAATTGACACATGCTCACGTTGAATTTAACCAAGCTACCTCAGAGACAGGCCAACGCTGTAAGAATCAGGAGATGCAGGAAAACAGTTTTGTGCCAGAGCTGACCATGAGCCAAGTTGGCCCAAAGCGAAGATAATATTTTCGAAGGATTAGCACAGAGCACAAAGTAAGTATATGGATAAGCTCTGAATGTGGGACATTCTTCTTAGATGAAAGAAGATGAAAACATCTGTGAGAGCCAAACTGCTGGTTAATTAAAAGTATATAAAGTTCATATGAGATAGAGTGAGCAAGTCTTTAGAGGTCAAGAGTAGTTGCAGCACCCTGCATAATTAAATCAAATAGCTTTAAATGGAAGGCTAAAATGGACAAATCCATGGTCTTTTCACATGTCACTCAGAAGCCGAAAACAAAGGCTATTCATTAGGACCTTAAGCTAAGATAGTGGTGCGCTCACACTCCCTTGAATGTTACAGAACAGTGAGCAGGCAACATGGTCAACTACAAATGGAAAACATTGGCTGATAGCCCAACGATGAGAGATGATGGACTAATTGGGAACATGGGGAGTTGTCTGACGGGATTCAACTACCTAGGTTTTGTTTCACGTATGTGCTGCTAAAGAGCCAAAAGTCCAAAGTTGGGATAGCATGCCAACTAATCAGTGGGGTCGGGGGACAGCCTACCATAAAATGTTGCAGGAACAAATATACTGATGTTTTGTCCGCTTTAATCAGTACTATATGTGTTTGGAGGTAGTTTAAGGTGTGCCCTACTGATAAAGGGTAGCCAATGCTGCATTAATCCTTATATGTTTTATAAACAGATATGTTCCCTTCACCAATCCCTACCCTTGATAGGTTTTGCATTTTTCCACGTAGAATTACATCATGGATGACGCATATTGGGGTATAAGACCTCTACGTAATCAAGCTGCTCTGTGAGTGTGCAAGCATCAGTCCAATGTCTCCCAGTGGACCCTGCTAATAAAGTAGTACTTTGCCATATTCCTTGGGTCCGTCCAGTTATTTCGTTTGTGGCCATTATTGTAATTTCATCTAGCACAAAAGATGCTTCAAGGTGCTATAGCACAACGCTTAACATCACAGCCGATATTTAAACAAATGTTTCTCTAGCCAACACGCTAAACCAAGGGTGTGCAACCCTGACCGCTGGTTTATACAAGCCATGGTACACAGCTTTTGCCATTTTTCTGACACTGTCGTCGTAACCTCACACCTTTTGATTGCTCAAGTCTCCTCACTGGCTTGCTTAACAGGCAGACACTCCCAGAGAATACACCCTTTAATTTGCATAGGTTGATCATATTTCTAAACATGTAACAGGGAGGGGATGTATGCTCTGGAAGCTTTTGAATTCAAAATCATATTGTATTCCATATCTCATTGTAGCAACATATACTAGTGAAATATGGATTTCCGGGTTCCCATAGTCCTTACAAATGCAGGGATGTGCGGTATGAATTCATGCAATGAAACATTACTAATGTATTCATATTTATAATACTATCAAGTATTAATACACACTGGTAGATCCCATTTTGTAGAGGAGAATCTCATGGTTGTTCAACACCTTTCCTCTTGAGTCCACGTCCTTGTGCAGAGGCATATCTTTCATTTAAGGATTGACCTGCAGCTAACTGGGGCTTCTTTAATTTACAATGCCTCTCAAAAGCTCCAGCTCAAGAGGTTTATTTGGAAGCTTAGTTCACAAGGTGAAACCTTAAGTGCATTCTGGCACATTGAAGCCTGGGAGTTTGGAAAACAGAGCTCCTAGCATATGACTTCAGTTTTTCTTTTGATAGGACCATGGGTTTGGCTCTGTTGGAATGTTAAATGCATTCTGCTTGATAATATTTTCCTTGGTGTCTGAAATAGCTTGACACTTGGTGTGTAAGGACATTGGAAGGTCCTTTTTTCTAACTATTCTGCTGCCAAAGAGGTTGCAAGACTCCAGAGTAGGATCCTTGTTGTTGTTGGAGGAAGAAATGTAGCAGAGCACTGGTGAAGCAGAGGACAGTAGGAGGGTGTCACAAGGGTCTCTTGGAAGACTGCCAGTGAGCTACTGAGTTCTGGCCCCCGCTGGTGCATTGGCCGCCTACCAAGCCCCTGATGACCTTGGACAGTTGGGTGCTTTATTAGCTTGCCCACTATTACTCGCCCAGCGGCAGCAGTTGCTTCAAACCGCTGCTGTTATTGCTGTTATTGAAGTTTTTGCAGAGGTAAGGTGGTATAGTGGCTGTGCATAACTCGCTCCACTTGTTCCACTATTAGTTTAATCTTTACCTCTAGTTGGCTTTGTGTGAGCACCTTCCTCCCTATGTGTGTTCTGTGACTTCTGCAGAGGTTGGCAGTTCTCTGCACTTTATGGTCAGCTTACTCCCTTGGGTGACCTGGTCTGACACATTGATTGAGGGCAGGAAAGGGTGCATATAAATTGTGAAGTTCCAGAGGGCACACAGGATGGTGTCTGTTTATTTTACTGGTTACTGTTTACTGCTCTGACTTTGAAGCAGTCTGAAGAGTGGCTGGCCCTTTAACAGCTTCAAGTGCTGGGCTGAGTGCAGGCTGCTGGAAGGGAGTCTGCTCCGCTAGAGATGACTTCTGGTTACCCCCTGAGAAACAGGGCTCTGTTGCAGCTGCCGGTGGTTTATCCATACACAGAAAATTTGACTGTGGAGGAGGTGAGTGCAGGCACTGCAGACATGATTTTAGTGCACACGGAAAAAAGTTTGATTATGCCTATTAGCGTAGATCAAAGACTGCACATGACTCTGCCTTTGCAATCCGAAAATGACAGGGTACCATGTGTGTTTCAACAGCAGCTACACTTCCCGTGCTTGAGGCTCCATTAAAATTAAGCAAGACGGCTTGCTCTCAGGCCGTGGTCTCTCTTAACTCCATGGAACTGCTAAGGGGTCCCAAACCCACTCTCTAAAAATGGCGGTAAAATCGCAACCTATTTTCCTCAAGTGACTCCTTTACCTATGGAAAGATTGACGAAACAGGAGAGAGCTGTATCTGTATTTTAAATAAGCAATCTAGAACTGCTGGAGAATGTGCTGCTGACTGATTAACAATCAGCAAGTCAGCTGGCTCATTCCTCATGCATGATGGTCAAGCATAAGAGTATTTTCCTGGTAAATCAACCACTGTTCCCTGAGTCTAACACAGAGTCACATTTGGCTGACATACTAACAGAGGGCATTGTCCGCATTACTGATAGGCAGGCAAATGAACGAAATGAGAAGGAGCCTGTGGGTACAAGGATCACCCAGGAGGGGGAGAAGAGGGAGAAATGTGTGAGGTTCGATCAATTAATCATCGTCAATAGAATGCTCAACTCTAGAAGTGTCCCGAAATACACCTAATGTCCTTAGTCGAGAGCCTCAGTAGAGATAACTTCAATATAATGTCAGCACTGACTATTACGCTTGAAACATTCCTAAAGATTTATGAGACCATAAATGATAATCATATGGATCATGCTACACTGTTAGTGATGTTGCACTCAAGATGATTGTTAGCAAGGGGTTCATCATGGCAGTACAAGGAAAGCTGGATAAAGACTCTGAACCTGTGCCTTGTTTCAGGGGGTATTAGATCTGCTAACAATAAAGTGGAAATCAAAGGACCCACATGGACTGAATTCTGTCAACCGAAAGAAACCAGGGCAAGGTCCCCTGTAGTGACCTGTTTGATATGGAGTCCTGTAAGGTAGCTCCTGTTCTAGTGACCATTGAAGTATTTGCTGATGGAGAAGAAAAGTCTCTTGGTGGATTCTTCTCTGAGGAAGAGCATGTAAATTTAGCATCCAAAAACACTGAAGATCAAGTTCATATGACTACCTGTGGAGAGTATGGAATATTTTCAGAGAAAAGGAAAAAGAAGCAAGGTGTGAGTGTGCAGAAGACAAAGCCTAAGAAATTGGTTGAGACTAAAAAGTCCAAATCCAACGACTCGAGAAAATGTTTGCTTGGTTTGGATATTCCTCTCAACTCACCAAAGCCAGCTAAGACTAAAGCTGGTGAAAACAAGCAGGCTAAAACCTGACAAGAAGCTGGGTTGAGCAACAGGGTGGGAATGAGGTCTCGCATGATCAGTTGCTGGCAAGGCGTACCCATGAGGATCTTATGGACAAACTAATGGTCATATGAATTTATACTATTGCAGAAAATCTGGTGCAATCATATTAAAGTTCCCCTGATGAAATAGAAGTTTGTGGAGCCCATAATGTTGAACGGAAGGTGTTGGGAGTTTGTAACTGACCATCAGTTTAACTGTGTACTGTTCCATTTAAATGTTTATCTAATTAATCAATTGTTATTAGAGGCTGCACCATGCTTGTTACCTTTGAGATTTGACTTAATGAAGGTCACTTATCAAAGTTTAGAGCCTGTGAAAAGATTGAGCAAGAGGAAAGAGAATGTGACACTAACTACTAATGTTAAGACAGTAGAAAGATCAATAAGGGGAGATTATGTGGCCTTAGAGGTGGAAGTAGAGACTAGGGGCAAGACGGGCCTCTTTAATAATAAGAGAATCCCCTTTAGTGTCACATTGGATGTCGAGGGACTCATGGAAAGGAAAGGAATAATGCAGTGGGGCATGGAGGGTCAATCTCCGCATGAGGGGTCATGGGCTTGGTTGGCAATGCTCTGGTGGTTAAGAATAAAGAGGATTAACTGAATGATGTAATACCTCACAAGAGCTTAAACATAGGATCCTGGAATACACAGTGCTTCATCCATCTGTAAGGAAAAAGAGCAATTTAAGTTTTGTAAGTGACTTCAATCCAGCATTCCACTAAGTCGATGCCTAGTATGGGATGCCCAATGGAAACCCTTATTTATATATTTTTATGTCAAAAGTTCTTTAAATCTGGATGACGAACCCTTATATAACGCCCCTCTCTTTGAATCTCCCCGACCTCACTGAGCCAAGAAGTATGTTTGTTTTGCAAAAAAAGGTTTATTTGAAGAATTGAATTATATATATATATATATATATATCACACTTTTATGAATAGAATAATCTCTGAATAGCACACTTATGAATATAAACAGTGAACAGTAAGGGTAATATTACAATATCAACAATCTCTTTAATCACTTAGGAGTAGGAATAGGAAGGATAAGGCAGCAGAGAATACTTTGTATGGTTCAAGAAAATGCAATGATAGGAAAGGATGCAACACAGAAATAAAACTTGATATGATTTCCACAAAAGAAAATATAATCACTTTTTCCCCTGTGACTACTCACTCCTCCCACTATGCAATATGAAGAGATGGCAATGAGGGCACACAGGTTTCAGGAATACAATCAATAATGCAGTTCAATCCCAGTTCCCCCAGCAAGCTTAGAGAGAACAGGTATGATTTTAAAACAGGTCAATATGCTTATGAATGTGATTGCAATTAATGGGAAAATATACTAAAATTATTTTAATTCACTAAAGAAGATTCAGGATAAGTGAGAGTTACTTTGAATTGGTTCAGGTCAACACTAGCAATGATTCATGAATGATTATCAGATTGAAAACAAATTTCAGCAGTTGAAAACAAGAAACAGCTATTTTGACAAGTGGTGAAATTGAGCTAAATTGCAATTCGCAGCAACTTTTCTGCGTGCGGGAAACGCGATTACAGCAAAACTATAAGGAATTAATTGGAATGTCGTTTTAGGTTCGTTAGAAAGCTTAGGATCTTAGCCTCAAAATGACAGTTCAATTTCGGTTCTAGGGCGTGCAGTTCAAAGGTTAGAGAGGTTTTTGCGAAGGTAGATTTTTCAGAAACAGAGTCAAAATTTCAAAAATGAAAGATGCGCTTTAAAGATTTACCAACAAGGATAGGCTTATACTAAGGAGCTATGAAGAAGCAAGACACTCAATGGGCAGCCACCAGGACAGCGGCGCCTCCGCTCTGACCTCTGTCCTTCAAAACACTTGTCCCTCTTCAGAAAAATATCAGTGCATAGATGATTGATGCTACAATTATCAAGGATTATGTGGAGGAGAAAAGAATTTAAGATAGACAAAAGAGATTCAATAATGCAGTTATGGATAGGTTAGAGTGGTTGGATTAGGTTACTTTAAATTAAGAGATGACTATGGACAGTTCTAGACTAGATACTCACTCCTATGGCTTTGGAATGGAGTGGGATGGGCCCCGTCAAAGATCTGGTTAAGGGTTTGGCTGGGAGTCTCTCGCCACCGGACAGGATCAGGCACTAGGTTATGCTCTCCACATGGCACTAGGATCTGCACAGCCTCTTGGACTGGATCTGACGGGTTCTGGATACAGCTCTGCTCTCTGGGTCTGGATCTGGGTTCTAGCAGAGGGTTCTTAGCTAGAACAGCAAAACAGCTCAGCCAGGCTGTTGGATTTTGAGATGCCCCTTGGAGGTTTGGGGTTAGAATCAGGTTGCAAAAGATTCTGAAGGCCAGCTGAAAAAGGTTCAGCTTGTGGGTTAGGCCTCTCTGCTTCAAGGTTCTAGAGTTTGGTTCTAGAGCTTGGTTCTGGAGTCTGGTTTCTGGATCTATGTCTGGATCTTCCTGCAGGGTGCTTCACCAAGAAATCAGTTGAGAAGTGAAACATGTGTCCCTAGCCTGTCCTCAGCAGTCCCCATTTATGTATTTCCAAAGTGGGTGGGGAGGCTGATTCTCTATGCCCAACCCTCTAAGGATCTGATAGGACAGAGGATTCCCTGTCCCCTGATTGGAGAAAGGAGCAGCGTGTCATCATGTGTCTTCTTTATGGCTTAGGGGAAAAACCCTCCCCTTTTCTCTGTACAGTATATCTTATTTTTCATAAAAAAAACATATTTACAATATGCACAACTTGTTAATATTACATAAATTACATGACAAATTGCCTAAGGTACATTTCTGTTCAACTCTCATCTTCCTAAGAGCTTTGGTTCAGAAATTACAACTTTTTCGCGCTTTTGGTGGCTTTCTCAATATTAATTCTGCACCAATTTTTATATATGCGTGCACACCCCATCTGGGCACATTTCTGTAATTTTTCACGTTCCTCGCATAAACACAGTAGCTACAATATTAAAAACTTTTGGGGTTTAGTCTCAGAACATCGCACAGATTCCAGCTTAGTCCTAAAATGTGAGCAAACTTTTCATTTTAACAATCTCAAAGTTTCACATTTTTGTCAGTTCAGTGCAATTTGTTATAAGCATTTTTCTAAAACATATATTTACTCCAATGTTAAATCCACATTTCAGTCTGGTCCGCCTCCAGAGCTGGGCTGACTCAGAGGGTCACATGTCCTTCTTCCTGCCAGCAGTTTGTTGTCAGTCACACCCGAATTAGCATTTCTATTCAGCTCAAGGACTCCTTTGTCTTTACTCAGAGCAACAGGCCAGGGTGTCCCTCCTAGTTCCCTTCAACAACAGCCTGTCAATTTCTTAGCCAAGGGCAGGGGGAAGTTTCCTTTGTTCAGGGAGGAGGTGCAGAATTTGCTTGAAGCACAATGTGGGAAACTTTAACTCTTAACCCAATGTCTAAAAATGGTCTTGTCTTATAATATAACTCACATTTTGAACACATACATCAAACAATTTCTTACTTCAAGCCTTTTCAGAATATAGTTTTGAATTGTCTCCAACTCTTAGGCTTCTGATAGCAAGTCTTTCTTTGGCATAGTTTGGTTTCAATGTACAACTTTACACAAAATGGTTTTAAATCGCCGGCTTCTGATAGAGGTGAGTAACGGTATTACACCCATTTTTGACAGATTTCTTCCAGCAAGCAATCCTCAAAAGTGGACTTTGTTCATATAACATATACTTCTGTGGACCTTATATTTATGTTGATTCTTGAAGGAGAATGATGTTTACCACCCAACAAGGAGGTTGGATCTTTTTGGGTGGTTTGTGAGCCATGATTTTTGCAAATTTGACAACAAATAAAAACGGATATTTGAAAACAGCTCTATTTCTTTTGCAATGATTTTGCTCTGTGGGCAGCCAAATGATGGGTTTTGGCAGTGGTCTCCTGTTTTTCTACTGACATAGGCAAAATTAGATGGTGGCCTATTTTTCAGATTTTCACTGCACACTTTCTGTTGATTTCTAGCGAGCAGCATGCTTTCCAGCGGCCATTGCTGAGGTTTCTGTTGCCAGAAATGCACAGTGATGTTGCAGGGCTTGGACCAGTGGGTTAAGACATCCCACAGTTTGAAGACTTTGATATTATTTGCCTACAAGAGATGTGGCTATGTCTCCCCTGAACCTATATGGTTATTCCATCCAATTGAACTCTGCTGCAAAAGGCTCTAGAGGAAGGGCTTGTGCCAGGTCTACTGTTGGCTCTTAGAAGTTGCTGAGGTCTGAAACCCTAACCCTTACATTCAGATGACCATTATACGTGATGATACAATGAGACTAACATGTGAAAATCTGTATGTAATGTTTAATTTGTACAGGAACCCAGTGGCCATAGGAGACAGGGGATTTGTTGATTGTGTTATGAAAATGATTGAGAGTTATGCAACTATGATTAACCCAATTATCTTGATATGTGGTGACTTAAATATTACTTGTTTGGACAAAAACAGTCAGGTGGTGTGTCCCTTATCTAAGCCCTCAGTGAAAAGAGGGCTGTTATGGTTAGGAAAAGCTAACATGAGGGATCTTCCTCTATTAAAAGGGTCACATCCCAGGACAGCCAACTTGGTCACAGGAAACTCAGTCCAAGATTCTGGATTATATGTTTACCTCAAGCAATTTATTACCATTGGTACAGAGCTTTGAGGTAATCCCATCCTCAAGTAGTGATCATGGCAACTTAAACATGAATTTGGGAATCTTGAAGAGAGGAGGTCCACTGTGGGGTGTAAGTAGACATTTCAGAAGGGTGGAATGGACAGAGAATGAAATCCAGCGACGTAAGGTTACTGAAGCTCAGATATAGCAATTCTATTTATTTCATATGTTGATAACGCCCAGAAACAGAGGGTTCACAGCGCTAGTGCTTTGAGGCAGGCATTATAGTACAACAAGAGCATAGATGGTTACAGACATAGTAGGCATATTTTGTGAACAGTACCGTTTTCATTTTTTTCCTAAAGAAATGATAAAATGGTTCATTTTGAATGCATGGCGGAACGGCATCCTAGAGCATAGGTGCTGTAGCAGTGAAGCTTGATCCCCACTCTTTTTCTGATGTATCTAGGCGTGGCTAAGGCTGTGGTTGAGGATGAGTGAAGGCAACGGGTTTAACATTTTGGGAAATGTGTTGGTTTAGGAAGGTGGGTGCAGTGTTGTGTATGCATCAGTGAGTAATAGATATGATTTTTAAATGTGTTGCAAGCTTTGATGGGATAACAAATTGGAATGGCCAGGATGAACAAAGAATGCTTAATCATTCCCCAATCTTGTTAGACTTCACTGACTGTTATAGAAAGGAGGGCAAACAGCCCTTTAAACATAGGCATGAGTTTGATCGAGAGCTAGTTTAGAGAAGGAAACTGGTTAGAGCTGATATTAAATGATTCAAGGCTCTACCAGATTTAGAGATGCTGGACCACTTAAAAAAGAGAAAGGAATCATGCAAGAATTGGCTGCGGTTGCATAAGGCTTTGTTAATTCAGCATGATGCAGAAAACATGTTAAAACTAACTTGCAAGAAAGCGTAGTGGGATTGTTTGGCAATTTATAAATAGTATTTACACCCCACAACCGGTTCTACAGATAAATGTGTCAGAAGAGGCCTGGGTTGACCACTTTGAAAATGTACATAGTGTCTCTAATAAGGTTTGCAAAATAGCTTGGGGAAAAAATGGATAATGAGTAGGCTGTCCAATTTGAGAAGGAGGTTAGCATGGCCCTCATAAAGAAGGTTAATTGCCGAGCACCGGGCCCAGACTGGCAGACGAATGTCATGTTGAAAGAGGACCTAGAATTGTGGGCTGGCTTTCTATTTCTCTTGTTTGGTCAGATAATGAAGTTGCGGGAGGTTCCTCAGACTCGGAAAATGACCGTTAAGGTCCGGATCTTCAAAAAGAGTAATAGGGCAGATCCAACAAATTATCCCTATTGGCCTTTTGGATGTGATGGAGAAGATATTCACCTCTTTGATATTAGATGGTCTTGTGAAATTGATAAAATCAGTATGATATTCACCAATCTGGATTTGTCAAAGGAGTGGGCATGAGTCTGAATGTGTTTTTATTAAACATGATGAAAGGTCGAATGCACAAGAATAATTTGAAGTTATATTTAGCGTTCATCGATTTAGCCCAAGCTTTTGACAGTGTAGATAGGGGCTGCCATATCGATTTGCTGCAAGCCATTAAGGCCTTATTCACCTCAACTTCGCTGAGAGTACATTGAATGTGGCTGGTTGCTTATCAAGACCGATAAGAACTTTTCAGGGCCTGAAGCAGGGATGGCCATTGGCGCCAGCCCTCTTAAATCGGTTTATTTCAAATCTGGGTGATACTTTGGGAAGAGCATGATCCTTCCCACCGAAATCGAATGGAGTGGCTCTGGACTGGATGCTGTACATGGATGATCTGGTCCCTTTGGACCAGACACCGATTGGTTTTCAGCGCCAGCTCGATTTACTGCAAGTTTATTTTGAAGGGAATGGTTTGAAGATAAATGCAGCAAAATCTCGAATTTTAATGTTTGTCATATCAGGGCAAATGAAAAGAGTGGCTTTGACTGGTGGTTAAATCAAGAGCCCTTACAGAAGGTCGAGACCTTCCGTATTTGCGTATGTCTGAACACTAGCTTGACAGATGCTCCGAGAGAGAAGGTCTTAAGAGCAAAGGTCAAAAGTCTGGCTGCTCAAGGGTTTGCGTTATTGCAGCGGTATAGCCATTACTCCTTGCTCCCCAATTTGAATTTTTACAAAGTTTTTCTTTTAGATGGTCACACTAATTCTTGTGGTGTTAGAACTCACACCGCTCCCATCTGTCAGCACTGCACATTCTGGGTTGAACATGAGTTTATCTTGTGACCAGGCTAACTGAAGAATCAACTGACATTAACAAAGCCACATCAGAAAAACAGATTTAATGCAGACCCTATTTTAAAGTCTCACATAAAACTATGATGCATAGTATATTTACAATAGAGTTTTATATTTAATATTATTTCACACATTCTGAATGAAATGCACTGCAAGCTGACTTGCTTGGTGCAATGTGATACTGCATTTGAAATTACATAGCAACACTTTATCAAATTAAAGGGCCATGCACTGTGATACTTAATTTGAAAATACATACCAACATTTTGGATTATAAAATTATAGGTGAATAGATTCAGCTCTGTTGAAAAGGTAACAATGTTTTCCATGTGGTGTAAAAAGTGGCACCAAAATCTATAGGCTTTCTTGCACTGTCCATAATTTGTAGGGAGTAATGTTATTAGTGATTAGGTGAAATGCTGCTTTGCATTTTGCAGACAACACTTCTCTTCATGTGTACATTAGAGTTCTCCACAATACCTTATCTCAATGGAGCAAAGCACAATTTTTCTGATAAAAGTAGAACATTTTATTTTGCAAAAGCACCTTTCAGTATTTCTTGCTTTGAGTTTAAAGTTGGTCACTACCCAGCTCTTGGGCCTTGACAGTACATTTTCCCCTATGGAGTTCAAAGAAATGTTCCTGGTGTGTGGCAAAGATATGCATCATGTGTCGGATGTTGTCTCTCAAGGGGACGGGTGCGGGCATGTGACTACCTGTATCCCAGAATTGCACCCTTTTCTAGAAATTGAAGAAATTACAAAGCACTTGAATTAGCAGGGCACTATTCTGGCACCTATCACTCATAGATATAGACTCATAAAACCTTCTGTTTCCCCCAACAGGCCCCCTCCCCCACCACAGGTATTATATGGGGATAGAATATCTGTACAGGAGTTGTATTGTCAAGGGAAAAATCTCTCGCCAATTTTCTTCTATATGAAAAGTTGATTGGTATCATCCTTGGTTGGCAAAATCTCAGAAAAAATGGTCTCTTCTGGGGTGAGGATGTTGGAATCCTTATCTCTTCTTTTGCTCCTTGATAGAGTGATGTATTTGGCACCCTTGACTCCTTTCCGTTAGTGCTCCATCCTGGAAATACCTCCAAATGAGAAGGGAAGAAAGGCTGGTTTAGAAAAACAGCAGCACATGATTTAATTTTGTATATTCCCTTCTATAACCTACTCTATTCTTTGAAATTATTACTAACCTTCATAAATAAGGCAGTGGGCCTCATTATGAGTATGTCTGTCTGGTAGCTACCAGCCCGGTTGTTACCTGAATGTCATACTCTGAGTTCTACGAGCCAGTGCCTTTACGCCCGCCAGGTCTGACCTGGCTTGGCGGGCGGAAAGGCACCCTCTTGCAGACTTTGATGGTAGCACTGTCACCATCATGAATGGTGCCGGTGCTACCGTCCTCCCCATTCCCATTGAGTCCTATGGGACTCCAAGGGGAATGGGGAGTCATTTTTCCCGGCTCCTGGCAATGGGGAATTACCGGGACTGCCGGGGCTGTAATGCCCCGGTAATTCCCCATTGCCAGGTGCCGGAAAAAAAATGACTCTGGTGGCAGCCGTGCCGTTTTTACTGGCACGACTATCTCCAGGGTCGTAATGGCCCCCGGTATATTTTTATTCATTTAGGAGCATCCGAAAACATATCTTTTCATTCAAAAGCCGTACTTACTTTTTTAACGCAGATTGCTTTCCCCTATCGAAAGCCCCATGACAAGATGGCAGGAATGTGGACACTTTAGACTGGTTCTTTTGGAAATTACAAAGGTAAACTTGATCACCTACCTCATATTCGTTTTTGGAGGTCTGCAGGTTGTGTGATGACTTCATACCACAGATTTCTACAGATTCCTTTGCACTTATGCAAATATATGTTATGGATGTTTGCTCAGTTTTTCTACTTATTCCTGAGTGGTAGAGGCATTGATCAACATCTGTAACTGTGTTTGGTTTGGAACAACAGATGTTGAGGCAAGATAATGTTTCTACTAGTCAAAAGGATCAATTTTAGTAGCAAATGTAGAGGTGGGCCTCAAAGTTATCTGGGCTATTGGTTATCACAAAGCCGAATTGGGTCCCAAATCCAACATGAACCTCTTTGAAATTCCCACAATTCTTTTAGTATATTGTTGTACTTCCTCTTTAGATGTTGGGTGGTAGGCGATATGTAGTCTTCGTTTTTACTCCAAGAATTTCCCACATCTTAGTTATTACCTACCTGGAAGAATAACTACCCCGGTCTGACTCAATCCTTTGAGGAAGGCCGGAAAAAGAAAACATTTGGTTGCTCAATAAAGTAGCTGCAATCTCCACCTTGCAATTTGGAGCTGGGAGACATCCAATCCATTTGGTAAAGAGGCACCTAAATGTCAATCTATATATGTTGCTGCTTGAAGAACCAATCGCTGCATGAAGTCAATATGAATATCAGACCATGGCAATGCCATTCCTCTCTTTTGTGAGTGGGAGAACTTGATTGGAGCTGAGCACACATCAGACACCCTTTCAAATAAATGTTTAGGTCCTGACCCATGTGTGCGAATAAGCAACCTCACTTAGGATTTCCATCATAATTTTAAATCCCTGATGACAAGCTGTCACTGCATCATCAGCAGGATGCCTCATTGTGCTATGAATTGAGGTAGGTGTTAGGTCTATGACCAACTCTTGGTCCATGTGGCATAAATGGAGAAGGAATCACCCCCATGGTGTTGGTGGACACCCAAGATGGCCACGAGGTGATTAATGATCCTGCACTGTCAACAGCGCTCTAGTGTTCCCCCAAGAGGACGCCTGAATGCCTGATGTTGTATTGTCAATTCTTTCATAAGGACTCATCATCGGTAATCAAACTGCATTGCTACTTGCTCCTGTAGCTGAATTCTTGTTTTCCTTGCCCCTTATTCCTCCTAATTCAATGCCCGATTTGCTCTTTCCTCAGCGTGATCTGTTCTGCTCTGTCTCGCTCTCTCCTTTTCCTCGCGTCTCTGCCGCCTTCCCTCCCTTTCCTTCAGCTTACCACAGAACACCATCTTGTTTGCAGCTCTGCCGTTTACTGCCTTCCTTTCTGCAGCTTATTACTGTGCCTCCTCTCATCCTTGCTGCGTTTCCTTGCCGGTGAGATTGCCCACGTTAATTCTGCATTCCGGCTTGGATCAGTTGTGCTCACTGCGGCTTGCGTGGCATTCTTTACTTGCTCACTACTGAGAGGATCTACGCAGCTCTGACCGCCTCTGGGAAAGCTACAGTGGAATTACTCACCTGCCTCTTCCGTTTTCATCATTAATAGAACTGGACACAGAGATGGACCTTCAGCTACTCTAAACCATTGGGCTTTTCCCCTACACTGGTTTATTTTCCCTATTAGGGGCTTGCCCCTTATTGTGTCCTCTGCTGCCCCTTGTCTCATTACAGGGTTCATTGGAAGCAGTGAGGGACAGTTCCATGACTGCTCACCAGTGGACTTGACCGCGCAGAAGAGGTTAGTTCCTACACCTATTAGGTGGTTGTAACAGTAGGTACCACATTGAAGAGTGGAACGCTTGCTTTCAGTTAAAGATTGTGATGTGTTACTGTTATTTGTATTTCTCTAAGTAGATGTTCCATATCAATGTATTTCCCTTGGATTGCTCCAGTTTTGGCAAATTGATTGGCCAATGTGTTTTCTGTCTTATCGGGACCCTCAACTTTTGATTGTCCCTTGATCTTCTTCAAAAATACGATCATTGTCACTAAGTCATCTTGCTAGAGCTCTCATCTTATCCAGGATAGACTATTGCAACACCCTCTATGCAGGCTCTAACAACTGCAATATCAAAAAACTTCAGGTGATTCAAAACAATGCTCTAAGAGCAGCCCTTAAAATCCCAAAAAATAAACACATTACCATGGCGAGATGGAATGTCCACTGGTTGCCGGTCCACGAAGAATCTTGTTCAGAACCCTCTCCTTGACACACAAATGTCTGTCCAACTCAGCCCACAAGTACTTAGCCAACAAATTCATCAAAAACCAATCCAATATATCCACTCGCTTAGCCCATTCTCACTTACTCACCATACCCAGATTCAAACAAAAGAAAGCAGGGGGTTGCAACTTCCCAGTGGTAGCTGCCAAACATTGGAACGCTCTTCCATCACCACTAAGGTCTGAATCTTCCTATTGGTCCTTCCGTAAAAGCTTGAAAACTTGGCTAGTCACACAAGAGCCGCTAAAGTAGCCCTCTCTCTCTCTCTCTCTCGCTCACAATCCACCCGAAATATCTACTATGCCCAATACTGTTAACCGTATGCATTACTGTGACTTCTCAACAGAACTGTTAATCATATACATTACTGAAAACAATTACGCATGTATGTATGTACTTTATGTCGCATTGTAAAAAAAAAAGAAAACCAGCGCCCAGATGCCTCGGGGTTAGGTGCACTTTACAAATGACAAAATAAATAAATCTATGGTTTGGATTAACTTCCCTTATTTCAGGGAGTTTTGTTGTCACAAAGCAGATCCCTGGCTCTCCATTTTACTAAGTGTCCAACAAACCCATTTCATACTTAATCTTGTAATTGTACGCAGCCCCAGCTAAGAAAAACTAAAATGAAGTAGGATGAGGTCATAGAGGGAAGATGGAGGGGAAGTGGTTGAAGATGTGAGGAGTATTCATGTGCGTTTCCATGTACGGAACACTTGCTTCCATTTTGTGATGCCCTTGCCTTGCCCATATTTAATCCACCCTAGCATTTACTATTTTTCTTGAACTCATAGGAAACATTGTTGAGGGTTTCCCCTTGGTCTACTGGCATGAGGAAATGCTTGTGAGTGACTTTATAGATTAAGCATGTGTCCCCAGTAACATGTTGAGCTTGGAATTTCCAGCATGCCCGGGCTGACTGGATGGAGGACATCTATTGGAATAAACTGGTTTCAGCCAGCATAAACAATGAGCCCTACATAGGGGACCGGAACAGTATCAGGGGTGGAGGACCTTCGCCCCACACCTGAGGAGGATGGAACCAGATGTTGTAAAACTGTCATCATGCCACGGAAGTCGATTGCCAAATGATGTGCTGGAATTGTGGAAAGAGAAGACAGACTGCTGTAACAATACAATGAATCTAATTTACTGTTGGAGGTTGGAGCAATGTGGCAGAAGTCTATGTAGGATACTTAGAAGATAATGTGGTTGATTAACCTGAAGACTATAAGGGGAGCCGAGCTATGTGGTGGAGCAGGTTAGTTGGGTCTGCGGTGGTTAGGATTGGATGCTGTTAATTTTCTTGCAAGAATGCGATGCTAACAAACATTCGCCTGTCCATTCTCTGAGTACTAATGTGGCTGCTTTTAAAATAAATTCATAGATGGTACTCATGACTCTGACCTGTCGTGCAACACGATATGGCATCTAACATGGGGCTACTATCTCCTGAAGATACTCCGCATGCACCGAAAATAAGGTAAGGAGTTCTTGTTAAAAACTCCAGGGGGAGAGCTGTCAAGAAGAGGATACTGAAACAGTGAACATGCATGCGGGGCTGCACAGGGAAACTGAGTGTTCTTTTATATGCATTGGTATGGAAAAACAAAGGGGGGGGGTTGTTTAGGTCATATGTTGTCATGGGATGGGGTTCTGGGCTGGGTATTTTGTTTGCTTATTGTTTTTGCCTGATTTATTGCGGTGATAACGGTCGTTTCAACAGTAGGGTAATCACGCAGAGTTTCTTGAGTGAGCACCCGCGTGGTGCCGGACCCCTCAGCAGCTGGTTATCCCCTCTTGTATAAACAGTTTTGTACTTTTCTTCAATTAGCCGTTTGCTAATTTTGCTCAACACAGTTCGGTTTCTTATCGGTCTCCCCTCGACTCACCAGCTGTGATGAACCGCTTGGCTTTTCTTGTATCTGGAGTCAAGGATGGTACCATGGTAGCAGGCGTCCCTCTTGGTCCTGCTTATCAGCATTTGCATGCTTCGTGTACCGTTGACATCTGCTGCAACACACGTTGGCTATTGTTTGTGGTTTTATGATTCCTTTCAGGGAGTATTCGCGGTTCTGGGCTGGAAAGGGCAAGGTCGCTCCTCTCCGTGTCACCCTCTTGATTCTCACCGCCTTTCTCCTCCTCTTGAACTGCCGTACTTGGATAGCTGGGTCATTTAGCGTTCTGCCTTGCTCGTAATATGCTCTACCTTTTATCCCTATGGGGAAGGAAAAGGGCCATCAGATGTGTGTGGTCAATTGCCTGACTCTTGTATTGGGAGATGTCAGTTCTGGTGTTGGTCTGTTGTCTTTCGTGGTGTAGGAAAGTGTTCTTGTGGAAAAAGGGGGGGCAGTGTTTCTGAATGTCCTATGTTGTAAAATGGGAAAATGTGTTGGAAGAAGGGGGATATCACGTCTCACCCATCGGTGTCGCACTTCCACTCCCTGTGATCCCCCCATCCTGGTGATCCTCCCTTGGTCCACCTCCAGGAACTGGATCCAATTCCTATAGCGATGGCCGTGACTTGGCCACCTGGATGACAGATCCCCGGGGACTAGTTAGGGAGACACCTACATGGTTTCTCACAGGGCAAAGTACTTGATATCAAGGGGCCACCAGATAAAAGCATACACCTATGCCCCAGATAGTGGGCCAGTAGAAGAAAGAGAAGCAGGTTGAAGAAGAGCAGGGCAGTGAATTGAGGATATTATTGAGTTCTTTACTAGCGTACGAGAAGCAGTAAGAGCAGGACATAGGCAGCCCCATCGGGGTTTCAGGCACTGGAGGGTGCTCAACCAGAGGCACCCCAGCTAGCCCAACCCTATGTGCACAAATTGCTGGGTCTGAGTGATCAGGAAGCAGCAGGGGGACTTGCACTAATTGGCACACTTCCCTCATATGCTCTCTCAGTGACAAAGGGATGTATACTATATGGAAGAGATTTTCTGGTCTTCTGAGAGCCTCTTGGGCAAATGTCAGCAGATGGCAATGAGTAGCAACAGCAGCAAAACTTTGTTATGGTTCATGTTCCAGAGACACCAGGTGGCTTGCAACACCTGGTGAAGGAATCCCCAAACATCAGAGAGGAAACACAGCTGCAGACAGTTCTTCAGTGTTATATAATCTCTTTTGTTATATAATCTCTTTGGGGCGGGCATGAACCAGCTCTTGAGGTTTTTTATGCCTCCCAAATCTAGGCAGAGGCTTGTATAATGTACCACATGGCCAGCTCTGGAACGAGTTACGAGGGACCCATTGGTTCAGGCTAGTCAGAGAATAAGTCTTATGATCCTTGAGATCTGGCTGCAGAAGACTGATTGGGCTAAAATAGGCATCTTTAAGCATAATGAAGTAAAATCCCATGCCAACTATATAGATAGGTTGAGTGTGGTAATTGGACAACATTCCTGCATCACCAAAGTAGATGAGACTGCACAAGAAACTATAGCTAATTCTCTGGTCACTGGGATGCTGTAAATCAAAAACATGTGCATTGGGTGGCACAGTAAATCCCTAGTGAAGTTGTGCTAGTTGCATACCACTTTGTTGTGTGTCAGGAGCAGAAGAAACAACATTTGAGAGCAAAATAATGATCTTACAGATGCACAGTTCATAGGGACAGGTGCATGGATAGATGCAGAATGTGAAGGCACTTGCCAACAGGAGGTGGGCAGGCTGCGGAAACAGGGCCCGAGGAGGCCCTTCTGCAGGGCAGACTAGACAAGCAGGGCATATGAATGTGCCCCCGGACAGCAGATCCAGCAGAGACAGTGGGGTCCACTAGACCAGCAGAGGCATTGGTGTCCAGTAGATAAGCAGAAACCAGGGAGCTAGCCACGGGAAGCACACGGACCCCCACCAGGCCCTTATTCTGTGAAACTCAGAACAGGGTGACATTCAGACTCCCCTGCCTGGGTCATGTCCCTTATACCAGAAGTCCTGCAAGAAGCACAAGCTCCTTTTCTCAACCTGAAAGCCAGCACTTTTACCTCTGGGCCACTGAATACTACTCAACCAAAATCGTTTCTGGCTACATGAAGAGGAAGGGATCCTGGAAAAATCCCAGTAAATCAGGATGGCCCATATGTCTAGTATCATGCAGAGGGGACGCCGGAATCATGTTTAGTAGACACAGGAGCTAATACATCATTCAAATGGACACCTTTCCAGGCATCCCAGTGTCAAAGTGACTCTCCATATGAGCCTGGCGCCATAGATGCCAGGGCTGCACCCAAATAGCCCCTAGCTATTTCACAAATTCACAAAAGGACCCAATTCGGAATGGGGAATTACAAGTACCGGCCAACCCGTGATCCAACGGTAATACCGTCAGAGGGTTGAGCAGTAGCGCAAATACGGTTGGGGGGTATCCGCCAACAACTCGTGGTGAGGCTACAAGTGTCCAAATATCTGTTGCAGTTGCCAACAGGTGTTTCAACCAACTGGTCTTAGTCAAGGCAAAGCAATCATTCACATTTTCTAAGATCATAAATGTCAAAATAAACACATCATAGTTGAACATATCCATCAACAAATCATAGTGTCCCAAACGTTAGTACATGAGTCCAATGATGCCCCCACAAGACCGTATATGCAAACCAAATATAAATAAAATGGTTAAGAGAACCCATGCAGTATTATTTAATGAAAAACACATAAGCCCAACAGGAAATGGTACCACAATACCATGCACATAAGTCACGCGACATGAAAAAAGAGATTAAATGGAAAACAAATTAAACCATTGCGATTAGTATATCAGAAATATCCATGCTAAGTATCATGCACATATGCTTAGTAGAGAGTAGTTGCTTACCACATTTAAATTGTTGACACATTGATGGAATGCGCATTCCTGACTTCCCATGAATCTTACAAACGCAGGGATATTTGGGATGATTTTGGGGGTCATTCTGACCCTGGCGGTAGGGGGTTAACGGCACCGGTAAGGATGCCGGTGCCGATAACCCCCTACCGCCCTATTACGAGGTCCCTTAGCGGGTCCCACCAGGGCCGGCTGGTTTTATTAGCTCCTTCCCCATTCCCATTGAGCCCTAAATGGGCTCAAATGGGAATGGGGAATGGTTTTCAAAATGAGGACTTACCGGGTCCGCGTAGGTTGGAATGTCCCGGTAAGTCCCCATTCCAACACCACAGACCCGGACCCGAGTTTGGAGGCAGCCATAGTGCTAACAGCACCATGGCTGCCTCCAAACTCGGAATGAGCCCCTTTGTCCAATAAAATGTGACATTATTGTTTATGATTTCATCAATTATTAATAAACAGTAGTATGGTATCATTTTATAGAGGAGAATGGCATGGTTGCAGATCACTGTTCCTCTAAATCCAAGTCATACGGTTGTGGAGTTATGTTGAGAATAGTTTTTTAAAATGCATTTCAGATGTGAATTCAAATGAGTTTCATTTCCTTGAATTATGAAACCTTGTGTTCAGGCATGCCTTTCAGTTAATGATTGACCTGGATCAGCTGTGTGAGAAACCTGCAGGTGTCTCACTCACTAGTCCCCAGGGATTCTGTCATCTAGGTGACCAGGACACGGCCATCGCTTTTGGATCCAGTTCCTCCGGGTGGACCAATGCAGGAGGATCCCCTGGGTGAGGACTCTTTGGGGAGTGGGACACCGGATGGCGAGAGGCGGTATCACCTTCCCTGTAACACCTTTACCCCATCCTACCAGTTAGGATACTTAGGAACTCAATCCCCCCATCCTTTCACAACATAAACATTTTTCTTGCATACAGCTCACTATGAGAGAAAACGGACTAAGACCCGAGCCGTATACATGACATGTCCCAATACAATTGTCAGACAGGGTCAGGCAATTCCTGACAATCGCGCACACCTGACTTCCATTAGACTTCCCCATACGGATAAACAGCAGAGCATGAAAGCACACTCTGAGCGAGGCAAAACACACGAGGAAGCAGCAGTTCCAGGATGGCCGTTTAACATGAGGAGAAAGACGGCAAACCAGAAGGGGGTCGCAAGGACGGAAGTGCCCTTGACCTTTTCAACAAGGAACCGTTACTTTTACTAATCCTCGAGAATAGAAAGTGTATGTAAGACCAGGAAACGAGGCTGAAGAATCCTGTATTGCATGCAGGAGGTACCGAGGGCCATCCTGCGTAGATAATTGAGGCGGGGAGAATCACCTGCCGCAGTGGTACTGTCCTTGACCCCTACAACAAAGCAGTACCAGTAAAATCAACACAGCTGGTGAGTTGGGGAGACTGACACCAGACCAGTCTTTGCTGAAGTCAATGTTGCAAGCAGCAACATTGTATGGTGAGCTCTGAAGCGGACAGTGGGCCTCATTACGAGTTTGGAGGTAGCCATGGTGCTATTAGCGCCATGGCTGCCTCCAAAACCGTGTCCGGGTCTGGGTTCCATGCATGAGAAATTACCGGGTCATTCCAACCTTGGAGGACCCGGTAATTCCTCATTCAAAAAACCCATCCTCATTCGAGCCCCCATAGGGATTAATGGGAATGGGGATGGAGCTAATAACGGGCCCGTTAATAACAGGCCCGTTATTAGCTCCCTGGTCCCCTTGCGGGACCCGCAAAGGACGTCTGGTCTGACCAGATGTTCTGAGCGGGTCCCGCAAGGGTACCTCGTAATAGGGTGGAATGGGTTTACCTGCACCGGCACCATTACCGGTGCCGTTAAACCCATTCGCCCACCTCGTAATGAGGCCCAGTGTGTTAAAACACATGTGATAACCAACATGAGTGAAATTGAACAACAGATGAGTGATGAACTTTGAAACTAAGATAAAATACCTTTGACAGAGTGGTCTTGCACTGGGTGCGTATTCATTAAAAGGTCTCTGTAAGGTATCCAACTAAGAGTTGAGAAAGGTGAAAGAGTGGCAAAGAACAGTGCATCGAAGTGATCCTGCGATGGGTCAAGCAAAATCCTGTGCACAATTGAACATTTTCGATGTTGACATTGCCTAATGAATTGATTACAAGTGAATTAAGTTGGTCTGAGCCCGAACGAGGGAGATCAATTGAAAACATTTGGGATAAAATAGGTTTTGTGTAAAAGAGAATTAAATTGATCCCAGCCCAGCAGAGGGAGACTGATTGAACATTGTGTTAAACCGGATATGAGCCCGGCTGAGGGGTATCAGATGTGAATAGTGAATCACCCAAGAAATTGGACACATGAACATTCTATGACGTTTGTATTAAAGGGGATCTGAGCCTGGCTAAGGGGGATCCCAGGTGGATAGTGAGTCACCTGAACTTCCGGGAGGAAAATAACTTATTGTTAATTAGTCCATCAGGCCCTCTGAAAGAAGAGACTTTGAAAGGCAAAGAGACTTGGTCACAGAAGGCCCTGATGCTAAAGTTTGAACTGTACTCTCATGCCAGAGAAGCCAAAGACTGTGCTAATCTCAAGTGTAGCGCCTTGTCCCGTGCTAAAAACGTGGGGAATGGAGGCCAACGGCCTGAACATCCTGACATATGATTTCTTGAACACTTTTCTTTTGCATAACATTGTTTCCCACACTATTTGTATTTAGAGGTAAGGATTGGCAATAGGTTTATTAGTATAAGCCCTTTTATTTTGACAACACATCACCAGGACTGCGTTATTATCATTTGATGGTCGTAGCTTGCCCCGATCTTTTGATTTAGAAATAGATAGGCGTTTTTCAAACCCTTTCATTTGAAGTTCAATAAACACTTTTGAACTGTGGTCACTTGTGTCTGTATTACTGTTGATACCTTGCCTTCCTTGCAGCTGGCGGAGGCTTTTTTAGTTTGCAAAGGCTCTCATAAACTCCAGTTTAAGGGGTTTATTGGGAGGCCCAGTTCACAAGGTGAAACCTTAAGTTGATTCTGGCCCTTTGAAATCTGGGAGTTTGGAAAACTATAACCACAAAAGTGATGGGTGAATGAATCCGAACCACTGGCATTGCTCTAGGCAACCTTCCACGCCACCATTTCTTAGCCCATTTGTGCCATTGCAAAAGGGCTCTAGCCATATGCAAATCAGTCAGCTACTGCCATCAATGATCGCCCAGCCCAAACTGTTAGGCCAGGTCCCATCTGCATGGAAACACATGCAACCCCAGACATGTTTCAGCCTTTGTGGTCCTGCTTACTGAGGTGCAGCTTGGTTCCCTACGGTGCAGCGAGCAAGGGACCCACGTCTGGGCATAACCTCTCTCACATAATGAGACAAACATAACCACAACAGTAATGGGTGGGAGATTTTGAATGAATCTGAACCACTGGCATTGCTCTGGGCATCCTTCCACACCACCGTTCTTTAGCCCACCTGCGCCATTAAAAAAGGGGTCCAGCCATATGCAAATCAGTCAGGTACTGCCTCCAATGGTAGCAGCCCAACCCGAATGCTAGGCCAGGTTTAGAAAAGACAGCTCCTAGCATATGACTTCAATTTAGATTTTATATTTTAACAGGACCATCAATTTAGCTCATGGAATGTTACATGTATTTTCCTTCAAGAATATTTACCTTGATCAATTAACAAAATGGTAGACCAGGCCTTAGTACTAGCGAAGAGCATGGTACAGGATATTAGATTGGTTCAGAGATATGTGCAAGTGGGCGAATGGCGAACTTGCTACTCTAATCATGATAGAAGGGATGTTTGTGGACATGTCAACAGCGAACAGGACATAGTAGCCATCACTACTCAGTGGCTTACTCTACCCCTCGGACGATAGACCCCCATGAGGAGAGGACTTGGAACTTGAACCATTGGGATGGGGTACTTGCGCTTGCAAGTAAGACATGGATCAATCCGAGGTGTAGCACGCAGCCTGCAGGTGTTTGGGAGGTTGGGAGGGTGATTGGAACATTGTGGGTGGGATAACTGGGTGTTTACTTGAATTGATATTTCTTTTCACTTGATGGATGCGGCCTGTGTGTTATATTTAAATCATTGCAAAAACCAAAAAATAATATTTCCCTTGAGGTGTGTATATGTGAGTGGGAGGCATCTCATTAAATGTTTTCCTCTGAGGTCATTCTACTTGCCCATGAAAGTGAAAAAGATATTGTTAAATTAAGATATTGTTACATTAAAGGCTAGGTTAAGAGAAAAAGTGTGGTTCTCCAACATAGACAGCAAAGGTGAGATTTTAGAGGGGACTTACATGACGTGTCAGGCAGAAGCAAACATGGCTAACCACCGCCTGTCAGGAATCCAGGAAGGAGACCAAGGCACTGTGTAGCCCGGTGCCTATCCAGGCACTGCATTTGCCCCTTGTGCAGGACCCACCACCTCTGGGAATTGTGCAGCCAAGAGCACGGGCGCCACGAGGGAGAGAACAGGGAAAACCTGCCTGGGCCTACGTTTCCCAGGCAGGCATTGCGGCAGAATGGCGGTCACTTGGGGCATCTACCACCAGGACCACAGAGGTTAGAGGCACCTGCTTGTGCTCGAGACACTGATGTAATCGGTCGTGCCTCACCAAAACGCAGAGGATTTAGAGGAAGCCCATACGCTCCTCAAGTCGTTCTCAGGCCCTGCTCCATCACGGATAAGCCGGGGGAACATGGGGCATCTTGCATGCACAAGCATACCATTTGGAATTCCAGGGGAGGTCGGCCCCCACCCGTTTCTGTGCTTGGTTGGCTCTAAAAGCACAGCATTCTACTGGGGGAAAATACTAGAATGCTCCTGGTAAGAGAGTGGGAAATGTACTGTGACTTGTTGTTGACACCTACCCTTATTTTACAAATGCATCAGCAGCAAAGACACAGAGTTGGCTGTGGGACTTCACATTGACCACTGCAGTGGCTCAAACCCAAGGCCCTGCATAACACTCGGGCCTGCTCCGCTACAGATAAGTCGAGGCAGGAGAAGGGGCATCTTGCATGCACAAGCATACCATTTGGAATACCAGGGACCCCCACCCGTTTCTGTTCTTGGCTGGCTCTCATAGCACCGGATGCTGCTTGGGGAAAAGACTAGAACGCTTGTGGGAAGAGAGTGGGAAAATGTACTGTGATATATTGTTGACAAATATTGTTATTTTACAGACTCGTCACTATTAAAGGCACAGAGTTCGCCATGGGACAGCACATGGACCATGGAAGGGGCTAAAAGCCAAGTGACTCTTAATTTTATGGCATGTCAATACTAACCTTGAAACACTGCATGAAAATGTCTGCCGAAAACATGTACTCAATGCATGACATTAATGCCTAAAGGAAGAAGTATTGGGTGTTATCGTTGTGGTTGTTTCTGAGTCTGTGTGGTTCGTACGCACAAGGGAACATATATATTCCCCAAGGTAATGGTCTCATGACCCTAACAGGGTAAGTGTGTGAGTGTTGCGTCATCAGCATTCTTCTGGATTGCCACAGAGGCGAGGAGCATTTACCCCACTACCCCTACCTTTCCACAACCGCCCCTATCTTCCCTACACTCCCCCAACCCATCCAAAACAGCTTACCCTTGCTCTCTTTCCCCAGAGAGGTTACAACACCCCGTTGACATGAGCACGGGTGCCAAAACCTCTAAGGGGAGGTAGGAGTTCATGCTAACCCTGCACAAGACGGCTGCATCAGCCTCCGGACCCGTTCACAACCACTCATCTGCTCACAGGTCCTTGGAACCCAACTCCACAATAATGGACTAGGAATCCATCATACGAAGAACATTCCCTGCTGGGCAAAAGCAAACAGCTATGCAGAGAGCTTCATGAAGCAAAACATGGAAAAGAACTTGACACTAAAATAAGTAACGCAATCCTACCCGCAGGAAGTCCAGCTGGCCCTTTGAAGCCTCCGTGCTCACTGTCTCCTGCAGACCAGGGTCTCTCATGACAGCAGAAAACGCAAGTAGATTAGTCAAAATGAATATGGGACACTTCACAAGACTAGAGGGACATCTGCAGAAAGAAGCAAGTCCAACGAAAGCGCCGCGAGATCAATCTCAGGATACAGATGCTCCCAATTTACAGGCAAATGACTTTCGAGACTGTCCAAGAAAGCATCCCCAGTGCTGAGGAGAAACATCCAATTATCAGAATTGACACCTAGAAAATAGCTGATGAATTTAGGGGCAGCCTGAGTGATACATGATCGCTGGACCCCTTGAAGTTAAAAGACTATGGCCTCATTACGAGTAGAAATCCATTTGGGATTTTTGGCTGCATAGAAGCGGGCCTTGCTGGCGTTCACCTGTGGCTGGGTGGGCGATGTATTTGTAATAATGCATGTTTTATATAGCGCCTTGAGCCAACGTGCTGTACAGAGAACAGGGAAAGGTACAATAAAATGAATAAGCAAAACATAATAAGAAAACAATCAAGTGTGTTGCAAAAGGTGAGACTTCCATGACTTACGAAATAAAGAATAGACAGAGATAGAACAAAGAGAGTAAGGGAGGGTGTTTCAGTGAAGGGGACAAGTATGAACGCGAGATTGACCACAAGGAGGGTAAAGTGGCACCAAGAGAAAATTAGAGGATTGGTGGAGAGAACGTGAAGGGGTATAGAAAGATACCAGGACAGAGAGATAGTCAGGAGCAAGACCATGGAAGCATTTGAAGACAAGGCATAGGAAATTAAATTTAGGTTGAGAGTGAAAAGATAACCAGCCAAGAGTAGCAAGAGAAGAAGAGATAGAGCCTCTAATGGAATGAGACAAAGGAGACAAATAGAAGAGTTAAAAGCCGATTTTAGATGGGAAAGACAAGAAATTGGAAGCCCAAAAAGAGCAGAGGAACAGTAAAAGAGTCAGGAAAAGATCAATGAAGAGATCAACAATTTAGAAGCTTAAAAAGTAAGAAATGGACGAGCTTTACGGATATTGTGTTCATGAAAGCGGCAAGTGTGTGAAGTTAGAGAAATGTGATGAGAGAAGGATAGACTAGAATCAAGGATTTCGGGCTGTAGACGAGACTGGAAGCTGGAATGGGGGAAAGAAATAAAGGACATGTGGAAACAGGAAAGGGTGTTAGTGGGGAAGAAGAGAACCTCAGTTTTCCCTGCATTAAGTGTAGGATAGTGAGAAGATATCCAAGATGTGATGACTAGAAGACAAGCATAAAGAGTGTGGTGAATCTTGTAAGAAAAATAAGAAAAGGAGAGAAAAAGTTGAGCGTCATCGGCATGAAAGTGGTGTGACAGACCAAAGGAAGAAATAACTGCAGCAAGAGGGGACGTGTAAAGAGAGAATAGAAAAGGACCCAAGATGGACCCTTGCAGAACGCCATGGGCAGGCAAAAAAGATTTAGACGATTTGCCAGCCCATGAAACAGAAAAGGTTCTATGTGATAAATAAGATTGAAACCAGGATAGGTCTGAGCATGCGAAACTAAAGGAAGAAAGAGATGTCAGTAGAAGGGAGTGGTCAACAGTGTCGAACGCTGTAGATAGATCCAAAAGAATAAGAAGAGATGAGTGTTTAGCCCACATGTGCTGGCCCACATGGCTAGGAGGGCCTGCAGTACCTGCACTATCACTCTGGAGAATGCAGGCTGTGATTGCCTTTCAGCTGGCTCACAGAGTGCTGGAAGGTGCCTGTGGAGGGGAAGTGCAGCACCAACACCAGCTTAAACAGTGGTGGAATGGCGGTCAAAATGCCAATCCTGTTTCCTATGTCATCATGGAATAGGTCGAAGGCAATGGGCCTCATTACGAGTCAGGTGTTAAGGGGTTAACGGCGCCGTAAACGGCGCCGACCCTTAACGCCTGATTACAAGGTCCCTTAGCGCCATGGTGATTTTAACGCCTGCTTTTTGCAGGTGTTAAAATCCATGGCGCTAAGGGACCATGGTGCTAATTACGCCACCGTAATTTACGGTGGCGTAATTAGCGCCTTCCCCACTCCCATTATGCCCTATGGGGCAAAAATGGGAATGGGGAAGGGTAAAATGGGAAATGGGGATTTCCCGCCCCACTCACCTTGGAATGGGGTGGTAAATCCGCCATCCACCATGCTATGGTGTAAACTTAGTTTACACCATGGTTGTAAGGGTACGACCCAGGCGGTAACTTACCGCCTTGGTCGTAATGAGGCCCAATATGTTGCAGTGCACTCCATATCTAAAACAAATGAGCACACTCAATATATTGGGCCTCATTACGACCCAGGCGGTAAGTTACCGCCTGGGTCGTACCCTTACCACCATGGTGTAAACTAAGTTTACACCATGGTGGATGGTGGATTTACCGCCCCATTCCAAGGTGAGTGGGGCGGTAAATCCCCATTTCCCATTTTACCCTTCCCCATTCCCATTTTTGCCCCATAGGGCATAATGGGAGTGGGGAAGGCGCTAATTACGCCACCGTAAATTACGGTGGCGTAATTAGCACCCTGGTCCCTTAGCGCCATGGATTTTAACGCCTGCAAAAAGCAGGCGTTAATATCACCATGGCACTAAGGGACCTTGTAATCAGGCGTTAAGGGTCGGCGTCGTTTACGGCGCCGTTAACCCCTTAACGCCTGATTCGTAATGAGGCCCCTTGTCTCTATGATGTTCGAGTGCAGAGAAGGAATAACTGCCCTGATACGAAGCAGTAAATATACATATTTAAAGAAAAGAGCCCAATCTTTGAGCTCTACCGTCCCACCATGAAGCCAGAAAACTGCCTGGATTGCTTATATATTTTTGTCAAACAATATGTTTAAAGAAAAAAATCTTTATATGTCACGTTTTTCAGATAAAATATACCAGTGATTTTTGATGATCTGATGTAACAATTTATAATCAACATCAAATTTCAATGTAGATGTGTTAAAGACTCCAAACAAGCAGTCCCACTAAGTCAGTGCCTTGTCTGGGATTGCTCAAGGGAAGCCCTTATTTATATATTTTTATGTCCAGTTCGTGTACTCTGGATGACAACCCTTATATAACACCCCTCTCTTAGAATCCCCCTGACTCCACTGAGCCAAGAAGTAAGTTTGTTTTGCAAATTTAAAAGGTTTATTTGAAAATTAAACAATATATATATATATATATAAATATATATCACACTTTTATAATAAATTAATAATTGATATCACACTTGTGAATATGAGCAGTAATCAGCAATAGGTAATCCTACAATAGCACAGTTCTGGTGACTTATGACTAGGAACAGGGGAATAAGTTATCAGAGAATGCTTTATGGTTTCAAGGAGATGCAAAGATGAATAAAAAGGCAGTACAGAAATAAACTTGATATGATTTCAGCAAAACATAATATAATCACTTTTCCCCTTTTGGCAATTCACCCCCCCTCTATGCAATGTAAGGAGGTGTAAGTAACACACACAGTCTTCAAGAATACAATCACAGTACAATCCGAATTCAATTCCCCCCTAGCAAGCTTAGATCACAAGGCTGATTTTAAACACAGGCAAAGTACTTTAAAGGTGGTATGCAATGAAGTGAAAAATATGCTAAAAATTATTTTAATTCCCTCTAGAGGTTCAGGGTGAGTGATAGCTACTTTAAATTAGTTCAGGATCACTTTAGCAATGCTCTATGAATGATTGTCAGGTTGCAAACGAATTTCAGCAAAGGAAAGCTAGGACAAATATGTTTACACGTGGCTGAAATGAAACAAAATGTCAAATCGCGGCAATTTAGTCGCGTGCGTCGAGCGCAATTACGGAGGAAGTATAAGGTGTAGCAAGTCGGTTCAGAGCTTGTTGGAAAGCTTAGAATCTCAGCTTCAAAATAAAAGTTAAAACTCGCTTTTAGCACAAACGGTTCAAGAGATACAGACGATTTTGTGGAGGTAGATTTTCAGAAATGAAATTTTAAAGTTTCAGAATGACAGATGACAGTTTTGCAGCTTTAAAGTCACAGAAGGACACACAATGCTATGGTGTAGTTCTAGATAGGATAAAATAGTTTGAATTCGATTATTTTAAACTAAGAGATTGGTTTTGCACAGTCCTGGCTGGGTACTCACACTATCTGTTGGACAGGAATGCGACTTTGTCACGGATCGGGTCAGGATTGGCTGCGGTTCTCTCGCCACTGGGTACTGGTTCTCTGGTTACAGCGGTCTGGGTCAGCTCAGCTCTGCTGGTCTGGCACTCTGCGCTTCACAAAGGTCTGGTCTCTGGTTCCGGGTACAGCTCTGCTTTCTGGGTGTTTCTGGCACAGGGTTCTAGGCCAGAATCAAACAGCTCAGCCAATAGCACCGTGGCTGCCTCCAATCTCGGAATGAGGCCCATTGTCACAGGCTGGGTCACCCGGAAGGAAAAATGTCTCTTCCGGGTGACATCGATCAACTGTTTGGGACATAAGCTGAGTAACCGTAGGCTAGAACAAAGAGAGGAGTTAGTCACAACCGTAGTGAATGTAGAGCCCCAAAGGATGAAATGGGAGTCATGTCATTTCTGGGTCTCATGGAGAATTTATTATTCAAAGTTCGTCCGCCGCTTTGCAGAAAGGTGTAAAGCTATTAGAGAACTGTGCAAAAATGTGGGGGGGGAGTCTGATTGGAGGCGGGCTTGCCAACAAGAATTTGAAGATATCAAGCATGCCATTGTGAATGTGACAGCATTAGGACATTTTGACACAGCTTACAATACTTATGTGATGACGGATGCAAGTGATTCAGGCTTGGGAGCAGTACTCTTACAGAAACAAAGCGGCATTGAAAGAGTAATTGCCTTTGTATCATGTGTACTGCAGGGGGCTGGGGCCAGTTACTCTGTAATTGAGAAAGAAGTCCCAGATTGAACAAGATGGGAGTGAGTGGGAAGAAGATGAGAAACCGGTGTGTTTGGTCTGTGAGGGAAAAATCCCAGAGAGTGAAAGGTTGCTGTGTACTCTTGGGCAGGGAGGTTCCACGTTTAACCATGCATACATGCTACATTTACTTCAAGTTATTACCTGACGCCAGTGGTCACTCACTTCATATTAGAAGCTTATTTTCCCAACGTTCTCAGTTTGGGTCTACTCAGGGAGAGCTCCTTCAGTTTGGAAGGGGGCATACTAGAGTGTTCTTGCAGGGTCTCACCAAGGGTTTGGGTAGGGGCAGAACTGTCAGGACGGGGCTGCTGTATGGGGCCAGCAGAGTGGGGAACGTCTAGCCTACCAGGACTGACCTGAGTGCAGTGCTGTGGTTGTCCCCTTCCATGATGGATGACTTGGATATCCTCCCCATACCACCTGTGGGCCCAACATCTTCCCCACCTTGGTGGTCCTCAGAACTAGGCAGGGGACTTTGTTACCTCTCCTGGCCAAAGATCTAGAATGTATGCAGTCTCTATTTCCTGGGTTGAGAAGAGTTCTTGTGGCAGAGAGGTAAAAGGTAAGCACTATAGAAAACACTGAAAATAATGACATGCATAAAATATAAGAGTCCTGCCTACCTTGTTTTTCATAAATAGATTGCATTGGCAATAAAGTGGAGCTCAATGACTAGTATGAATACACCGAATTGTTATTGCCTTTTCCATTGCGTATCTTCTCTGTACACAGCATGTCACAGATACAGATTGCAGATGTCATGGCACCACATTAATCTTAATGTTGCACAGACACTGCCTTGCCATTATTGGCCCGCGTTTGTACTGGCACCTTGTAATCATGATGAGGCTCCGTGTAACGCGCGAAGCTCCATGGAATCAATTAAATCATCTTACAGGCTGCATTTCCAGGTTATATAATGGAGTACAAATTGCAGACCATTTCAAGCCTAGTAAAAGGAGATGCCAACACTGCTGCTCGAGAAAGGAAGCAATGAAAAAAGAATAACCAGCCGAAATGAATATATTTGCTATTAAGCCAGTAGGACATTTAGAACGAGTTACATCGGGGGAATTACTATAAATGTGAGGCACTCTTTCTTTTCCACAGGGTGACTTTGAACTGTTGTTTATTACCCCAATAAATGTCATAAGATATCATGAAACGTCCAGGATTCCAGCATTATTTCGTCGTGAGGAAAATACATGGGGAACGAGAGGGCCGAGGGAAGGCTCCAAATGAAGTGGGAAGGCAAGAGTGCGCATGACTAATATGAAACCTGTTCTGCTCGAATTTCCATTTCACTGAATATTCTCGAAATGCGCACACAGTCGTGTCACATATGCAAGAGCGTAGGCAGCGCATGATCGCATTCCAAGGCAACAGACGGACATTGCAGCGAAGTCATTTACACCAAAAAGATGGGAATTAGCATATTTGTTATTCTTCTAGGAAATTGTACCAGCTTGAATGCATCTTTTATTGCTAAAGTGTCTTTTCTGCTTATTTGCGGAATGTTCCTGGCAGTCGCAGCTTGCAAACATGTTTAGGAAGTACGCAAACGTGTATTAACTAGGCTTCGTGCGAATACATTCCCAATTCAGTGTTAATTGATTAAACTGTCCTGAGTAACAGACATAAGGAAGTACTTTTGTAGCACCTAACGTAGTACGATGTGCGTATCCGCATTTTATTCAAAATTAATTCGGAATTACATTCGCCAAATGACACCCCCAAAAACCTTCAGGTCCAAACATTGAGGATCTCATGTTGGTTTAAAACGTAATTTGACAGCAGGAACCTGGAACGTTTGCAATCAGGTGTGTAGCGCCTACCACCAAAGTTTTGTCATTTGCACAGCAGCGTGCAAATGTGCAGGGCAAAAGGTTGCATACACACGCGTACACCACCTTCTGAGATATAGCTGTGTGTCGTCAGCGTATTGGTGGACATGGATGTTGTGTGTGGCTAGGGCAGCACCCAGCAGCTCCATGTATAGATTGAAGATCACTGGCGAGAGGATGGAACCCTGCAGGACTCCACACATGACGGGTAGCATTGGGGATCTTGAGCAGTCCATTTGAACAAACTGCTGGCGGTTGGTGAGGTAGGACTTGAACCAGCATAGGACAAGGTTGCTGATCCCCATGCGCCGATGTAGAGTGTCCCATAAGCGCCTAGTGGTCTACTGTGTCGAAAGCGGCCTAGAGGTCGAGTAGACCCAGGAGGCTGGGATTGTCATCGTTAAGGATGTTGAGGGCGTTGTTGACCACCTGTATGGTTGCTTTCTCAGTGCTGCATCTCGGTCTGAACTGAGATTGGTGGGTTTGGAGGAGATTGTTGGTGTTGATGTGTTGCTGCGGTTGTGCGGCTACCACTTTCTCAATGATCTTACATAGGAAAGATGGGTGATGGGCCGATAGTTACCTAGGTTGTTGGGATCCAGAGTGGATTTCTTTAGTCGAGGGAGGATATGTCCTGTTTTAGGGTCGATGGGAAGGTTCCTTGTGTTATGGAGCTGTTGATCTCCCGGTAGGGAAGAAGAGCTCCTGCAGGGAAGGTCTTGATGGATGCTGGAAGAATGTCGTCTGTATACGATGTGGCTTTGAGGGCGGCCAGGGTTTCTACCAGGTCCTCTGTTGAGAGTGTCTGGAATGTTGTCCAGGGTGTGGAGATTTCTTGAGGTGGGACATGAGGTGGGTCTGTGAATGCAGAGCTGGTGTCTGTCAGCTGGCCAATCTTGCTGTTTTTGTCTATTAAGGTGTTGATGGTGGTGGATTTTTCGATGGAGTGTGGTATGGCAGGGGCGAGTAGCGGGTTGACACAGTGTTTGACCGTTTGAAGAGGGCTCTGCTTTTGTTGTTGGCTTCTGCTATGGTGTTCTGATAGTAGGAGGCCTTGGTTTTGATGATGAGTTGTTGGCCGGTAGCTCAGATTTCCTTGAGGAGCGCCATGTCAGATGCAGTCCTGGAGCAGCACCAGGACTTGTTTCCTGATGACTCCTTTGCAGAGGTTTAAATCTTGCATGTACCAGGGTGCGGTTACCAGACATTTGATCGAAAAAAATTGGTCGACTGGACAAATGGTCGAACCAATTTGGTCGAAAACCAAATGGTCGAATTTTTTTTAATTTTTATTTTTACCCCTTTTTTGGGGGGGGGGGTGTCCCCCCAACCCCCTTTATTTTCTTAAAAACCCTTTTTTTTCCCTAAACTACAACCTAAAATATATATATATAAATAAAAAAAAATTCGACCATTTGGTTTTCGACGAAATTACGTCGACCAAATGTCCTGTCGATGAATTTTTTTCGATGGAATGTCCGGACACCCCAGGGTGCTGATGGTTTTGGTTTGCAGGTGCATTGTTTCAGAGGCACGTGTCGCTCCATGGAGGCTGAAAGGGTGGTGTTCAGTGCTTCAAGTAGAGATTTGCAGTTCGGTTGGGGGGTTTTGGTCCATGTAAGTTGGAGGCTGGCGAGGTCTTCCGTGAGGGCTTCGACTGGGAAGTTCTTGAAGGACCTGAAGGTTTGGCTGATGGGTTTCTGCTGGGAGTGCTTGACTGTGGTGGTCTGCAGGATGTTGAAAGGCACGGCTAGTTGGTCAGACCAATCAAGCGAGAGAGGAAAGCTGTAGTGGAGGGAAGACAGTGCAGTGATGATTAGGTCGAGGACGTTCCCTTTCTCGTGTGTTGGGTCTTGGGAGGCTTAGGGTGTCGAGAAGACCAAGGAGAGCTTCCTTTATTGGTTTAGTGGCCTTGTTGCCTTGGAGGTTGAAGTCACCTAAGAAGATGTCGTTGGCATGAGTGAGGGATATGGTGGTGACCAGGTTGGTGAAGTCTCAGATGAAGGCAGTGTTGGTTTTGGGTGGTCTGTAAGTGAGACGGAAGGTGACTCTGTCCGTCAGGGAGAGCGGGTAGTGGCAGGAGAGGACTTCAAAGGAGTCAATGTTGTCAATATCAAGTCTGGTGCAGGGCCACAAGGTCTTGTGGATGACTGCGAGGCCTCCACCTGTCTTGTTGGTCAGTCACTGTGTTGGATGCTGTAGCCGTTGGGGACAAGGATGTCTAGCATGTGGGTGGAGGTGGGTGACAGCCAGGTCTCGGTGATGAAGATGGCATCAAGGTCGTGTGTGGTGATGAGGTTGGTGATGTCTGTTGCATGGGTGATAGCTGAGCAGACGTTGAGGAGCATTAACTTCCATGTTGTGGACGGTGAGGGGGTGAGGTTGCTGCATTGCAGTGTCCATGCCTTAGCGGAGGTGTGATGTCGTTGACATTGCCTGATGCTGGCCTGTGTGGACTGAGGGAAACAACACTTGTCAGTGCGTGCTTACCTGTTGTCTGAGCAGGGGGTCAGGCTCTGCATCCTCTCAGGTCCAAACAGGAAATGAGGAGGACAATATGCCGACAATGGGAGGTGAGATGCTCCCTCAGACCTTTGGGCAGCAGAAAGTCATGGCGTCACATTAAAGGTGTGGGTGTATTCCTGTGGTAAATCCGCTGGAACACCACCAAACAAATTTACAGTTACCATGACTTGGTCCAGCGGAATTACTGCTGTATCACAAGTGGTGGTATGATGGTGTTTATTCCCATTCTGGACTCATAGGACTCCGTGGGGACTTTGGTGGAATTACCACCAGCTGTAATTCTGCCAGAGGTAATTCCACAGATTTTTGGTGGTAAGGTGGCAGAATTACCTCCAACACTTTGCTGGAGTCTTTTCCTCCACTGCACTACCAAACCTGTAGTGTGGCAGTGCAGTAATGAGGCGGTAACGCAGTTACCTCCATTTTACCACATTGTTTACCTCACTGATGTTTTTGTAATGGGGCCCAGGGTGTTTAGAAACTCAACATAAGTGAGGCGGTTCTTGAATGCATTTATCCCTTTCACTGAAGCAACTCTACAAAACAGACAGGTTGTGGAGAAAGATGGCTGAATGACACGCCAATCCTTAATCAATCTATAAAATCAAGATAGACCAGGAACAAGTATTGATAATGGCAAACAAGATCCAACTTACTCATGGAGCAGCACTAGGCTGCACGCATATAAATGCACATTGAGATCCTTGTTCCAGATATAACTGAGATACTAAATGCTTCTCTTTTTCAAGGCTCCCTTCATAGACTCCTCATATATGCCATACTCTCACCATTGTTGAAGGAACCATCAGAGGATCCCAAAATTACTGGCACATGGGTAGCCTCACATCTCCTAGCAAGATCCTGCAAAGTAAATCAACACGAAAAGCGCACTATTATCTGATTGCTCTGTGCAGCCAATCACAATCTGCCATGTCGTCTCCTCCCGAGCCATTCTGGCCGATCAGATCCACGTCTGAAAACCTATGCAAAATGCATGCTATATATCCTTAATGGCTTTTTGTTATTGTTGCAGAATACAGTTGCACTGCACACTTGCATGTTTACAGTGGAAGCGGTTCTGTCTAAGATTTGCTTCACTGCACTCCAGAGAACACACCGCATCCAGCCTACCTGCTGGGAGAGAAACCTTGGTACTTGACTGCCATTTTGTGTTTGGTCTTTACAGTACAGCTTCCCCAGTCAAACAAATGGTGATTATGTATTATTACATCTATCATAAATGTAGCTGCTGAAAACAGCATCAAAGAAAATCGCAGCAGAGCTCCTCTAACATCACAGGTGCTGGTTGTTTTCTAGGCTTTTTTTTTTGCTATTGGAGCTTGATCGATATTACCTGTTTGATGCTGCTTATTTACACGCGGGAACACATATGCTTTGAGGATAAGGGGCTAAGCTTCTAGTAGCAAGAAAGAAATGCTGTTTAAGCAGGAAGACGAATGTGCGCATTTCCTCTTACTGCAAAGCGACGAGATGGATGCTTGTTGGAAGGAGATGTGACGGGCCTCTAGATAAATAATTGATTGCTTCTGAGTGCCTTTGAAATGCCGATTGAAAGTCACAGGATGGACCAATGATATAGTGTGTGTGTGGTTTTCCATCTGTATCCATGCAGGGTAGAATCTTGCCCTGACCCACTGGCTCACTCTTCCCCTCCTCTTCTGAGGCACCATGCTCTCCATTTACTGAGTAAAGCGCTAACTCTACCATGGCATTCGCTGCTATGAACTGGACAGGGCAGGCCCAGATCAGGGTGTTAGAGATAGTAACGGGAGACAATTGAAATACTGTCTGATTTTTCCTGCCCCCTAAATTATGGGCCCTGAGGTATTTAACTCATGAAAAGGTACGTTGAATATGTTTTTGTATACATGTTATTAAGTGCATAAGGTTTAACAAAACCTTTTTCACTACAATATCAATATACTGTTATTATGCATATAAAATGTTAATGTTAAAGTATATTTGTATCGTGCACTATCACCACCGAAGTGGTCCCCTGGCGCTCTGGCGGCTCTGAAAAAGGGAAAGGGGCTGGGGTGAGTTAGTGGGATCGAGCGGGAAAAGTGCAAGAGAGTAGCGATGTGCTGTTGGCAGCTTCAGTTCGGTTAGCACTGTTCGCTGAGCTTGGGTGTGCTCTTCAGTTGGTAGCCATCGTGTTCAGTTGTCAGAAGGTTAGTTCTGTTGTGATTTGTTTTGTTGTTGCAGTGCAGTGAAGTTTGTGTGATTTGCTGTGCTTTAGTGTTGTGGTTGTGTTTGGTTACAGTTTGAGAGGTGTATGTAGAAGGGTGAGATTGTTAGTGGGTTGGTTATTGGCCTCGTTATCAGGATGTACTAAGTGCTCATTTCAATTTCTTTCTAGATGTGGCGAGTGAAGATCACCACATTTCTATCGGGATGCAGCATTGGGTAATATTCACAATCCTTTCTAAATGTGATGCAAGCTAATATTCAAAATTCTATCTACACGTGGCACTGGCTAACATTCACAATCTTGTCTAGGTGTGACGCAGGTTGAAATTCATGATTATATCTAAATATGGCACTGGCTAGTATTTACAATCCTGTCTAAATGTGACACCTACTAATATTTACAATTCTATCTAAAAGTGGCCCTGGCCAAAATCCCATTCTTGTCTAGAAGAGATGCAAGCTACTATTCACAATTCTTCTTAAATGTGGTACTGGCGTCCTGATAGGGTTGTCGCTCGTGGTAGGTTCCACCTAGCATTGTCTCTCTAGTTCTTGTGGGAGTTTCCCCTTTGTCAGTTCTAGGTGTTGTCTGTGCCGTCATGGGTTCTGTCAGCCTGTTCTTTTGCATTTCCTGTTTGAATTGTTTCAGTTGTTTCCGTTTGGCTCTGAGGTGTTGAAGAGCCAGTTTATTTTGTCGTTTTCTAAATTTTAGGTGGTCTTTGGTGTTTCTTATTCCTTTCGGGTGGTTGTTCAGGTTTTTGCTGCCAGGTTGGAGAAAGAGGAACCCCCTAGTTTGTTCTTGGTGTATGGCTTTGGTTCCAGGTGGATTTCATTGCTTGATCTGAGGAGTCTTGTTGGCTTGTAGATTATTTTCTTTTGTAGGAATTCTGCTCCCTGTCCAATGATTACCCTGTGTGTTATGCACATTGTTTTGAATGTGATACGTTGTTTAATTGGAAGCCACTGTAGCATTTTTAGCGCTGGTGTGATGTGATCTCTTCTAGATGGTTTGAGGAGGAGCCTAGCTGCTGCATTTTGGACGCGTTGTAATTTCTTCAAGAGGTGTTACGGCATCCCGAGGTAGAGACTGTTTGCGTAGTCGATTCTTGACATGATGAGGGCGACAATTGTCAGTCTTTTGTGGGTGAAGGACAGGAAAGGTAGGATTCTTTTTGTTGAGTGAAGGAGGAAGAAGCATTTCTTAATTATCGCGTTTACTTGCGGTTCTAAGGTTAGTGTGTTGTCCATTAGGACTCCCAAGTTTTGACTACCTTTGATGGTGTGGGTGTGGTGCCCAGTTCTATCGGTCAGGGTATGTAGGTGTTGTTCTCTTGGTTTTTAGATACAATCATGATTTCTGTCTTTCCTGGGTTGATTTTTAGAATGTTGGCGTTCACCCAGTCATATATTTCTTTTAGACATGCTCCTAGAGTTGAGTTATCTGCTTGTATATCTTCGATTTTGTAGATGATTTGAGTGTCATCTGCGTAGTTGTAGCATGGAAGGTTGCATTTTTTGAAAATCTGGATTAGTGGAGTCTGGTAGATGTTGAAGTACAGTGGTGATAGTGAGGATCCTTGTGGTACTCCACAGTCGTTAACTCGTGGAGCAGATTTGAAGGGCTTTATCCCTACGGTTTTGTTCTGTTTGTTAGCAATGATTTAATCCAGAGTAGTGCCATGTCCATTGTACCTATTTCTTCTAATCTCCCGATCAGAGTGTCATGGCTTACTGTGTCGAATGCTGCTGAGAGGAATCAGGGCCGAGGTTGTGTTGGAGTCGCTGTTCGTTTTTAGGTCGTCCCAGATGGATAGGATTGCTGATTCTGTGCCTCTTGCGGGTCTGAAGCTGACTCGTGCTTGGTCTAGCAACTGGTGTTTTTCTACGTGTTCTTGGGTTGGCTTGTATACAGAGTTTTGCCGGGTAGGGGTTGTTTGAAATCGGCCTGTAGTTGGAGAGGTCTTCCTTATCGCCACTTGTGTTCTTAAGAAGTGGTTTATTATATGCTGATTTGAAGGATCGTGGTACGGTCCCTGTCGCTAGTGAGAGATTCAAGAGATTTCTGTAATATTCAGATGGCGTTCTTCATGTGAGGATTGATTTGTAGATGTCTGGGGGGGGCAGGGATCCATGGGCGAGCCGGCTTTCTTACATATTCACATTAAACAACCTTTAACATACAATTAAAAAGAAAACAGATACATATGCTTAAATATTACAATCTAGTAGTAAGAACAGTACAAGTTTGAGTTCATAAACATTAAAATACAATTTCTTGGTGATATAACAAGCACCCTTAAACAGAAGGAAGAAAAGAACAAGAAGGAAAGGAAAGTAAAAATGAGGAAGGGAAGTCATTCAAATGAGTACATATTCATATCTCACAAGTCACTGCACATTTATGGACAGATTTAAAGCTTTAATAAAGCTAGTTATGGCAATCTTTAGCGAGGTGGTGCGTCCTCCTAAGCAAATATCCCAAACCAGACCTGGCTGCTTCAACAGGCATGACTCAAGGATCTTTTTCAAATGAATACACCGTAAACTCTGTATGGACGAGCAGAATAACACCAAGCGTTCAAGTGATCCAGTCTCCCACTTCCTCAAGCAAAAGTGACAAATTGCCTGTTCCTCTGAGAGTACTCAGTATCTGACTAGAATATTCCTGATAAGAACAAGGCCCCAGCAAAAGCACCGAAATAGAGATCGAATTCTCTTGTCAGGGTAAATTGCAAGGAAAGGATCAAGAACTCCACACTTCTTATGCTCGCCATCCAAATATTTTAAGGAAGGATATGAATGCATATTGTCAACAGTACAGGTCCATTCATACAAATACAGAGATTGTTTGGCTGAACATGGTCCATCTACAAGTTCTTCAATGGTACTACCAATCTCAGCCAGAAGAACCTTAATAAACCTGTACGTATTATCCACCCAGGTGCTTCCTTTTTCTTTCAGCAAGGCTTATAAGTCAACATAAAGAGAATTCTCAACCGGACATAGAATTTTCCCCAAACAAAGACATCATCTTCCAGAAGGCTCTAGCCTTAAGAGAGACAATACCTAATTCCTAACAAATTACATCAATCAGCACAGACATGGGTAATCTCAAAGTCTGTCTCCATAACAGTGCCTCAAAGGAGGGTAGTTACTCCAATATATATAAGGCTTAACACTCCATTCCATATTATAATTTTGGTATAATTGTCCCCAAATAGTAATTGACAGCTGGTTTTAGAGAGTATTTTCCAAATTTAGAGTCAATTCTCTGTATTTGATTAGCCATAGATTGGGCATGATCGTGAAACCATGTCTGGTGTATACCAATGTTAGGCTTTGTAGTAACCAAGAAGCCTAGATACACCACAGAATTAACTTTCATGAGAGTGTTTTTTCCGATGTGCCAGCTGTACATAGACTCTTTTTTCCACTTAGTGAACTGAAGCACCCTAGTTTTGGTTGGATTAATTTTTAAGGAATGTTGTAAGCCTTTGGGTGTACAATCAAATAAAAGAAAATCATCAGCAGAGGATAGCCAATATGGTCGCAAGCCAGACAACTGGGGGGCCACAAATGCAGCAGATTTAAGATGTTCACCAATATCAGCAATTTAAAGATTAAATAGGCAGGCTGCAATAACGCGACCTTGCCTTACTCCCCGCTAAATTTGAATCGTCCGGGAGAGTAAGCCATCATTATTAAAACATACCTGAATGTTGGTTTGTGCGTACAGCCCAATAATCATTCTCAGCAAGCCCATTGGAATTCCCCAAGTGTATAGCTTGAGCCATGGTTTATTGGGACCTACTGTCACGACCCGTGACCCAAAACCCCACTGGCATGGTCACATGCCAGGTAGGGTTAAGACTCAGGGTTCATTTAGGGCCCCAAGGCCCTTGCACTATCCTCATGCACTCTCCTGGAGTCAGTCCTGGCGCCTTTGGCGCCAGGCTCATGTTCAGATTGGGACACAGTCTTGAAGGGACTACTTTTCATTGGAGGCCTGCAGCCAACATGGAGGCACCCACACAGCCTAATTCCTAGAACCAGACTGTGCGGTGCAGTGTTTTGGGTGCGGTAGCCCGGACTACTTTACCTGGACTACTTTACTAGAAAGCTATATAAACCACACCCAAGTTACAGTACGTGCTTCGCGTTATTCTGCAGCCAGCAGCGTGACGCTCATCGTGTCCAGAGACCAGAATCCGGCGATCCTTGAACAGCGGACCTGCAGAGGAGACAAAAGAACATCATTAGCAGTCTCTGCTTACCTGCAGCTTCCAATTCGTCGAGTATCCATCTTCCTGTAGCTCGCGATCTTTCATTCAGTCGGCAGCATCACCGGGACATCACGCACGCACCAGAACGAAGCACCTGGAGGGAGAGAGAAAGAAGGACAATCTTAAAACAGGTTACTCACAGCATTTACGACAGTAATCACGAGAACCTCACCTGGCTGGGCATTTTTTGGCCGGCTCCGCTCTGGAAATCTTCACATGCCCAGAAAGACCATTGCGACCTGAAAACGAATAAAGAACACAGGTTAGAAAAAGAAGACATTACCGCGCCGCACTTTGCGCTTAACCTACCATCCATCACACGCTCCTGCGTCCATCATCCGGGTAGGAGCCCGATCCAAGCTGTGCATCCACCGAACCTCCGTGCACCTAAGGGGGAGTAAATAAGGAAAAGACATTAATAGCAAGAAAGGAAAGCAAGGACATTTTAAGATTGCTTTAACCAGACTTACCTCCTTAAAGACACTTGAATGGGTTAGCACCAGTGAAGTTAACTCGGTCGCTCAAACCTGCAGAAACCTACGCCCCCGTGCACAGAAGGCAGGACAGAGGGCACGCCAGACATCACAACAAGGTGAGGAGTGGGCCATCAGATCGAATCCAGGGAGCGGGGGGAAGAAAACAGAATCTGTTCCTAAGTCCAGTCCTCCTGTGTTTTCAGGCCCGACCTCCATAGAAGGCACCATCTGGAATCGGGAAGTGTCCAGGGTGAATCTGGCAACCAGGGCATAAGGGCGTCCCCGTAGATACCAGGTGAGCGTAACACCTACTCCATCAAAGGGTGATGTTAAATCTACTGATGAAATATAGATAGATTTATATTTCCCCCCTAGGCTTAGTTCTGCACACATTTCAGACTAAACCTGTTCAGTGAGGTACCCATATGCCTGCGAAGTCCAGTCTGCCATTTCTTCAATACAGATGATGCCTCGGCCCATTGCTCCAAGTGAGACAGCAAGATGGAGGCAAACACCTTGCTGTTAGCATCAAGGATAGCAATGGGCTGAGAGTGCACAAGATTGGTTCTGCCGCATTTTTAAAAGATTGGGACAATATAGGCTGTCACCCAGGTAGCAGGAAACATATTCAGAGTAGTAATACTTTGAAACGATGAGGATAAGGTCTTAGCCCAGACCATAGGTTCCCCTTTAAACAACACATTCCAGAGACCACTTGGTCCGGCTGCTCGGGATGAAGAAAGCTTATTTAGTACCTTTAGTTTCACCTCACATTCCATATCGATTTCCCAAGAAGTACAGGTTGAGTCGCTGCTTAATGTGTGACTCAACGCAGAGCCTTCCACCTGAGCAAACAGAAGGTAACAATGCGTGGCCCAAGCTAATTCTGACACTGCATTAAGAGGCGTGTCAGACCGAGGTCTATCTACACTATTGATAAGCGTCCAGAATGCTCTAGTATTTTTATTTCTCAGGGCCTCCAACATGCCCTCTGCATCCTCCTGTAATCTCTTGGCTCGCGACTATAAAAGCCAATTTCTGTAATATTGTTGCAGACCTCTCACCAAGGAGAGTCTCTGGGGAGAGGATAGTTCCATTTGATTACGCGCAGCTCTAATAGATCACCTCAATACCCTATGCCTTTGCACCACCTCTTTGTTGTAAACATGAGGATGCACTTTACTTACTCCAAACCTCCTCTTCTTACCTGAAGGAAAATTAGCATGCAATAGGCCCTCCATAGATTTCCCAAAATTATTCACAGAAAAGGTCTCCCTTAGTGATACATCCGTATTGCCCTGCAGGCAATTAAATAGACATTGGTTTACTTTTATTACATCAGTATCATTCCAAATCAGTCTGTTACCAGCCACATTAGCCTTTACACCAGTCAGCTCGATTTCTGACTCATCTAATGTCCCCAGCTTAACTTCAAACCAGGCCTCTAACATACTGTGCTTGCTTCTCTTAGTATATGTAATAACGAAATGCAAGCAACTCGAGCAAAGCCAGGTATCCACAAAGATATAGTCCAGTATTGAGCAATACGTTTTCTATGATTTTGTGATATCACAATTAAGTATCTGTCTGGCTTTGAAGAAGGCCTCAGGCCAAAACACGTGTCGCCTTATAGACGATACCTATGTTGGAATAAACTCATTTGTGACTGGCACAATCTTTGTGTTGGCAACTATTTTCATTGAGCGATAAGTACTGTTGGGTGTCCTGACCCACGTTTGAGCTATCATGCTGCAACATTTGGTGCTGTGGGCTTAGAAAATCCAAGATGGCCAAAAAGCCCACATGTGCGCCAGAATCCAGGAGAACCACGCAGTTTGTGCGTACACCAAAATGGCTGCCTAACTTGCCACCCACCAGTGCGAGCATGATGGGCCAGGGTGCCATGAGTGGAATGGGTGCCAAAGGCAAAACAGCAGCGTGTGTTAGCTCAAAAACGCTTTAAAATTACCTTTGGTTTCTCTGAATGCCAGCTCAAAATGCCTATTTTCAAACATTGCAACACATCCAAAAATCTCACTGAACACCAGCGGACATCTGGCAGAATGAAGTATGTGTGCATACAAAATCTGGGAAGATGAAGAGCCCAAAACAATGTTCATAACAAAACTGGCTGAGCTATGCATGTCAGCAGCCTAACTGAAACTGGATTAAAACCACCAAAATCGAAATGTTTAAATTAACTGAGTGACCTACTTTTGAGTGTCACATAGTTTGTAACTGTTAAAATGTAATAGTTTTGAACTTAGAATCAGCATTCTAGCTGCATATGTAAACATTGTATTGACTTAAACTGGGGAACAAAAAGTGACATTTTAGCTGAAACCTGGCTTAATGAAACTGAATTCTGCCTGACATCTACCCCCACGGGAGTTAAAACCTGCTCAGCCACTCTTCCCCTTGCCAAAAGGAGTTGTCACCTCTCTGATTAGATTAGGAGTGGAACAGCTGGGGACTACAGGGAGGTGAACAAAGGCCTGTCCTGGACTCAGGCAAATGTTATATTGGGGGCGTCGTAAAAGTGGCTTCCTCTTGGGAGAAGTGGGAGGAGAAGTGCCTCTGGCAGCCACCCGAGCTGGAGGCGGGGACAGGCAGAAGCTTCCCCCATGTGCTTTGGAACCTAAACCACACCCATCTGGGCCAGAGCATAATTTTAAAAAGATAGATAACTCATAGTGCGGACTTGTCAGAATTATATAAATAATATCATTATTTTTGTGATTTTTCTGTGAACATTTTGAGATGCGTTAGGACCCTGTGGTGTATTCTAGGGGGTTGCTAGCGGAAAATAGTGTCTCACTCCAAATGTCTGCATGTTAAAAATCTGACACTTCATCAATTCATGTCCATACTCCTTGCGCACATGTGTGTAAATTTGGGTAAATGTTCGATATTGCAAAACCAGTTAAAAAGCGCAAAATGTTGTCATTTTTGAATGCAAGCCCCCAGGAAGATCAGAGGCGGACAAGCATGGACCATAAGGAATATATAATGTGCACATGTAATTTCAACAAATTGTATATCTGGGAAGGATGTATTTGAATCAAATATAGATTTGTGGGCAAACTGACCAGGGGAGGATCCTCTGACCCATAAAACCTACAGCATCACTCTGACTCACATTTCCTTCCCCCAATCATGGGAGAGGGGAGAATTGGGACAATGACAAGTAGAGAGGGGCAGGCTTAGCTAGGCCCAGGCACACACCCATTTCAAAACACATAAAAAGAGACTGCTGGGACAGGTAGAGACATTCAAATCCAGTTGCTGCGGAGCGTTTTGCCGGACCACACAACATCCAGAAGATACCAGTTCCAGACTGACTCCAGCTACATACTCCAGAACCTAGAACTTATACTTTAGAACCTAAATCAGAGGCCTAAAACCACAAGCTGAGTTCTCTGCAGCAGGCCTCAAATCATTGCAAGCTACTCACAGCTGGGCGAGCTGCTTGAATCCCTTGCCAAGAACTTTTGCCAGGACCAGTGCAGAGATCCAGGAGCCGTGCAGAGACCGCTGCATCCGGACAGACCAGACCAGTGCCAGACCCGACCAGACCAGACCGTGCAGAACCGCAGACCCAGAGACCAGATCGCTGTGAAGTGCCACTAGCCTGATTGATCAGATCCGTGACGAGACCCAGTCCTTCCAAATATATTGTGAGTACTTAGGTCAGATTGTGACAGAAATAAGCTCTTAGTTTAAAATAATCTAATCCAAACTATTTTAATCTAACCAGAACTGCCTCCTAGAAGTTGTCACTTGTCATTTTGTAAAGCTGCACCACTGTCACTTGTCAATTCTGCAGCTGAATAGCTGTTACTTGTCAATTTGAGTTACTTTAAATCCGAAAAACAACCTTTACAAAATTGTTCACATCTCTGGAAACCGTTTGGGCTACGAACTTGGTTTAACTTTCCTCTGAAAGCTTAGAATCTAAGCATTCCAAAGGACCTAGAACCGACTTGCTACTCCTTATACTTTTGCCATAATCACGATTCACGCACTCGCGAATTTTACCACGATTTGCGATTTGGTTAAAAATCCAGCCATGTGTAACCATCAGCAGTCATTTCTTTCCTTGCTAAAGATTTGTTTGCCTCTTAATCACCATCTCTGAATCATTGCTAAAGTGAGCCTGAACTCATCCCAAGTATCTCTCACTCAACCTGAACCTCCTAAAGGGAATTAAAAGCATTTTCAGCATATTTCTCACTTCATTGCCACCACATTCAAAGCACTTGGGCCTGTGTTTTAAAACTCATACCGGTTTTCTCTAAGCTTGCTGGGGGGGACTGAATTTCGTATTGTATTTGATTGCATTCCTGAGAACTGTGTGCTCCTCTTTCCATCTACTTCCATGTCTTACATTGCATAGGGGAGGGGGGTGAATAGCCAGAGAAAAAGTGATTATATTGTCTTTTGCTAAAATCATCTCAAGTATTTCTGTACTGACTTTTATTCCTCATTGCTTTTCCCTTGAAATCATAAAAGTATTTTTGCTACTTGATCCATCCTATACTAACTCCTCATTGATTATAAAGAAGTGTGCTAGTGTCAGATTACCCATTGTTGATTAACATTATATTTATAAGGGCGATATCGATTATTAATTTATTATAAAAGCGTGGTATCTATATTTTGTCTTATTTCTCAAATAAACCTTTTAAACTTGCAAAACAGAACTACTTCTTGGCTCAGTGGGGCCAGGGGGATTCTAAGAGAGGGGTGTTATATAGGGGTAGTCATCCAGAACTCATGAACTGGACATAAAGATATATCAATAAGGGTTTCCATTCAGTATCCCAGATTAGGCATTGACCTAGCTGTAGTGTTGATTTGAATCTTCTTACAAAGTGGGGGCTCGTCCGGGATATTCTGGGTTAGATTTACCATTTGTGCAGATTAATACAGTGTGCCAGCTGACCAGATACACATATCCGGTCAGATCACCACGCTGTGTTACGCTGTAAAGCACTCCTCAAAGGAACGCTCTAAGGAAACGGTCTGTTTTGCAAAAATAAAATACAAACTTCTGTAAGTCAGGAAGGAACTCAAATTCCAGAATGACGACACTGGTAGACATCAAAATAGCCAGAGAGCACTTCTTACATAAGCTATTTGTGAGAGGTGAGTGGGCTCATCAGGACCAAACGGTCTGGTTGCAGGCAATCGCGCAACAGGTCACTGAAACAGGGTCAGATATATGGGGAGATCAGGGTCCCCTACATGTGGCCCTGAGTGAACTATATATGGCCCCTAAAGCCAAAGATGAACATAATAAGATTGCCAGGATAGCAGCATATTGGTATCCATATATGGGAGCCATGCATGACAAATGTGCTGAAGGCCAAGATCTGGCAAAAAGGCAACTGCTGGCGTTAGAAAAGGCCCAATCTGACCTGGTCTCTTCTGAGCAGAGGCTGCAGAGGAGCCAGAAAATTATAGTAGGCAGTATATCATTAAAATAAAAGAGGACATGGATAGACTGCAACAGGAGAAGGCTGACCAGGATACCAGATTTCTGGCCTTGCAGAAGGAGTACCAAGAAGTTTTGGACTCCCTTCTGCAGAGCCAGAAAAAGCTGGAGCAACAACTGGACTTCAACAGGACATGCACAGAACAGGTAGCCACCCTGCAAATTCGATTAGACAGAGAGAAAGAGGAAAGCAATAACTTGATTCTGAAAGACCTGGATACCCAGGCAGAGTTTGATCAGGAGCACCAGAAAGCTGGTGCCTTCCAAAGGCAAAGGGACGACCTGGCAGCACAGATGCAGGCTCTTAGTCAGGAAAGGGACACCTTAGGCCAGGAAGTCTGCCACTTAAAAAGGAAAATGGAAGAAAATCACCTGGCCCTCCAGAGACTGGGTGACCTCCAAAAAGAACACCAGAACTTGTTAGAGCACACCAGGAGGGTGGAGGATGCTCTGGCAAGAAAGGAGCAACCAATAGGGACACAGCTCAGGAGGTAACCCTCCTGCAGCAGAGACTGGCCCAGTACTCCAGGACCAATCAGGAGGCACAGAGTGAAAATGATGCTCTCTGCCAGCACAATGATAGGCTCCAGCAACAGGTAGCGATGCAGGAGAGACTGATAGAGTCGAGTAAGGCCTTAACTGAGGAACTGAAAGCACAGGCTCTTGCATTGCAACAGGAAGCAGGGGCGGATAGAGATGAGGTTCGCTGGGAAAGAGAAACTCCTGAGCATAACCTCAGGAGCCCTAGTACCAGAGGCCTTCATCTCTCCCAGTCCCTGGACTCTGCCACCTCCATGTCCCCTCGCGCACATGAGCCCAGGGCCACGGGGATGGCAGATTACTATCCAGCTAGAAGTATGGGGCACATAGGCCAGTACCTCCCAGGAATGGATGGGCGGGCATCTGGGTATGAGCACCCAAGCACAGTGCAATTTAGTGGGGAACCCCAGGAGAGTAGGCCCATTAAGGGCATCCTGAAAACTTCTGCCCAGTTAGGTCAGTGGGGGGGGGGTACCCATCAAATCCTGGCAGCAAGGAGGAATCTGAAGACTCCTCTGAACGGCGCAGGACACAGGAGACCAGGTCCCCACATTCTGCCAGCCATTCCCAGGCTCGCAGAATCCAGGAAAACCTGGAAGATCGGACGGGAACTTCTGGGAGCAGTGCCTCTGAGTCAGAGGATGAATGGACCAGGGTTACCCGAACCAAAAAGGCCAATAAGGCAAAAAGGGCCTTGCCTAAGGACCCATTGAAGCAAATAAAGGCAATAAGGAGTGTCATCATGCCTTATCATAAGAACGCCAAGTATTCCGTTTGGGAACACTTGGAGCTCTATGAGCAAATGATGGAGACTTTCCATTTGAAGGACAGCAGTAGCTGCATCCAGTACATCAAATGGACATTCTCCCCAGAATACTCCAGTTTCTTTGCGGGGCTGGAGGACCAAAATCATTTAAGATGGTCCACCTATAAGGCGGCCATCTTGAAACATTTTTCTGTTCACAGAAATCCTCAAGAGGCTCACAAGACAGCCTACAATTTGCAATGTGGGGAGGATCAGGCCCCACAAGAGGTGCAAGAATTAAAACGTGCTTTTGCGCAGACCACCAGAAGGGTGCACACGGATAGCAGAGAATTTATCAATACGTTTTTCCATGCCTTACCCAAATACATAATGAACCAGCTCGTGAGAGATTTTCATGAGAAAAGATCTTTAGACTGGGTCATTGAACAGGCTACCCGGATCTATGAGGTGCAGAAGTCTATCGAAAATAAAAATAACGCGCCGAAAAACCCCAAAGCCAACAGCACCCCGGCTGCTGCCAAGGTGGCAGAGGTAAAGGTTGCCCCCGTTTTAGATTTGGAGATGGGGGGGCCTAAAAACCTGCCTGCACCAAATAATTCACAGCCCAGAATGCCCTCGGGCCAGTCACAGACAGGGAGTCGAGGAGGTAGTCCCACAAATGGGGTCCCCCGCTCTCCTGACTATGTAAGTCCCTGCTACAAGGGAAACCGACCAATCCTGGGTTATGTGTGGACTCCTCCAGCCCAAGGGGGGGGATCCAGCCAAGCACCTAACCCAGGGAACTTCCCTCCCAACTTCCCACAGGAGGGCAGAAATTCTCCAAATCCTGGGCAGAACTTTTTCCCCAGTTATCCACCCAATTTCCAGCCCCAAAATCATCCATCCTTTTTTCCCCAATTCCCTGAGCCCAGACAACCTAATCCGGGAGAGGGGAGGCCAAGGGTGGAGGGGTACCAAAATCTTCCCAACCAGGGGTACTACCAGAGAAGGGATAGCTACCCTTCCCGGGATCAGCCCAGGGGAGAAAATAGAGCCCCGTATCAGCCTGAGCGGGTTTCACAACTTGAGCGCCAGGTCCAAAATATGGCACGAGATCTGGGTCACATACTGAGGGCTCAACAGAACCCTCAGATGAGCATGCCACTGCAGAATGCCCCAAACTCTGGACCTGGTGCTCCAGAACAATGACGGGGGCAGCACCCCGATAACACACCGGTTCCCAGGGTGGAGGCACAAGGGGAAGGGGGGTGTAAAGCCTTGGAGGAAGCTTCCTTCCCAACTTGTAAACAGCCCCTGGAAAACCAGGAACCAGAAACAAAATCTCCTACCCCTGAAAGCCTGCCTCCCAAGGAGCAGAGGGGGGTAGGAGAAACAAAGGACCCAAACAGACCCACTTTGTGGAGGAGGTACAGGTCTTCCAATTTGAGGGAGAGGGATCCTCAGAGGATCCTGGGGAAAGGATCTTCTCCTTTAGAGATGGGGGAACTCCTCCCAAGGAAAAATGGGTCCCAAGGGATGCCAATTCAGACTGGGGAGATATGGAGACTGAGCTACCGCCGCCCATCATCTCATCCCAGAACCCACAATACCGAAATCCCCTGGTTCAAACCAATCCTGATAACTGCCTCCAAAAAGGGCGGGGCGGCCCAGAACCGGAACCAGGGGAATCCACAATGGCTCTGATCTCCAGTTGCCAACTTTTTCTTTCAGATTCCCAAGGTTCTCCACAGAATTCTGCCCAAATCACTTCGCTAGCAATGTCCAAAACCAGAAAATTAGCCCACCAGTTGTCCAAAAATGTGCATTATCTGTGCCCCCTTGAGGAGAAGGAGGGAAGATACTATGCCCCGGTACAAGTACAGGGGCAGGGTACAATTTTGGCACTAGTGGACACTGGATCCCAAGCTACCCTTCTGTCCAAAAGGGCCTTTGAGGAACTAAATGCAGGAAGGGGGGAGAATTACCGTATTCCTCTCACCTCTCTTCCTGGACAACTGCAGAACTTTGACGGGAAGGAGATTCCCGTTGAGGGGACTGCAGACTTGGACATTAAAATTGGGCGACACAAGGTGAAACACCCGGTCATAGTAGTGACTCCAGAGGGCACCCCTTGTTTACTAGGGAATGACCTCCTGAGAACGTTGTCACCCCTAATAGATTGTGTAAACAAGGTCCTCTGGACCCAGACTAGCCGACCAATAAAATTAAAACAGAGTGTCAACCATGTTAGTTTAAACGGCACCTGCCACATGGTTGCACAAAAATCTGACCAAGTAGAATTTCACTTCCAGAACAACCAAACTCCAGACGTGACAGTAATAGCAGTAGGACAACAGACTGGTGATGGGGGGTCCTCTCTATTTCTGAAAATCAACCTTCCTTCCAGTTTAAGGTGGTATTCCACACTGGAAGGAAACACCCTGAAATTCTTTACTAGTCCACAATCAGAAACTCCCACTCCTATAGTCCAGAAAGATGTGAAATCAGCTCAGAGCCTGGCTGATATTCAGCAAATTGGAGAGCAGTTGTTCATCCCTGTTCAGTTAAATGATGGGAAGGACTCTGTTCTCGCTCGAGTGTGCGTGAACAACGGTAAGAGCTTCATCAGCGAAGCCATGTTCCGCCAACTCCCAAAAGATCCAGCCATTCCCACATTCAAACTGATAGACAAATGGGAAATGGACCTGGAAGCACCTAATTCCAAACATCTCCTGCCAAGCAGGTGTATGCTCAAAATCTCAATTGGCAACAAGAGCATAGTCCATAATTGTTGGGTCGTGCGAAACGTCACTGCCGCCTTTTACTTAGGCAGTGACATTCTCAATCGCTTTGCCATTAGTTTGGACCTAATAAACTTCAAAGCTTGGTCCCGATTAGCGGATAATCCCATGGGCTTTGATGATCCAGAAAAAGCATTTAGGTCAGCTCAATTGCTACCTTATGCAGTTGAAATTCAGATCAAAGAGGAAGTCACCATCCCAGAAAGGACCCGACAATTCTCCCTGGAAGTGAAAGTTAAAAGAGGACAACATCTGAAAAACCCTGATGCTTACATACATCTAAACGCTTCTCTCCAACAGCAAGGGTTGGGGGTAAACCCAACTCCATTAGTCAACATAGAACATGACACCATTCTAATAGAGGTGGATAACAGAGACTTAGAGTATTACTCTAGCCGCAGGCACCATTATTGGAATGGCGGTTGATGACCGACATTTTTCCATCGATTTTGGAAATGAACTGTTAGGACCAATCCCCAAGGACTGCTTTGACAGTGACAGTGATGACAATACAACACCAGACAGGATTTTTACCCGGCATGGGGGGAACTTCCTGGTGTACACTTCCTGCCCCTATGGTAAGGAAGATGTGACTTGTGACTTCAGGAGGGATGAGGTGATTTTCCAGGTCCATGAGGGCTGCCTTTCCCACCTGAAGCCTCCAGTCCAAATCAGCACTCTGACCAGGGACTTCTCCACCCAGCTGGAGGAGGCCACTGAGATAGCCAAACCAGAAGTCTTTCCAGGCTTCAGGCAGATGGTGGAAGAGAGAGTCAACCTAGCTGATGCCTGTGTGACTCTGGAACAGAAGCAAAAGTTGAAACAAGTTTTCTTGGATTTCCAAGATCTCTTTGCGGTAGACTCATATGACTGTGGTCGCACCAACATCCACACCACAACAATTCCCACGGACCCTGGAATGACTCCAGTGTTTGTGAAGCAATATCGCTTGCCTCTCGCATCCATGGAGTCCCTTACTGAAATAATTAAGAACCTTGAGTCCCGGGGAATAATACGTCCAGTACACAGCACCTTCAATAATCCGGTGCTGGGAATATTGAAGCCAAACGGCCAGTGGAGACTCTGCACCGACCTTAGGGAGCTCAACAAACGGGTCCATACTTCCCGATGGCCTCTGCCCTACATTGACCAAGGGCTGGCCCAGATTCAGGGGTCACAGGTATTCACAGCAATAGACCTGACCAATGGATACTGGACCGTGCCTGTCAGTAGGGAGGACCAATACAAACTGGCTTTTACCTTTGGGGGCCAGCAGTACACATGGACCCGGACTCCCTTCGGATACCTCAACTCCGGCAATGAATTCAACATTTTCCTACATAAGGCCATGCCCGACTTGGGTGTGAGGGGTAACCTGGCTTATGTAGATGATGTCCTCATCAAAAGTTAATCTGTGGAGGAACACATAGCGGAGATCCGTTATGTTCTGACACAGTTGAGGGCCGCCGGAGCAAAACTTTCCTTTCAGAAAGCACAGTGGTGTAGAACCCATGTTAATTGCTTGGGGCATGAGATTACTCCTCAGGGTCTCTGTCCCCAAGAAAAGAAAGTTGAAGCACTCCAGAAACTGAAAGACCCCACAACTCTGCGGGAACTAAGGAGCCTCCTTGGACTGACTAATTACAGCAGAAAGTTCATTGAGGGCTACGCAGAGATCACCAGACCCCTGATTCATCTCCTGAAGTGGGGGGGTCAAGTGGGAATGGGGTCCAGAACAAGCCGAGGCAGTAAGACAACTCAAAAGAAGCCTCTCACAAACGCCTTGACTAGCTTACCCTGTCAGAAACAAGGAGTTCTTCCTGGAGACGGGGTTCTCTAATACGTGCTTCACGGCAGTATTATACCAAAAGCATGACAAGGTCAATAAAGTAATCTCCTATGCGAGCAAAATTTTATCCTCTGTGGAGGAAAAATTCAACGATTGTGAGAAGGCACTCCTGGCAACGGTGTGGGCATTGAAGAATTACCGCTCGTTTATCCAGGGGGAACACATCATAGTGGAGACTCCACACCAGCCTCTGCAATATCTCCAAAGTGACAGAATCCGGGCCAGAAATGTGAGTAATTCCCGAATTACTTCCTGGATTCTGTCAATGCAAGGCTTTCCTGTGGAGGTCAGATATGGCCAAAACAAGAAGAGTCCCCTCGCGCAAGGTCTGGCTGACTTGCATGATTGTGCCGGAGAAAGCTGTCTCGAGGACGAAAGTCTAAAAATCAAGGACAACATGGAGGCATACCTTAATTCCCCACACAAAGTCTTTGAAGAAGACAAGTGTGAGGGAATGCCCACTGTCTATGTGGATGGATGCTCTTACCATGTTGACAACGACGGGGAGAAAGAACTGGTGGCTGGCGTAGGGAATGCATGTGTGAAGGAGTTCCCAGAACCCTCTGCTGGATACAAAATTGGTCCCCGAAGTAGTCAGGTGGCAGAATTGATGGCTGTGCATCAGGCCATCCTCACTGCTGTCCAGCATCAACTCCACGAACTGGTCATAATCACAGATTCGGATTATGTACGGAACGGGTTTGTGGAGCACCTGGTCAACTGGAAAACCAGAGGCATGTTATGTGCTAATAACAAACCCTTGAAACATGGGAAGTTAATCCAAAACATTGATGATCTGGTCACATCGAATGGGATGACCATCTACTGGAAAAAGATCAAAGGTCATTCCAAAGTAGAGGGACCAGACAAAACTGGAAATGACTTAGCTGATCAGCTGGCCAAAACCGGGGCCATCCAAGGGGATCTAATCGAAATAGAGTCCCTGTTGGGGGAAATCCAGGTCACCGCTATCACTAGGTCCCAGACAAATGCTCACAATGATCTTTCAACTGCACAATGGAGTAAGGAGACCCCTGATGCTGATTTAATTACAGCTCAGAAGGGGGATCCAATTATTGGTAAGTTTTACCAACACCTTGAGGACCCTGAGGACTTTCCCCTGACGGATACCGATTACATTGGGAAAGAGGACCTAAGAGTGTTGATGAAATGTCCAAAAATGTTCCGAATCCATGACGGTTTGTTGGTAAGGAAATCCCAAGCTGGCCATGATCAGTGGGTGGTTCCTACCTCATTCCGAAGCCTGATGTTAAGTCACGCCCATGATGCGGCCACCGCCGGTCATAGGGGGTTTCACACAACACTGGAAATCTTAAGAGAGGTTGCATACTGGCCACACATGGGGCAGGACCGCGACCAATACTTGAAGGGGTGTCTTGTGTGTGCACAATTTCAGCCATCATCCCTCACGCACTGTGCGCCTCTCCAAAAGAGGGGATGACACTGCCATGGTCAGATTTGCAAATCGACTTTGTAGGCCCTGTGGTTCGCTCGTCTAGAGGAAACAAGTACATGTTGACTGTTACATGCTTGTTTACCAAGTGGGTGGAATGTCTCCCGGCCCCAAACTGCAAGGCAGAAACAGCAGCTGCCCTGATGATTAACCACATCTTTTCCCGTTTTGGTCTACCTCAAAGGATTGAGTCAGACAGGGGTAGCCACTTCACCAGTGAAGTAATGACAAAGATGTGGGAGATATTGGGGGTTAAAAGGAAGCTACACATTGCTTACAGGCTAGCTTCTTCTAGAGAAGTGGAGAGATACAACCAAACCATTGTGAGCATCTTTAAAAGGTTTGTGGCAGATTCTGGGCGAAGTTGGGATATCCGATTACCTCTGGTCCTAATGGCCATCAGATCTACCCCTTCATCTGCAACCAAAATGTCACCATTTGAGTTGATGACTGGACGCAAGATGGTGCTTCCCCAGCATTTGCTCTACAGAACCCAAGAGCAAACGTTGATAAATGCCTCCACAACTCATGAGTATGTGGAGAATTTAAGGAAACACCTTCAACATGCTTATGCCTATGCTCAGCGGAATCTAGAAAGATCAGCCGAGAGTATGAAGACCCACTATGACCTGAAAACTTCCAGGAAGGAATATCAGGTGGGGGACCGGGTCTATTTATACAACTTCCAAAGAAACCAGGCAAGACAGCGCAAATTTTTGCCTACATGGAAGGGACCCTTTGAGATTATAGACAAGATCTCCCCTGTGGCCTACAAGATCCGCATCCCCAAAGGCGGTTTGGCAGAGGGGGAAGACAAGTGGGTCCACATAAACCAGTTGAAGTGTTGCCATCCCAGGCACACTTTGCAGCAACTGGAGGAGTCCTCTGCAATCCCAGAGGGTACCGCTCCAGAGTAATTCAATTCCAACCCTAAAATATCCTACATATAGCCTATCAAATTCTGTGTTTTCTCAAGTTTATATGTTCCTGTCGCTTAATTTAAAAAAATGTGCATGTTCATATCTGTTGAGTTCTAAAATATATATGCCACCCCACTATATCAATGGTGGGGGAGAAATGTCCATGAATAGGTATTGCCGCTTTTCCTTTGTCGTCCTATGAGAAAGAAAACCTGGAGACTGGCCAAGGAGGACGATCCGGAGACCGGGAGCAGAGACCCAAAGGGCCCGGGGTACCGCCCAATATTCCCATCAGGACCGGCGAGGAGAACCGATCGATCAGTACCGGATGGAGGAAAAGATGCTGAACTGTGCCATTTGCAGAATTGGATTATGATTATGCGGACATACCAGTGCGTGGGTCAAAACCTTCTGTGCACCCGACTCCCCATCAACTCAAATTCAAAGTGCAGTTGCGTGGGGGGGCCCTGTTGGGTGTCCTGACCCACGTTTGAGCTATCATGCTGCAACATTTGGTGCTGTGGGCTTAGAAAATCCAAGATGGCCAAAAAGCCCACATGTGCGCCAGAATACAGGAGAACCACGCAGTTTTTTGTGCGTACGCCAAAATGGCTGCCTAACTTGCCACCCACCAGTGCGTGCATGATGGGCCAGGGTGCCATGAGTGGAATGGGTGCCAAAGGCAAAACAGCAGCGCCTGTTAGCTCAAAAATGCTTTAAAATTACCTTTGGTTTCTCTGAATGCCAGCTCAAAATGCCTATTTTCAAACATTGCAACACATCCAAAAATCTCACTGAACACCAGCGGACATCTGGCAGAATGAAGTATGTGTGCATACAAAATCTGGGAAGATGAAGAGCCCAAAACAATGTTCATAACAAAACTGGCTGAGCTATGCATGTCAGCAGCCTAACTGAAACTGGATTAAAACCACCAAAATCGAAATGTTTAAATTAACCGAGTGATCTACATTTGAGTGTCACATAATTTGTAACTGTTAAAATGTCATAGTTTTGAACTTAGAATCAGCATTCTAGCTGCATATGTAAAAATTGTATTGACTTAAACTGGGGAACAAAAAGTGACATTTTAGCTGAAACCTGGCTTAATGAAACTGAATTCTGCCTGACATCTACCCCCACAGGAGTTAAAACCTGCTCAGCCACTCTTCCCCTTGCCAAAAGGAGTTGTCACCTCTCTGATTAGATTAGGGGTGAAGCAGCTGGGGACTACAGGGAGGTGAACAAAGGCCTGTCCTGGACTCAGGCAAATGTTATATTGGGGGTGTCGTAAAAGTGGCTTCCTCTTGGGAGAAGTGGGAGGAGAAGTGCCTCTGGAAGCCACCCGAGCTGGAGGCGAGGACAGGCAGAAGCTTCCCCCATGTGCTTTGGAACCTAAACCACACCCATCTGGGCCAGAGCATAATTTTAAAAAGATAGATAACTCATAGTGCAGACTTGTCAGAATTATATAAGTAATATCATTATTTTTGTGATTTTTCTGTGAACATTTTGAGATGCGTTAGGACCCTGTTGTGTATTCTGGGGGGTTGCTAGCGGAAAATAGGGTCTCACTCCAAATGTCTGCATGTTAAAAATCTGACACTTCATCAATTCATGTCCATACTCCTTGCGCACATGTGTGTAAATTTGGGTAAATGTCCGATATTGCAAAACCAGTTAAAACGCGCAAAATGTTGTCATTTTTGAATGCAAGCGCCCAGGAAGATCAGAGGCGGACAAGCATGGACCATAAGGAATATATAATGTGCACATGTAATTTCAACAAATTGTATATCTGGGAAGGATGTATTTGAATCAAATATAGATTTGTGGGCAAACTGACCAGGGGAGGATCCTCTGACCCATAAAACCTACAGCATCACTCTGACTCACATTTCCTTCCCCCAATCATGGGAGAGGGGAGAATTGGGCCAATGACCAGTAGAGAGGCTTAGCTAGGCCCAGGCACACATCCATTTCAAAACACATAAAAAGAGACTGCTGCGACAGGTAGAGACATTCAAATCCAGTTGCTGCAGAGCGTTTTGCCGGACCACACAACATCCAGAAAATACCAGTTCCAGACTGACTCCAGCTACATACTCCAGAACCTAGAACTTATACTTTAGAACCTAAATCCGAGGCCTAAAACCACAAGCTGAGTTCTCTGCAGCAGGCCTCAAATCATTGCAAGCTACTCACAGCTGGGCGAGCTGCTTGAATCCCTTGCCAAGAACTTTTGCCAGGACCAGTGCAGAGATCCAGGAGCCGTGCAGAGACCGCTGTATCCGGACAGACCAGACCAGTGCCAGACCCGACCAGACCAGACCGTGCAGAACCACAGACCCAGAGACCAGATCGCTGTGAAGTGCCGCTAGCCTGATTGATCAGATCCGTGACGAGACCCAGTCCTTCCAAATATATTGTGAGTACTTAGGTCAGATTGTGACAGAAATAAGCTCTTAGTTTAAAATAATCTAATCCAAACTATTTTAATCTAACCAGAACTGCCTCCTAGAAGTTGTCACTTGTCATTTTGTAAAGCTGCAGCAATGTCACTTGTCAATTCTGCAGCTGCATAGCTGTCACTTGTCAATTTGAGTTACTTTAAATCCGAAAAACGACCTTTACAAAATCGTTCATATCTCTGGAACCGTTTGGGCTACGAACTTGGTTTAACTTTCCTCTGAAAGCTTAGAATCTAAGCTTTCCAACGGACCTAGAACCAAGAATTTTACCGCGATTTGCGATTTGGTTAAAAATCCAGCCACATGTAACCATCAGCAGTCATTTCTTTCCTTGCTAAAAATTTGTTTGCCTCTTAATCACCATCTCTGAATCATTGCTAAAGTGAGCCTGAACTCATCCCAAGTATCTCTCACTCACCCTGAACCTCCTAAAGGGAATTAAAAGCATTTTCAGCATATTTCTCACTTCATTGCCACCACATTCAAAGCACTTGGGCCTGTGTTTTAAAACTCATACCGGTTTTCTCTAAGCTTGCTGGGGGGGAACTGAATTTCATATTGTATTTGATTGCATTCCTGAGAACTGTGTGCTCCTCTTTCCATCTATTTTGATGTCTTACATTGCATAGGGGAGGGGGGTGAATTGCCAGAGAAAAAGTGATTATATTGTCTTTTGCTAAAATCATCTCAAGTATTTCTGTACTGACTTTTATTCCTCATTGCTTTTCCCTTGAAATCATAAAAGTATTTTTGCTACTTGATCCATCCTATACTAACTCCTCATTGATTATAAAGAAGTGTGCTAGTGTCAGATTACTCATTGTTGATTAACATTATATTTATAAGGGCGATATCGATTATTAATTTATTATAAAAGCGTGGTATCTATATTTTGTCTTATTTCTCAAATAAACCTTTTCAACTTGCAAAACAGAACTACTTCTTGGCTCAGTGGGGTCAGGGGGATTCTAAGAGAGGGGTGTTATATAGGGGTAGTCATCCAGAACTCATGAACTGGACATAAAGATATATCAAGAAGGGTTTCCATTCAGTATCCCAGACTAGGCATTGACTTAGCTGTAGTGTTGAATTGAATCTTCCTACAGTACCATTTGTCCATGTTGATGTAAGGACTGTATCTTCGCTCAGAATATCATGCATTGGCGTAATCTCCAAACGAACCATGCTATTTCTCCAAATTTCACGATTTTCGTGTTTGTTACTACATGTTTCACTCGAATAAACAGAGGCTCTCGAATAAAGGGAGACACAGTCTGAGTTTAGATCACATACTAACATGTAGTAACCCCCTGGGAAGGCTCACACCAGTCATTCACATGGTATAAACCAGTCTATTGTCTCCCTCAAATCTTTTATGTCTTCATGCCAATATGTATTTAATATAAGGAGATCCCAATGAGGCTCACCCATACTATTACTATGGCAGCTGAAATACCTTATCAGGAGTCATCAGTACCCACCACCATGAGAGCTCTACAACTGTTAACCCTTGTTAAAAGACCCCAGAAGGTCGACCAATCAATCCCTGCTTGGCGCGTTGAGCTGTAACTTCAAAGCCATCAAAGACCGGAGGGGCCAACAGCCAAGTCTCCTGCAAGGAGATTATCATATGTGACTTGAATTTAGTACCCAACCACGGATCAGAAAAAAGATGCAAGTGTCCTCTTGAGTTCCTTGAAAGGATACTAAACTGACAGGCTGGAATAGCAGGCTCACATACAACAGATTTAATCTTAAAGACATAACGCTCGCAGTAGCCATGACCAGTCCTTAGTAGATTCTGAGAGCCTCATCCATTCTTTTAGACACTGCACCTCATCACCAAGTGGGCAGTCTTTTCCCAATCCTCTGACAGGGTTACCCTTTCTTGGATCTCTTTTCATGTGAGTAAGATCGAAACCAAAAACCCTCAGATTGTCTCTCTCATTCATCACAGCATTGAAAACCAATACCGAAGCAAGATATACCAACGAACAATCAGTTCAATGCCTATTAGGAAACACAACACTCTGAATGTCTCCAGAAGAGATACAAACTAAATTCGAGATTTCGGCTAGAAGTCATAATATGATAAACCACCTAAGCATAGAGGTCTTATTATCATTGATTACACTCTGAAGCAGTATAACATATGGGTGTTAAGTATCACTCACCGCACTCAATGATGTTTTCATAAGGGGGTTTAGCGTGATAGTAGATATTTTCTCAGAACTGGAGCGAAAGGCTCCCAGCCCCAATGGGGCACAATCACACAATGTCCCTTCATTGCACATCACTTCGGTATTCTGAGGCCTGGAATAAGACTCAACACACATAGAACAGGATGGGACTAACTACTCCCTCTCCCTCCCACACATATTTTCTAAACCAGGGTGCTCATTCTATACACTCCGGTTTTCAACCCTAGTTACCACAGGGGGCATAAGTGGAAGTGGAATGCCCATCCCAGATATGTTAGATCATTCTTTCAACAGACCCATAGTGTCAACCACTAATGTGGTATGCAGTGTATGAATAACACTGCTGGAGGGACCACCCATATCCACCTGGTTTGTCATAGCGGTCATTTTCCCTTCAAAAGTATTCTGCACCAAAGGTACAGTAACTATCCTGCTCTGTGATAGGTGGTCCACAGAGTTAAAATCAGGCAGAGCACCATCCCTGCCTATATCAGTATTCAATGTGGGACCCTGAGAGACCACCTCTAAATCTTCATGATAATGTACTGCTATTTCAACAAAAGATTGAGCAAATAAGGGACATAAGAGGTTTTTAGCAGATTGATTAGTCATTTTTACATTCGATTGATTTTTTGATCTCTTCAGTTGACAACCCTTGACCCTGCCTTTCTTTACTGAGGCCACAGTAGACATAGTTTGCACCATATCCAATGAACTGGCCATTTCATTCTCCACATTAATTGTCTCCAAATTACTGGATACAGTGTGTGTGGCACAAGGGGTACGTTCCCCCATTCATACAACTGCATCATCATCACCCACATTTCCAATAGCAGGAGTTATATCAGAAGTTACTTACTGTTGAATTCTTGCCTCTGTATTAGTATTGGCATCCTTGGTGGATCTTTTAAGGCCAGTAGGAATTATAATAAAATTCTCATTATAGCACCATTATGTTTGAAAAGAAATTCCTTCGCTGCCAAGTGTAGTTTAACATTGTCAAATTTAAAAAGTAACGTTTCTAAATGAACTGAGTTTGATGCAACATCTGTCTGTAATTTCTCATAAAGAGAAACTAAAATATTGAGTATTTGGTTAGTTTCGGATAGCACTGGAGAGTCTACATTCCTCATGCTACTGCTAACCTCCGGAGGAAAAGAAGAACTACGTCGAGGGGGCAGAAATCCAGGTGAAGAGTCAATTGACGTAATGGAAGAATTAAAGTCTGGAGCATCACTTCCTGTTAAATCCGGGTGGGTGGGTGGATTCAGCCATACTGTCTTCATGAGAACACGCTTCCCTCATCCCAGAAGGGTGTCCCTCCTCTGGAGATTCTGGCTTTCCTTCCAGTATTTCTTCAGTTATCGATGGTAGGCCCTTATGTACATACAACTCCCCCGTGGTATTCCTTTAGAAATAGGTTCCAAATCCGGGTCATCAGTTACATTCACAGACTTCTCCTGCTCGTTACAGGCAAAATAGGAGGTAATTACTTCAAACCTTTTCTGTGTCACGTTTACTGTTAACCTAAACTTTGTAAAACTTGATTTTTCTAAAAGATGATCATAACATATCACACACAAAACAGCTACAAGACATTACAAAATTATGTAATTCTTACACACAATGTAGGCTTCTTTAATACAAGAAAGTGGTAGCCGCACAACTGCGCAACACATCGACACCAACAATCTCCTCCAAATGTATGAATACGGATTCAGACCTAGATGCAGCACGGAGATAACAACCATACATGTGGTCGATAACGCCCTCAACATCCATGACGACGGCCACCCCTGCCTCGTGGCTCTACTCAACCTTTCAGCCACTTTCTACGCAGTAGACCACCAGGTGCTTACGGACACCCTACATCTGCGCATGGGGATCAGCAACTTTGTCTTATGCTGGTCCAAGTCCTATCTCGCCAACCGCAAGCAGTTTGTTCAGATGGACTCTAGATCACCAAAGCTACCCATCACCTGTAGAGTTCCATCCTCTCCCCAGTGATCTTAAATCTATACATGGAGCCACTGCAAGCTCTACTAGCCACATACAACATCCACATCCACCAATACGCCAATGACGCAAAGCTATACCTCAAGATAAACTCCATCAAGGACAGCCATAGGCTCAAAACCTGCCTCTCGCTCATCCAGTCTTGGATGTCCAGTGCATTATTGAAGCTCAACCCCTCCAAGACCAAATTCATACTCGTCTCCAATAACACTGTACACCCAGACATACAGACCTGGCTATCAACCATGAACTCTGAGGGCCTCACAACCGAGCTCACCTCCTGCGCCAAGTCCCAGGAGTTCCACATCGACCAACACATCTCCTTCATGACACACATAGCTAAGAAAACTCAGACAGGTTTTTATCAGCTCTCCCTCCTGCGAAAAGGCAATCCCGTCCTCCCTTTTGGAAAGCTTTAGATCCACTGTTCAAGCACTGGTCCTATCCCACCTGGATGGGGCAATGCACTCCTCGAAGGCCTCCCGTCAACCTCCCTTGTGCCCCTGAAAAGTGTCCAAGGTGCGGCCACATGCCCCATCAAAGGTCTACGCAGATACGACCACATCACACTGGCCCTCATCAACCTTCACTGGATCCCACTGCACGCAGAAATCACCTTCAAGATATGCTGCATCATCTATAAAGCAGCTGGCCTCAAGTCACCCAGCTACCTCACTGAGAAACTCTGCATCTCCAGTGGACAGCGCATCACTAGAAGCCAGGACACATGCAGACTTGAAATCTGATGCTGCAAAAAGGAAAGGACCAGAAAACAAGCCTTCTCTGCCTACACCCCAAGACTATGGAACCTCCTCCACATCGGCATTAGACTCGCCACCCACACTACTACAATTCAGAAAATAACTCAAGACCCTGCTCTTCAAGGAATTTCTCCTCTTCAACACCTAGGCCATCACATCGCCCCTCGCATAATCTGACTCGCTAGCACTGCCTGGCTCTCTCCTCCCCCCCATTCCAGAAAGTTGTTCCCATCCTCTGTCCCCCTCTGTATTCTATCGCCCACTGTATATCTGTTCTGTTGTTACCACTGAAAAGTGCTCTGTTATGCATCTGTAATGTTGTACACCTCTGTAAAGTGCTCTGTTACATATCTGTATTGGTGTATACCTCTGTAAAACGCTCTGTTATTTCTTGATGCTAGGTCCGCGCTCAATAAGTATCAATAATAATAATAATACAAGTCAGTACTTCTTGCCATATTTGAAAGACAGCCGCCATAAACAGCAATTCAGCAGATTAGATACTTGTCCAAAATTGATTAGTGAAAATTTAGATCATTGACAATATAGCTCTTGTAAGCAATGACAATTAATTAAGATATGTCGGCTAGATTCAATGGTTTCCCCACATATTTGACATAATGTCGCTTGAAGAGGCATGCACTGCCATGACCCAGTTTATTCAAAGGTGGGGAGAGTATTGAGACGAGGCATTATAAAAATTTGGAGATCCGCTGCACAATATTTCAGCAAATAACAGCGCAGAGCACCCAGTACAAAGCTTTAATTAGCAAATTTAACATATCACTTTTTATAAGAGAGTCCGGATATATTTTGCAAGCAATTCCAATCTGCTGTTTTAATTTTGAGCTTCACGAGGAATTCATGAATTTTCCTCCAAGGGAAAGTCACTACCAGTAGACACCAAATGGTCCAGGCAGGTTTTCTAAAGATCACAATACATCTGGTTTCACAAAAGGGGATAGTTATCCTAATTGAAATTGGGTGTGGGATTAATGAAGGGAAGGTTCTTGCCTCTACTACTGGCATCCTCATAGTGGAATTTAATCTGGTGATGCCTAGGGAATCCACTGGGATCTTATTGATCAATATCTGGCACAAGGGAGTTGAGGTAATTGACACGTTTCTGACAAAATTAAGATCTCACATTGTGGGCCATTGAAGCAGGGGGAAACCTGGCCATGTAATTATTGTGGGGGACCTGAACTCGGCCTGCCTGACATTAAAAGCTGATATGCCTATCGGAAGCTCACAGAAGAATTCCCTAATGGATATAAGTGGGTCGCATGTATGAATTCTCTAGGGCAGCACAAAGTAAACAGAGCAATGAGTGGCGACATCCTCAGAAACTATACTTGGAGTCGGGGGGGGGGAGTGGCAATCCACTCTAGATTACATCTTTATTGGCGAGTACCTGTTTTACAAACGTAATGAACAACGTGTAGAACCTACCCCATGGAGTGATCAATGTATGCTGCACTGTTCATTGTCCTTCTCAATGGAAGAACAGGGTAACGTTTTTCAACAAGAAGTAACTGAGAATTTGAGGGGCAACAGAATTGTGTGGAATTCGGGGCTGCCAAAAGATTTAATGAGAGGATGAACTGTCTATTAGAATCTACTGACTTCCAATATGAAATTGGTCTTTTTACTGTTGACAATTTTGAGAACATTTTAAACGAGAATCTGCTTATTGCATTGGGTCAGAGAGGCGGGGCTCGAAGTACGGTTAATGCGACCAGGGAATTGCTAACAAAAAGAGAGAGATGAGAGCCGACATTACAATAACTAGTAAACTTGTCCTTCCTGGAGAGAATAAAATAAAGGAAGTGGCTAAGATCAACCTGAGATCCAGGAACTGGGTGAAGAGACAGAAAGCTAGACTCCAACAGCAGAATGCAGAATGGATGCTTTATTGATTAGCGTCTAAGAACGCATCATGCTTTCGTCTCTTGTCAATTACACGGAATACCTGCACATGGCAAAACAGGTAGACATTGTATCTGAGTCCAAATGGGTTCAACACTTTGGAACATTATACTCCAAGGACAAACTAGATTAAATTAGGCCTAACCTTATAGAACAAACAGACAATATAGCAAAGCGGTTTGACCTCTCCCCCGAGAATGTTTTGGAAATTATCCATGGGACAAGTCAGTCAAGAGGGCCGGCCCTAATAAACTGTCTAATAAGCTGTTTAAGGATGACCCCTTGGGTCGGGCTTCTCTCCTGTCTCTCCTATTCCAGGATATTGAAACAAGGAGTTGTTTTCCAGCTTACTGGAGTATTTTCTTCATAATACCAATATATAAGCAAGGACCCGCTCAGAACCTAAAAACTACCACCCCATATCGATTTTAGATGTGGACAGTAAAATGTAAGCATGAGTTTTGCTAAGGCATCTAGAATCATGGACAGCGAAGGCGGGCCGTTTGATTAAGTGGCAAATTGACTTCCGGAAATCGCATGGAACCACCCTAAATGGATACTTGCTTAGATAGTGTCCTGTGACTTCCCTGAAGGAATCTCTTTCCCAAGATTAGGGGTTCACTCCTCCCCCCTCTCAGCACCACTCTTCTCACCTGTTGAGTCCGATGCAGTAGTCTTGCCGATGCCTTGCCGGTGGGCCAGATAATCTTTTTCCTTCTTAGGTGTGGGTGACCTGACACGGGTAGAAGCCGTGGTGTATTTAGGACAAAACCGCACCACGACTCCAGCCCTGGGCACAGGCAATCAGGGGGAGAAAGCCAAAAGGCAGAAAAAAACCCTGTGTGTTATGGGGGTAGCTGGCCTCCTACCGAATGGGTCCGGATGATCACAATACTCCGATGGTAAGGAAGTACAATGAAGCAGAGCAACAGACGTAACAGTCCAATCAACAGGAGTTGTGAGGAAAACAACTTGTATGGCAATAATGTCGGAAACAGGTGTTAAAGAGTATGGGAACGTGGGGATCTCCAGAGAAAAGTCCAGTGAAGGGAGAGAGAGAGAGCGAGAGAGAAGGCGGAATAGAGTGCTTCGGTGTGAAGCAGAAAAGAAGAAGAGAAAAACTAGCGTCGGAACTGAATAGAGCTGGAAAGCCGATCCGGACGGTTGCAACGCGCCGATCGCTGGGATGACCGGAACTAACTAATCCCAGTGGTGGCCATGATGGAAAAACACTGGAGTGTTGCAGCCGTTTGGAAGGGAAACGTGGTGGAACATCCTAATGGTGGCTCAGCCGTATCCGCTGCAACCACCACCAGTTAGACCGGAATGTGACAGATAGTGTCAAGAACTGGTTAAGGGTGGTAGATATAAATCCATTAATCTGGCAACAATTGACCTCAGTTCAGCTTTTGATTTAGTCAGCCGAAACTTATTATGCTCAAAACTACATAAATGGGGGATACCAGTTGGCCTATTGAAGCTTATCACCCAGCTTCCCAATTTAAAAGTTATTCAAGCTAGGTTACATAGGGCCAGACTCATGTCACAAAAGATTCCAGTGGAGAATCGATTAAGGTAGTGGTGTATTTTAGCCCCATGCTTATTTAACCTATATATCTCAGACGCAGGGGAATCATTAAAAAGTGTCAGCCTGGCTCTTCCTAAAATAGGGCATTTAAGGCTCACCTGGTTCACCTAAACCAACGACTTTTTGTTGTTGGACTGTACTAGTATAGGCTTGCAGTGACTGCTGAAGGCTTTAGAAAAATATGTTAAAATTAATTCCCTGAAAATCAATGTAAGCAAAACAAAGATCTTCACTTTTTCCCCTAAGAGGCACGCAGTAAGAGGAGCCTGGGTCCTTGAAACTAAAACCCTGAAGAAAGTTTTAGATTTTATATATTTGAGTTTTTATATATTCTGGCATTCCCAATAAATATAAAAAATGAATTATTTTAGACCGCGAACTGCACTTTTGGTTTCTAAGATGATTTTTATTAAAACAAATATTGTAAGTTCTCCTTGCGCCCCCTTGTCCAATACTACATTAGTACTGTTCTCCCCACGGTGACCTATGATATAGAAATTTACCCGGAATGGACCGTACACATTTTATAAAGGATACAGAGTAGAATATGGAGGAAAGGTTCTAGGTATTGCCAATGATGTGCCAATGTCCGCTATTCTATTTGATTTAGGACTAAACAGTATTACTTCCTTAATTAGATGGAAAATGGTGTCAATGCTGAATAGGCTGCTGGTACCTTACCCTGTTTCATTGTATGCAGAGTTACAAAAAATCTTATTAATGAGGGAGGATAAAATCATGTCTGCCTTTGACGTACACTGTGACTCCTTGCTAACAGAAATGGTTTATTTGAGAGTGATATGATATGATTTGGCATTTATAACGCGCCTATAGACCAGTGTTTCTAGCCGCCACAAGACAAGGGAGGGAAGACAGTTGGAAGACAAGACAAATGATCCCTTGTGTCATTCGGATAATGCAACTGTGACAAAGTGAGTTACAGGGGGAAGGGAGCAGGTAAATGCAGGTAGAGGAAATTGGGAAGTGCGAACCGGGCAGCAAGCTCTGAGTAAGTGCGGGCAGGTCTGTGCGGCTCTGGATAAGTGTAGGAGGTAGGGGGGCTGTAGCGGTTACAGTTACAGCCCCTAAGTGCGCAGTAGGGTTGGAGGCAGTGCAAGGAAGACAGGCCATGGAGGAGCCTGGTACAAGGTGAACTAGGGGTACCAAGCAATCAGTCAGCGTCGTAGAACAGGTAAGTTAGCAAGGAAGCAAGAGAGAGAAAGCAGAGGAGAAAACAAATGTTTTGAGCTTCTTCTGGAACTTCAGGTGGTCTGGCTCAAGTCTGAGAGGGGCAGAGGAAAGAGAAGGTTTTTCGGGAGAGAGAGCTGAATGTAGTTCGGGCCCCCTGCCCTAGAAAGCCTTGTGAAAGATGCAGAGAGTATTGAACTTGATCCTTGCAGCCACTGAGAGCCAGTGGAGAGATTTCAGGGCTGGAGAGATACAGTGCCTGGGCTTGAGGTCAAGGATAAGTCTTGCAGTCCTGTTCTGGATTAGTTGCAGAGGGCGAAGAGTCAAGGTAGGCAGATTGAGAAAGAGGCTGCTGCAGAAATCCAGCCTGGAGAGAACTAGGGCTCTGGAGACTGTGAGAAAAGGTAAAATACCTCTGAGTAGTTGAAGCTGGAAGTGGGCCATCTTGACAAGGTCCGTGATGTGAGGAGAGAGAAGGAGAGAGTGGAGTGAAAGAAACCAAGGTTTCTTTGCCTCACAGGAAGGCGAAGGTACGGGGCCCAAGGAGGGTGGCCAAAGCGAGAGAGGGAAAGCAGGAGCAGGGGTTCGAATGAGAAGGATCTCAATCTTACTGGCATTAAGGCAGAGATCATTGGAGATGCACCAGTCCTGAATCGCAGATAGACGGTCAGGAATGAGCGGGGGAGGAGAGGAGCCTGTCTTCCACATAACACTGAAAGTTAGAGGAGAAGGTGGAGATCAATGGCCAAATGTGTCAGATAGTCATTGAAGAGCCAGGGTGAAAGTATAGCACCCTGAGGGACACCATTAGTGGAGAGAGTGGTGGTGGAGAGAAAGGACCCAGGGTGGACCTGGGAGGGACGGTCCAGGAGGAAGAAGGTCAGCCACGCCAAGGCCTGATCCGTCATGCCCAGGTTGTCACAGATTCTATTGATCAGGGTGCTGTGATTGACCATGTCGAAGGCAGAGGAAAGGTCAACGAGGATGAGGACAGAGAGAGAGCTGGAGTCAAGATTAGAGAGCAGATCTTCACAGGTTTTCAGGAGAGCAGTTTCTGTGCCTCTGGCTGCTCCGAAGTCAGACTGATGGTCATGAAGACAACCAACAGACTCAGTGTGGAGAGTAAGCTCGGAGATGCCGAGCTTTTCCAGGAGTTTGCCTAGGAAAGCTGTGATAGGAATTGGCGATCGTTAGCCGGACAGGTAGGATCATCAGAAGGCTTTTTGGGATGGGCTGCACAAGGGAGTGCTTGAGGAGAGAGGGGAAAGGTCTAGGGGGAAAGAGTGATTGCAGAAATCGGCCAAGGCTGGAGCGAGGGTGGCAATGTGGGACTTGATGGTTCTGGAAGAGCAGGAGAGCACCTGTTTAGGCTACACTTTCATAGATCAGACATGTCTAGAAACATCGTCAGGTATCGTCGGTCAGAAGGAGGAAAAAGGAGGAGGAGAGGCAGCCAAAAGGGGCCTGAGCGAGGTAGAGAGAGAGGAAGAGTAGAGTGAGGACAGGATGTCCTGAGTTTTAGTGGTGAAATGAGAATCCAGAGCTGTACAGAGGGCCTGGGAGGGAACAGTAGAGGTGGAGATTGCAGTAGGATTGGCCAGCTCCTTGCATATTTTAAAGAGTTTTGCCGTGTTGTTAGAGACCACAGAGATGCAGGCTTAGATATGGATCCTCTTCTTGGAGAGGACAGAGAGTCTGTATTGCCTTTGGAGCAGGCGGCAGGCCACTTTATCAGAGGATGCACCCGAAGCCCTCCACTTCCTCACAGCCACCCTGCACTTGCGTTTCAGGGCAGCAAGGTCAGAGTTGCACTTGGAGGAAGGCTAGAGACGGCTTCTCATGACAGGGACAAGGATGTCCAGAGTGTTGGAGATAGAAAGTTGCAGTTGGAGAGGGCTGTGTCAGAGTGTGAGTCAGCCAAAGGAGTATGAGGAGCAGGGAAGGTAGTGGCAAAGGTGGCCAATGACACTTGCTTCATGGGCCGAATGGCCGAGAAGGAAGATCACAGTGCTGGGGTAGGCTTTGCCTGAGGGACAAGAAGTTTAAGGTGAGAGGAGAGCAGAAAGTGATCAGTCCAAGAGAGAGGAGTGGATAGAGGGTTACAGAGGGGGATGTATGAGGAGATGAGAACATCCAGGGTGTGTCCGGCAGAGTGAATCAGACCAGAGTGAAAATGGAAAGTGAGAGAGAGTCGCAGAGTTTGCGCAAGTGCCCAGAGGAAGGATTCGAGGCATCCAGGTGGATGTTGAGATCTCCGAGGAGGAGTTGAGAGGCAGAGGCAAGGAGAGAAGAGCAGAGGTCAGCCCATTTGGCCAGCTGGCCTGTAGATGGTGGCCTAGTCAGAGAGACGCCAGGAGAGACAGAGAGCCTGCAGACAAGGAATTAGGAGGTTGCCTGCTTGGGAATGACAGATGCAGGCACCCACTCCGGAAAGATCAGGTCCACTCCTCCTTCGGGTCGGTTTGTTCTGGGCTCAGAGAGGATCTTGCAGCCCTTAGGGAGAACAGTGTCAAAACTCGTGACAGAGCTGACCGTGAACCATGTGTCAGTTAGAGCGAGGACATCAAGGTTAAGGTGTTCTAGGAGGTGACCGATATCAGCGGAGTGTTTGACAGCAGAGAGAAAATTTAGCGTAGCGATGTGGAACAGGTTGCCACATTTGAAAGTCTTCCGTGGAGGGGTACAGGAGTGAGGTACACCCAGCAGAAGCGGTGGAGGGTCCTGAGAGTAGCAGGAGATGGCATAGGTGCCAGAGAAGAGGAGGTGGGTGGAAGGGAGGTGGTGAAGGAGGAAGGAGGTGGCAGATGAGCCGTAAAGGGGTTAGAAGGAGTAGCAGGAGAAGGAAGGAAGTTGATAAGATATGGGAGACGCCTATCAACAGGAGGAGGTTGGGCTGAGAGCCCTGGACCATGACAGTGCCATTCAGATAGACATTGATGATGGTCTTGGAGGAATGGAAGGGGGCCACAAGGACCTCCCACTGGGTGCCACCATGAATGGAAGAGGAGGAGAAAGGAGAGAGAACAAATACCAGATGAGGAGTCCATAGGTCAGGAGAGGGAACGACAAAGAGGATATAGTTGAGAGCCTGTCTGGAGGAAGCACTGATGTGGGTATTAGTGATAGGGAGGCTTGGGTTGGAGACCAGGATGTCCCTCTTTAACTTTTACCTTCCAGACTTAGTGAGAGAGATAGAATAGGAGATAGAGTGGCAGTTAGAGAAGATGGGAGAAATGAAGAGCACCATAGAGGGTGCAAGGAGGAGTGTTGGAGGAGGAGTGGAACGCTCACCTTGTATCCACGGGGACGCCACTCGACTGGCCGGAATGCTCTCTAGGACACCGCGCCTTCACTGAAGTTCGTGCTGTCGAGGATCAGTTCTAGAAGACAGGAGGTGAAGTTTAGCTGCTATTCCTTCCCTTGCGACCCACCTCCCGGGCTCCCCTTGCGATTCCCCTGGGGACGTCTCTCACCTTGATTTCTATAAAGATGCGCTCTCCATCCTGCCGCGCTGGGCAGGGGCACGTTGTCAATGGCTCCGTTCCGCCGAATTTCTTCACTGGCGTGGGCCGGAGTCCAGACCGGCTGCGACTCCACTTTTCAGGTAAGTCTTTAAGATGAGAGTAATGTCTGTATTGGTTAAGGCACCAAATAACCTTCTCCCCTTTTCTTGCAAATGTTGAAGGCTGAGAACGAATGCTGTAGCTGTGTTCGAGGAGGTAGGATGGATGCACCAAGCAGCGCTGCGAGCGTCCTTGCAATTGGCTAACCTGTGCTATTGTTTGTCTTGCAGGTCATGAAAGAATCCAGGAAGGATGGGCCCACCGGAACCAACGCCGACGGACGATGTACTGGAGATGATGTCCTTCCAGGCGGACTGGTAAGTAGTTTACTCGATGTCTTGCTCACCCTCTGCTTTCCAAAGATGATGCCGTAGGAAGACAATGGATGTTGGACGACTTCGGTTGATGGAGGATGCCGCTGGGCAGGTAAGGATGGCAGTGGTTCTTGTCTTCTCTCGCCCGTGCAGGCCAGGATGCTGAGCAGGACCCGGTCAATGTCACGCTGCAAGAGCAGAATAATGCGAAGCACGTGCCTCAAATCGGGCGTGGTTTAAATAGCCAGAAGGTATCCCAGGTGCCTTTGGGGCGGGCCCTGCCCTGGATGGTAGCCCGCTAGTTGCGGTTCCCCATTAGTCCTCAAGGGGGCGGCCATGCTTGTCCATTGCCCATTGAAACCCCGTCCTAGCATGTGCCTCTGATGCCAACAGCGCCAGGACTGGCTCCAAGGAATCCGAGGGGGGCCAAATAGAGTCTTTAGGGACCCGTTGCCATATGGTGGGGATAAGGTTGTGACAGCAGAGAGGGAGATGAGAGAGGAGAGGAGCAGAGCCAGCGTCGTGCTTCACAGGATGCGGAGAGGGACGGGGAGAGGGGGTTACACAGTAGGGCCACAACAGGAGAAGAAAAAAGCAAGAATACACAATGTGGGGAACACAAGACAAAACAGTAAGGATACAACAGGAGAAGCGCAAGCAAGAAAACACAAGTAGCTGAAACAAGACCACGGCGAGAACTAGGAACAAAAGGAAGGACACAGAGATCAACCTAGCGGGGGGGGGTGTGGCCATAGCAGTAACCAACAATAATCAGTAGTAGAAGTGGGACCTAGAGAGTGAGAGAGAGCCTAGTGAAACAGCAGAAACACAGTAACCAGTAATAACCAACAATAGATCTAGAGAGCACAACAGCAACCAGCATTAACCAGAAGTAGAGTGGGAACTTAGAGGAGGGAACAGCAGACCTGGAGAGCACAATAGTTAACAGTGTGGAAGCACAGCAGCTCAGAGGACAACCCTGACTCCGCTGGGCCTTTACAACATTTTGTTGGAACCAATTTCAAACAAGAGAAGTCATGACGTTACAGAGGGAACTAGATGTTAAAATTACCAGTTGCTGATTGTGTCAAACAAAGGGCAGTTTAGAGACAATGGAATATTTGATTTTGCATTGTGAGTCCTTATGTTCAGAACGTTCACTTTACTTTGGAAAATTCATGGGTAAAAGGTCGACTCAGTGTAATGGTGTGCTCTGGAAAAGTTGTTTGAGTGGTACACCAATGGTGCTAGCCATTACAACCTTAGGCTTTGTAAACTCCTTGAACCTTTAAGAAAAGTGACTTTGTCATTGGCGCTGACTTATAGTTACCTCCTTAAAAGATATTTCTTATTTTACCTTGATTTGTAATGTGATGATGTGAGGAATGTATGCTTTAATATGTTAAGGTTGAAATTCGTTTTATCCAGTAAACATTTGAATAAAACAAAGGATCTGGGTTTGACAATTATTCTGAGCATTAGCTACCATGAGACCAAAAAGGGATTCTCTATTTTCCTTTGCCCAAGAGATATTCACAAATAGTTTGCAACGTTGGATTTTCCAAAGCGCAATCAAAGATGTTAAGCCATGTTCACATCTTAAGGCCTCTAATAGAACAGCTCTGTGGAGACCCAAGAGTGAATGTAATAATTTCCCCTCAATGATATCTAGCCACGAGACTAAACGTTCAGAATAGACCTCAAGGCCATATAAGATGCCTGGAATTGCACTCATCTATCCTTCTATAGAATATCCTCCTTTCCTTACTATAAAACTCTTGATGGTTAACCCTTTCTTAAGTGTTTTCTTAGGTAACAGATTCCCATAATAGGGTGTCTGCCAGATGTTTTTAGTGGGTATGCCTAGCAGGGGCGTAGGAGACCCATCAAATCTGGGGGGGACAGGGGACACCTTAGGACTATTCTTTTTTTAATGTATTTATTGTTTTTTAGTCAAAGAACTCAACTTTGCCCACTTAAAGCTCTGTAGCCTCATTCCCCCAACCCTTTACTCCTTCCCTTTTCCATTCTGGGGCAGTTTCAATGTGGATACCCCGGGAGGGGCACAGTATAGCAACTTCCATACACACCCGAGTGCTTTGAAAGGACTATGGTGATGATATGGCGCAGTTTCAAAGATTTCAATCAAAAATCTTCTTTTACTCCCAGACTCCATCGCCGCAAAGTTTCAAAAACCATTAAAACAAATGTCCAAAAATCACTAGACCACAACTCCCGGAACCATTAGACCATCTCTGATGTCACAACTGGACCACATCTCCAATAACCACTAGACCCCATCATCTGCAACCACTACACCACGTCTCCTGTTACCACTAGGCCACATCTGTTGTAACCACTAGAACACAGCTCGCAGGACTACAACAACACATAGGTTTGCATCACTAGTCCACATCTCCAGGAACTAGTAGACAATCTCCTGTAACCACAAGAACACATTGCCTGTAACCACTAAATTGTATCTTATGCATCACAAGACCACACCTTCTGTAACCACCAGACCACTACTAAACCACATCACATGTTGCCAGAAGAGCATATCTTGTGTAACCACTGGAACGCATTTACCTGTAATCACTAGACCACCTGTTTTGTAACCACTATATCACATCTCCTGTAACCACTACACCACATCTACTGCAACCACTAAACCACAGGTCGTGCCGCCACTATTAGCTCATGTATGTGCTCTGTGAGCTCATGGCCTGGCATAGAATTAAAGGCCCACCGGGCACACTGCCTTTTTGTGCTCGCATGCTACAGCCTCCCTGCAGGCCTGGGACAGGGCAGGTGGGTGTGCACGGTTCTCATGGAGCCCCCATGGGAGGGGTTACTCGCTGGCAAGCGTTTCAGGTGGCTGGGGGTAAGTGCTGGAAAGATGCCCGCTTGCCTTAAATTTGGGGACTGGTGGCACGTTGGAGAGGTCGGGAGTGGGGTCATTTTGGATTGGCGCAAACTGAGTGGCCCACATCCCCATGTACACAAGTGTGAGAGGCAGAGCATCAACCAGGGGCTGCGCATCCCTTTACGCTGCTCTCTACTGCGCCAACGTGTCCCGTTTCCAGCCGCTTCGTAGCGCTACCTTGCGCCTGATGCCGGAGGGTTGTTTATATGGATGACTTGACCTCACCCGTGGTGTAGGATATTGAGAGGCCCACTCTTGGGTGCCGCCACGCGCAAGGCATATCCTCTGCCAGGAGCAAGGGGAGGCTGCTTGCATTGCTTCCTAAAATGGCGCCACACTAGGCCGCTCCCAATGGACCACTACTTGCTGCAAAGGGGAAAGGAAAGCCTAGGGCCTATTCTCCGCCTGTATTTAGGAGCACCCTGTGCGTGGAGTTTCACAGCCTTCCAAGCAGGTTCAGAGTGTTGTTTTTTTTTTTGTCTCCATTATATGGACTGCTTATTTTATTCTCATTACCTATACTGGCTAGAAAGCAGTAGACACACCACGGTTGCACACAACATGGCTAAGTGCATTACCCCGAAAGCCCACCCCAAATGGTACAATTCACAACCGAGAGAGCATTCAAAACCCACACACTTTACGGCCAAGACTCTCACTGCATTGTAAACAGAATTGCATTCTAATCAACACCTCCCACCTCCCCATTCCAATGTGCGCTGCGCCCCGCCAGCGCTGCGGCCCGGCCTGCACTCAGGGGGGCCAGGCCAGCCCACTTTGACTTACCTTGAGGTCACTGTCTCGTCGAGTCTCTGCCTCTCAGGGGGGTCGTTGCTGGCGTGACCGTGTCGCGGGAGCAGTTCATCTCGGAGTCGAGTCACACATTCTCAGCATGCGTTGCTGCCTGCTGGCCGTGGCTTCTGGAAGGTGAGGGGGAGGTGGCTGTGCATTTGTGCATTGCACACTCGGGGCTGGCACGTGCAGTATGTTACCAGGACCCCGGGCCCGGCCTGGGCACACGTGACCCTCCAAAGCGCAGACGCAGAGGAGGAGGAGAGACGCATGAGTTCTTGTTGTAGTTGTAACAAGAATCTAATCTTGTTACAAAAATATTCAATCCCCGCTGCTGCTGCTGAAGCAGCTGAACTGCATGCAAAGTAAACTTAGAGTCAAGTTTGCACGCATCACTCTGCACACACACATGGAGGAAACTGGGGGGATAAATGCCATTGTATCTCCCTCACTTAAAATTGTGGGGGGGTTTGTCCCCCGTACCCCCATGCCCTACGCCCATGATGCCTGAATATATGTCGGAGTCAACCAATTCCAAGGTTTCTCCACCCATCTTCTACTTACAATTCCCAAGGTTACTGGCTTTTTTACCTATGACTCTGATCTTTGTCTTTTTTAAATCTATGCTCATCTTAGACAGGTTCATTTGTGTATGAGATCCAAGATATGAATTCCTCTTTACTGCTTTCACTGAAGGCCCCCACATTCTTTTTCAAATTCCTTCAAAAGCTTTCGCTTTATTCCTGCCTTTCTATTGTCTCTACTTTTACCTCTGCTTTTTTTACGATTGCAACGCTTTCTTTTCCGTTCTTCATGCAAAGTTGCCCCTTGGCTTTCATCCACTTCTACTCCAGATGTTGGGATACCACGATCTCCATTCATTATGGTATCCACTAAGCCACCAGTGCTATCCGCCTGTTCAGTTGCTAACAGAACTGATGATCAATGCTGGGGACCAGTGGAAGGAGTAGAAAAACAATCCCAGGTTGAATCACCATCCTTCGAATTAGTTTCGCTGCAGCTGTTTGCAAGAATAATATCAACTACCCTGGCCAATACTTTTTTAAAATTCAAGCTGTTCTCTGCCCAGAGTGGAACAGAGTACAAATGTTGCATCAGCAGTGGCCACAATAGCATTCAGACTAGAGACAGAATCCTCAGTAGTGAGTATAGATTTTCAAGAATACTATGGGCCTCATCATAAATTGGGTGGTGCAGTAAAAATGCAGCGGTAATAGCGTTACTGCTGCATTACCGCACCTCCCAATCGCAAATTTGGGGTAAAGTTGGAGGATTCAACTGCAGGTGAATGTGTTGTTTTTCTGCCCATTTTCGGCGCAATTACCATGGCGCCATTACCACTGTGGTAATGGCGCCGAAAATGCCCCATTGACTCTTTGGACTAAAAAAAATGGGGATTTACACTGCCACTTGTAATCCGGCGATAATACTGCCGGACCAAGTGGCAGTAAAGGTAATTGCATTGGGTGGTATTCCGGTGGATTTACTAGCGGGATACAGCCCAACTTGTGATGAGGCCACATAGGTTGTAAATACCAAATGCTTATGAGTTGGAAATCTGCATGTGAATACCATATCTTTTTTTTAGGGGCATTCCAGGTTATCATGTTAAAATGCTGAAGCATGCTAGCTATATATTGTCAGGTGCCTGGCAAAGAGGATGGACGGGCCAGCAGCACTCTTTGAAAGCTTCTGTCCCTGGCTTCCCAAACCTATTTTTCAGTGGAAGGATTCAAATATGTTTGATCAGATACCTCACAAGATGGTCCTCACAAAAGAAAAGCTTGACCAGTTTTTAGAGATCTAAAAGAAGTCCTTCAAGAGGCCTTCAGAGGCAACATCCTTAACCTATAACTAGATTATTCAGTCACAATTAAGGAAAACCAGGAAGAGATTGGCAAGTTGGAAGAAAGAGTGGACTTGTATGAAGCAGCAATCACTACACTAGAGGGAAAGGTCCCATGTCTATGAAATAGAAAATGGGCTCTGAGATACTGGGATGAACTATTGTAACTGAAATTAGAAAACTTGAGACCTAGAGCTTGGTTAGAGACTATAAGGATTGATATTCTGATGTGTCTCAGAAACTCTTTCACTGAATTATCAATGATGCTCATAATGTAGACCTTGGAATAGAAAGAGCCCACAGAATGTGCACAATGTAATAGAGGCCTCAAAAGGAGTCACACGATGTAGTAGTGATAAAGTACCCGGAGTGCCTCATAAGTGCTGTTTGCTGCCTGGCTGCCTGGTGGGGGCTTCTGCTTCTGACAGAATCTTGCGGATTATAACCTTTACTCTTGTTGTCATCAGAGCAAGAAAGAAGGTAGCGGACCTATACGAATGGCTCTTTTACACGTAAAAGACACTCCTGTTCGGATTGTAATACAGCTATTCTTTTTCCTTATCTAACTGTTTGCTTCATTCCTAAGGACTCTTTAAGCTCAGCCCTTACTCCTCCCACAACTCCCAGCACAGCATTTGAGGCCCGAGTCACGCGCATCCATGCGCACACCTCCCGGAGTGCCTTGTTAGTGCTGTTTGCTATTCGCTGGTCGAGGGAGTCTGGGTGGTCCCTTCTCATAAGGTTCTTTTGGCCTGCTATTCCAAGGCAACAACCGCTTTTTGTGAAGGCGTATACTCTGTGTAGTACCTGTTAAAAAGGGGCCATTTCGCATAACAACTGCGCTAGGTGAAAATCCGAAGTAAACATTGAAGGCATACACTCTTTGCAGTCCTTGTTAGAAAGGGGCCATTTTGCATAACAACTAAGCTAGGTGAAAATCCGAACTAAACATTACCCGCACGGGGACGAGCAGCTGTACTGCGGTTAGGTTCCGCGTCTAACTTTACCCAAACTGTGTTTTTGTATTGTATTGTATGGATGTTTTGTTGAAATATAGCAGCCTATGTTGAAGGAACGAGAAGGGGCCTGAGCGTGCTCTGGTAGTGAGGGTGAAACGTCCTGATTGTTTGTTCTGCTCCTAGAAACAGTTTAAAGAGGGCAGTGGTCAACGGTACGTCGGGTTTACCATAAAACTGCCTTCCACACCGGCAATGAGGAAAACAATCATGTCCTCGATAAAAAGCATCCCAGCAGCCCCTTTGATCTTCTCTAATAGAAGAGATAGCATTACAAGGGCAATGGTGCTGCCCCTACCTCCATCTCCTCAAAAAGAGTGTGAGGAGAGGAGCTGTTGTTTAGCTATTAGCCCAGGAATGTCCGTTGTGGATATTCCGAATTTAGAAATTCAGTATCCCTCCCAATCCTTCTATGTGGAGGATATATCTGGATCCTTTGAGAGATACTAATGAAGCCATAAATCCTTTAGTCAACCCAAACAGCTCTAAGGGAAGTGTCTTGGAGGGCTCCTTCCTAGATACCCCACCCATTTTTCTTTCAGGAGAAATTACCTTATTGGGATTATCTCAACATCTGGAAGGGTAGGGGGGGGGGCGAGGAGTAGAGCAAGGATAAAACATCTCCATATACACATAAGGCGATCAAACCAAATGATGTTACCCCTTTAGTAAAGGTTTTTGGGGAACTGAAGGACGAGTTAATGACTGAACTTAAACTGCAGACATCCCTCTTTAGAGAGTTGTCAAAGGCGATGAGTGTCATCTCCTCTAGTTGTACGACTACTTAGAAAGAGTGTGTGGATAATGTAATCAGTGCTATCCATTTGAGTGCAGGGCTGACAGACATCCGCTGGAAGTGGGGCGGGTTGTGGAGTATGTTGCCTCCCAATGGGGAGGGGGCGGAGATGAACGTAGGGGTGGATGCAGGGCAAGGGCCTTTCTTGAATGTAGCAACAAACAATTTAAATAAAAAATAAAAAATAAATTAAAATCAAGTTGGCGGATGATTTAAGGGTTTAAGGCGTCGTCCCACAAGTATTTGCGTCGGGTGGCCTTTCAAGACCTTCAGGAGAATTTCTTAGCCGATGAATTGAACCAGGAACTTAAAAGGAGGGATGGGAAGGGGCGGGAGAGTATACTAGGGTTTCTGACACAGAGGAGTAGACGGGGTGGCAGGGGTGGAGGTAGGAGATCAGCGACTGACAGGGCAGAAGCTAATTGATCTTACAAGGGGAGTCTTTGAGCACGAAGAGGGCACCAACAAGACTGATGGATGTCCTCAAACAAAACCTTGATATAGGGAAGAGCAGTAGGAAACCCTTAAGTCATAAGGAGGGAGCCAAACCCTAAAGATCTCCTCATATAGACAATGAAAGTCTGATTCACTCAAAGAAGGGAGCTAAGGATGGGGTTGGAAACAAGGTGGGCAAAAAAGGATCTGGGTGCGTGCACCCGCGGGTCATGGGGGTACTTTTAACCCTTCTTTAAAGGTTGTGAGCAGGTAGTTTAACACCTTGTCAAGGTTTGCGCTTCATAATACTTCTACAAGATAGGGAGGGAATGTTGAATCTGACAAAGGGGATACAGTTAAAGTGAAGTCCGAAGCAGAGGAGAGACTCTTGATGAATAACATCTTGTCACATGAAAGGAAGATTGCAGCCCCAGGTCACTCCTCGAGGGTTGAATCTGGAAAGGGAGGTATCTCAGGAGTACTAATGGACCAACAAAATAGCCATCTTGATTCTATATACGAGAAGGACCTCCTCATTCCGCAGAAGGAGTTCTTAGGGAGCCTTGAGAGGATCCTTCGGCCTGATGAGGAATATGGGAAGGGGATCAGTACCTTAGGTTACGTGATCCCACCTATCCGGAAGAATCTAGTTTGATTCTGAACTACTTGTTTGATGAACGTGGGCCACAATCTCTCCATAGATCCTGCACCTTTTCTCTTTCTTTTTTTTTTTAAACATATCTTTATTATTTTTAGTGAACAGCGTACAGTCAACTTTGTACTAACATTTCACCCCCAACTCCCCCTCCCCCCCACCCCCCGGGGACACATGATATTTAACTCGGAGGGATTATTCTATGCGTTGAAAACATCCGCAACCTTAATATTGTGGGGGCACCATTGTTCCATATAGTCCGACTGTAGGTGTTCCATGACACTACCCCATTCTTTGACGAACCTGTCCTTTGTGCCTTGGATTGTGTGGGTGACTTTTTCCATTGCTAACTGTGCCCAGACTTTTTGAAGCCATGTAAATACTAGCGGTGTTTCCCTCTTTTTCCAATTCTGTGCTATTGTTGTCCAAGCCGCTATGAGGAGTCCCACAAAGCTTCTCAATTGTGCTTTTGTGTATCTTTTTGTAGTGTCGTCTCTCATTCCGCACATCCATACGCCGTCACTTATTTGCTCCACATCTGGGAACATTTTGTCCATTTCTCCCTTAACTTCTTCCCAGAACGGCACTATTCCTTTACAGGCCCACCAGATGTGTTTCCACGTCCCCACCTCTCCGCATTCCCTCCAACAGGGTTAGACGTATTTGGGAACATGGTGTGCAGTCTCTCTGGCGTGTAGTGCCACTGAGTCACTATTTTAGTCCACATTTCTCTCATCTGTACCGATCTTGTCAATTTGGGGATCAGGGCCCATATGTCCTCCCACTGGTTTCTCGTTAGTTCCATTCCCAGCGTTCTGTCCCATTTGCTCATATATGACCATTTGATCTCTTCATCTTGCTTATTTATAAAGGTGTATAGTGTCGAGATCCATTTCTTTGCCCCTGAGTTGGATGTTATGTAATTCTCAAATGGGGTTAGGGTTCTCGTTGCCGCCTTCACGATTTCGGGGGATTTTAACCAGTGCTTAAGTTGTTCATATCTGTATCTGTTCCCTGTGGTTCTATTTGGGAGTGTGAGGCATGATTCGTATGGTCTAATTTCTTTGTTGTGAACCATCTCCCCAATTTTCGTTATGCCCGCCTCCTCCCAATCGTCAGATGTACCCTGCTCCATCCCTGGCGGGAATTGCGGGTTCCTCCATATGGGTGTGAATGGGCCTAGTGTGGTGGACATTGCGCCTTTACGTGTTTGGGTGTCCCAAGCCTCCATGGTCGTGCTCAGTATTTCGCTGATCCCTATGTTGGGATGTCTATGTTGTTTCTGTTTCCAGAGTAGTTCCACTAATGGGGTTCTAGCCACCGCCCTATCTTGAGCTGCCCATAGTTGTTGTGGGTCTTCTCCCAGCCACTCCCGAAGCACCTTTAGTTGGGCCGCTTGGTAATACTTTTGGAAATGGGGAAGCGCCATCCCTCCCTCCCTTGTTGTCGATGTTAAGACAGCCCTGGACAGTCTTGGAGTTTTCCCCTTCCACACAAAGGTTGAGATCACCCTCAGGAGTGATCTGAAAAATGAGCGGGGAATCCCTACCGGTAGGGCTTGGAAGTAGTAAAGGAGCCTTGGGAGAATGGTCATCTTTACCGCCTGAATCCTACCCCACCATGAGATCAGCAGGGGATTCCATCTACCTATGTCACTTCGGACGCTACAGAGTAGCTGCGGGTAGTTTTTGCAGTATAGTTGTTCCACCTTATGTGTAAGGGTGATTCCTAGGTACTTGATACCCCCTTCTGCTATTTTGAGGTTGAGTGCCCTTGCTTCTCTTTTAATCTCTTCCCCGTCACCTGCTAGTATTAGTATTTCTGACTTGTTTCTATTGATTTTTAACCCCGAGATGGCCCCGAAAATTTCTAGCTCTCCCACTGCTGCAGCCAGCGTGCGGTCCGGCTCTTCTAGTACCAGCAGCAAATCGTCCGCATATGCGGTTACCTTATGTTGCATGCCTGCCATCTCTATCCCCTTTATTTGCGTGGCTTCCCTGATTTTCATCAGTAGGGGCTCTAGGAAAATGGCGTATAATAGTGGAGATAGTGGGCACCCCTGTTTTGTTCCTCGAGATATGTTTACCCTTTCGGTTACCTCCCCATTGATGGCCACTCTGCAGGTTGGGGTATTGTAGTTCGCTCTGATTCTAGCCATAAAGTGTTCCCCAAATCCCATACATTGTAGTGTCTTAAATAACATGGACCATTCAACTCGGTCGAATGCTTTTTCGGCATCAAGTGCCAAGAGAATTGCTGGGGTTTGCTTTACTCCTATCTTTTCCACTAGGTGGATGATCCTTCTAAGGTTGTCATGTGTTTGTCTTCCTGGGATGAAGCCTGATTGATCTAAATGAATTAACTTTGGAAGAAGCGGGGATAGCCTAGCTGCTAATATCTTCGTATATATTTTGGCATCAATATTGATCAGTGAGATTGGTCTATATGAAGCTGGGCATGATGGGTCCTTCCCTGGTTTGTGAAAAACCAGGACCTTTGCTTCGTTCATTGTGGGGGTCACATTGCCGCTTTCTTTGAAGGAGTTTAAGAGTCTGGTTAGGACCGGGGTTAGCTGATCCGCGTATTTTTTATAAAATGGGGCAGTGAAGCCATCCGGGCCTGGGGCCTTATTCTTTGGGAGTTCATTTATTGCTTTTCTAACCTCATCTTCCCTTATGGGATCTTCTAAGGCTTGCCTGTCTGCCGTTGTGATTTGCTGGAATGTGAGGGAAGCCAGATATGTGTCTTGTGCATCTGGTTCCGGGTGGTCCGTGGTATACAGTTTCTGGTAGTATTCTCTGAAGACTTCCCCTATGTCTTGTGTACGTGTCAGGTGTTCCCCTTTTGTGTCTGTGATGTTTTTAATTGTTGTTTCTTTCTGTTTGGCGCGGAGTTGTCTCGCTAGTAGCCTATCTGCTTTATTTGCTTTTATGTAATATCTTTGTCTTAGGTACAGGAGGCTCCTTTCCCCTCCCTTTGTGCGTAGCATCTCTAGTTGGCCCTGAGTGTGTTTGAGAGTCCTCCTAAGTTCCCTTGTGGGTTGTGTCAGTATTTTCTCTTGCAGCTCCGATATTGATTTTTCCAATTCTTTTTCCCACACATACCTCTGTTTTTCCCTCGTTATTTTCAGTGCCATTAGTTTTCCTCGGATCACTGCTTTAAACGCCTCCCAGACTGTGGAGATTGATACTTCCCCTGTGTCATTTTCTGTGAAGTATTCTTCTATCTTTTCCCTTATGGTTTCCCCCATTACCTTGTCCTGGATTATGTCTTCCGGCAATCTCCACCTCCACAAGCCTCTAGTTTTCCCCTGTAGCTTCAAGTCGAGCCACAAGGGTGCGTGATCCGAGAGTGCAATTGTCCCCTTTTCTACCTCCTGGATTTTGCCCATGAGGCTAACAGAAGCCCACAGGTAGTCAATTCGTGACATAGAGCTGTGCACATGCGAGAAGTATGTGAACCCGCTTTGGTCCCCCCTGAGTTCCCTCCATACATCGCCCAGGGCCAACTGGTCCATTTGTTGCTTGAGCCGTTTTGAAGGTGCCCCATGGCTATATGTCCCTCTGGCACTTCTGTCCCTCTGTGGGTCCCAAGCTATATTCAGATCTCCTCCCAAGATCACCTCCCCCCTTGCGAAGGATTCTAGTTTGTCCAGGGTGTCTCTTAAAAAGCCGTCCTGTCCCACATTGGGCGCGTATACTGACGCAAGGGTGATCCTCTGTCCCTCCAGCACCGCATTGACAAAAGCATACCTTCCCTCCTTATCTGTGATGGAGTCCTCTAAAATGGCGTCCCTTCCGGTCTTCATTGCAATGAGGACCCCCGCCCTTTTTTCCGTGGCATTCGCCTGGGCCCATATTGTATATCCCCTTACCCTTGCCTTTAGTTTGTCTTTTTTCCTGATATGCATTTCTTGGAGGAGGAGGAGGTCCACCCCTTCCCTTTTAAGTAATTTCTCCAGTTTCACCCTTTTTGTTGGATGGTTCATCCCCCTTATGTTATAGGTCACTATGCGTATCTTTCCCATTTAATAAGGCACAAGTTCAAAGTACGTGCGATCCCTTCCTTCGGTGCTGCCCTCTGGCTGTGGTCCCGGTCCCTCCTTACCACCCCTCTGAACTCCCCCCCTCCCCCCAACTGGTAACAATAACAGAACCAAACTTGTTGCCCCCGAGTAGGGCTAGGGTTCCTACTGATGCCTGGGCGTTGCGCCCGAAGCTCCCTGCCCTCCTTCCTCTCGGGGGAGATGTGCATGGGGGATCCTAAACCCCACATTACTGTCTTATCTTACCCGATTCCAAGCCGGTGATCCATCCCGGACCGCCTGCTCCGGTTCTAGCGCGGCTGTTTGTGTTCTCTCCCGCCCCCTCACCGGAGTCAGCACAATGTCGCACGGTTGACCTCATCTCCCTCTGTGACTTATCCTCCTTTCATATTTGCTTCCTACGGCCTTCTCTTCCCAGGGCCGGCCTTTTTTGCTTGATCTTTTCCCATCCTTTCGGACTTCTCCTTTGTTCTCCGCTGGCTGCTGTTTGATCCCCTTCCTCCGTATCACCCTCAAGGCCCATTATGCTGAGGCCCTCTTCCCAGGTGGTTGCTCTCCTCTGTTTCCCTTCCCATGTAAACGTCAGCCCGAAAGGGAAAGTCCATTTGTATCGGATTTCTTTCGCCAGTAGGGCCTTGACTAGTGGGGCCATCGCTCTTCTCTTTTGCAGTGTAGTTAGTGCCAGATCTTGGTACAATTGAATTTCCTGACCATTCATTCTTATGTGGACCATTTCTCTGGCTTTCCTCAGGATTTGTTCTTTTTGCGGGTAGGAAGAAAGCGCCACCAGAACGTCCCTTGGCCTCTCCCCAGGTGCTCCCGATCTTTTAGGGCCGACCCGGTGGACTCTGTCGACTCCGATTGTATCCGGCTCTGCTGCACCCAGGATGTCTCTAAACACCTCCTTAACTGCCAACATCAAATCTCTGTCCAGTACTGTTTCCGCCATATTTTTGATGCGAATGTTGGAGCGTCTGGAACGATTCTCCAAATCCTCACACTGTATCTCGAGGTTATGGGTGAGTCTCACCAGATGTTCCTGGGTTTCGCTAGCCTGCTGCGTTTCTTCATCTATCCCTTGGAGTGTTCTTTCCAATGTGTCGGTTCTTTCCTCCAGTTTCGCCACATCGACCCGTAGGTCTTGGACCGCCTGTTTCATGTCATTTTTCATCGTCGTGAACTCTTCCTGCACTGTGGACATGAATTTTTCCTGGAGTTCGTGGAACCATGTTTGCATGTCCTCCTTAGAGGGTGAATGATGGGGGTTCGCCTGTGCCATTCCTTCAAGCTGTTGGTTGTCCTGTGGCTTCCCTTTGGCTTGTTGCGCAGCGTCCGTGGACCACAGTTGAAGGATATTTGCTTCTTGCCTCGTGGGTTGTGGGATCTGTTGGGCTACGGTGTTTTTGTTTTTTGCTCTTGACATGGTATGGTTGTGTCCTGGAGTTCACAGGGGCCGCTGTGTTTCCCTCTTGAGTTTTGTGCTTTGCCCCCCTTGCGCTCGCGGAGCTGTCCTCTTGGGTCTCCTGTGGGGTCTGCTTGGTGTAGTCTGTTAGTGTGGATTATTCCCCTTTCCCGGTCGGATTTTCTTGTCTAGGGCTCTGTAGGGGAGCACCCACCAGACCGGCCCCCCAGCCGGACTCTCCCGTCTCTCTGTGTTTGTGCCCGTTGCCCTTCTTATTGTGCACCGTTGGGCGTCTTGTTGCTGCCTTCAAGGACGCATCCCTTGCTCCACCACCTTTGGCTCCGCCCTCCTTTCATTTGGGAGCGCTTTCTTTCTGGCGGCATATGGGGGGGGGCGCCGGGGGTGCTCACCTACTTTGTTTGGGATTTGGTTCCGTCTTTTCTCCGCCGCACCCCGCGACGCTCTCCCCATCGTTGGATGGTCCGGTGCCGCAACCGTCTCTGGATCTCCACTGCAGGGGGGCCTCAATGTTGGCGGGGCTGGGGGCCGGGATGACCCCGGTCGCTGCTGTAAGCGAGCCGGTCCGGCTCCCGTGGGGGGGGGTCGCCCCACCTCTCCGTCGCCGGGGCCCACGCCTCAGCCGCAGTTCTTGCTCCCGCTCCGCCCCGGGGAGCCTCTGGGTCTGAGGCGGGAATCGCTCGATGGGGGAGGGGCGGTCGCCGCGGAGCGGCGTACCCTGCTTTCCCGGCGCTCCACCGCAGTGCACCCGGTGCCTCTGGTCTGCGGGTAACTCCGGGGGGGGGATATCTGCTCTCTGGCGCTCCGGATTAGCTGCGATATGTGCTATTTTTCGGCGGCCCGGGACGAGCGCGGCTTAGTCGCGACCCGTCTCCACGGCGGCCATCTTGGAATCATCTTTTCTCTTTTTGACGATATTCCAGAGCTTAGGCGGATTACCTAAGTAGATATTAAATTAGTTGATTTCATCCATCTGATGAGATACGACTATGTCAGACTGGTTATCCCCTCCCCGCTTGTTCGATCCACACTACTTAATGAGGCGGGGAGTCTTCAAAAGTATGGATTTTATGTAACAATATTCAAGGATGTCAGTTCCCAGTTTAAGGAGGCGAGTAAAAGTGTCATATCTACATCTAGGGGAAGAAGAAATGAGGGGGTGGAAGGTGGATTGAGTTTGGAACAAGAAGATTCAACTTTAGAGGGCCCTAATCGGTGTTGGCTGGCGCTGACTTTGAGAGATTCCATTGTGCAGCTTAAAACTATGAGTCAGCCACTTTAGAAAGTCAGGGTGCATCAGTTTTGTATCATGGAATGCGAGAGGGCACTCCCATTTAGTCTCCAATGACATCTTCATTAAGGATTTGTAGCTCTGTATACTGCCCTTGAAACTCTAAATATATTGGTTATTTTGGCAGGCCACCTCAATGAAAATTGCAAGGAGGCTTTTAACAATCTGCAGGAGCATTTATTGCTTAATGTGTCATCCACGTCTCATCAAATAAGGACAAATATTCATGCAGCTCAGTGGCTTCATTTTGCAGAGGTATAGGGGCTCGAACTGGTTGAGGACTGTGATGCAGGAAATGCATCGGAGGGACAGGCCCTCCATATCCTTGTCCTTTACTGCTTTTTATCGTGTGTTCTGTCGTGTTTTCCGCACAGGAGTTCATGTGGGACCCCTGGCGGTGCAGCTCTCTCTTTTGGTTTTGGTGAACATCCCCATGGGATACCCTTATGGCACCCATGGGTGGGGGTACAACCATGTGCCCCTAGTGTATGTTTTTGGGCACCTCTGTGTGGCCCACAGAGCAGAGTACGGGTTAGTGGCAGCTCCGTGCTGAATTGACTGGTGCCCTGAGCGTCCTCCATTTTGGGATGCCCAGGCCCTGTCATTGGAATTGGTAGATTCCTGATGGAGACAAGATGGCCCCGGTGGCCTCTTGCCTTCCATCGCCTGTTACCTTGATCTTCCCAAAGTCCCGGGAAGCCTTGACTCTGTCCCTTCCCCCTGACTGGCTGTTGGGTGGAAGTTCCATATATGGTAGTGTGGGGAAGTGCGACCAGACTGGCTGAAGCCTTCCCAATGACTGTATGGTGTGGGTACGCCTGTGGGTGGGACCTGGGTGAATGAGTGTGTGACGAATATGCACTTCTTGTTGTGGATGTCTAGTTTGTGGTGTTTGACACAATGACTGAGACAGCCCTGCCCAAAACTATTATGAATGCAGTGTGGAGTGTTGAATGGCTGGGACTTGTCCCAATACACATAACTTGTTGTGAGTGTCTGGAGAGAAGTGAATGGCCTGAATGCACTGTGCACCTGATTGGCTGCTTGCCTGCATGAATGCCCTTCGCATTGATTGGATGCTTAAATGTGACCCAGCAGAATGAATGGGGGATCAACAGTATATCTGGGTACCTCTCACTGCTAGGAATCGTGTTAAAAAATGTTCAGAAGCTGAAGTCCAAACTACGAAGGGTAACTGGAGTGAAACTGAAGCTTGACCTTGAAGCCCTGCTGGAAGAGAAGAATTGCCCTTCTTCATCAATCTGAAAGCTGCTGTGTTTCCAAGGACTGACCCAGAGAGGTCCTGGTAAGGCGCCCTCTTCCCGAGCTACGAGGGACCATTGTGCACCAGCTGATCTTTGCCAAAGCTCCCTGGTAGACAGACCTACGACAGGCTGCCGACTCGAGACGGGGACTGCAGCGGAATTCCAAAGAGAAGCACCGGACTGTTGTCCACCACTGTCGCCGACCAGAGCCGCTGTGCTCCCGTTGCCTAAGAAACTTTTGATTCATGGATGGGCTCGTCCGCACCGCTGCCCGCCTTATTCCACCAGACAAGGCCAGGCCGTCGACGCGCCAAGGAACCTACGCTGGTGGGCTTCCCGCCACCCAAAGACCACAGAGACGCTGGCGACTCGACGCCCTTGCTGGACCACAGCTCTTCAAACTCTTTGCGGTCCTACACTATCGACACTGAGGTACCCCGCACGCCTCTTCCTTGCAGGAAGTTTATACTTCCCCGTCGACGAGCACCACTAGGAAAGAAGCTGCCACTTCACCGTCGTAGCTCACCCTGTTCTCCGTCAACGTTCGACGACCCGTTACATCTGCCTTAAAGGGAGGGCACTCAAGAAGGGCCGTCAATTCCCTGACGAGGAACGCTACAATGCCAGGTACTTTGGGGTTGCAGAACTATTGGAAAGTCTCTTGTGAACAATATATGGACTGGGCTTGTGATATACCTTTATTCTACAGGTTGCCCAGGTGGGGGGATCTCCACACAGAACTGTGTCTAGGTATCGGGGACAGTATTCTGCCAATTGTTCTAACCAAGTACTTTCCTCTTATATCTATTGTTGGTTTCCGTTACAAACTGATTTGTGTGCCATTTAACCGTACAGTTGATGCACTTTAAAGAGATCTAATAGTAATTGTGGTACCACGTAAAACTGTATATTTGCCATTATAGATAACTGAGTACAAAGTGAGTTATCGTGATATTGTACATATCCTTGAATATTAATTATATAAAGACGGAGTTTTAACTAATACAGTGTGCGGACATTCCTTTGTGGGTGCTTGGGGACTACACTGTACTTAAGAACCAGCCCGCATCACCTGCTGAGAAGCTAGGCCTTGATTGCTCGAACACGCACCAATGATAGAGAATCTTGGCTGGGGTCCTCTGTGCCTCTCCTCTGCCATATAGAGAGCAGAAGTGCAGACACCCCGCTCCGGTCTTTACAAGAACGACCCTCCAAATTGGTATGCGAGGGGGTCTAGCTCCATCATAGATGACGTCTTCCTGTCAAGGCAACTGTTTTTCGTAATACAGGACTTTAAGATAAGACATACATACTTTAGTGATCATGCTGTGCCTGCAATTGGGGTGGATTTCAAAAGTTACTTACCCTGCCCCTGTCTGGAAGAATGTAGAAGTGAATGTACGAGGTAATAGAGAAACGTGGACCTTGGATAAGACCAGTACATTTACAGCATTAAGTTGCATGATTTTAATTCCTCCACTTTGGAAGTTAAATTTTAAATTAGTGAACTAATCCATGTCGAACTTCTCTGTTTATCTGAAGAAACATATGTGTAAATTATACCCGATTATAAAGCAGAATGTGGAAAGAGCTGTAAAATATGTGCATGTCTTCAACCCTGTGGTAAAAGAACGTAAAGCTGTCCTTCTAAAAGCGGTCAGAAAGATGTATAAAATAGGGGGTATGTGTGAAGGTAGTAAGGAGCAGGTTAAGAAGCATAAAAAAGCATATAAGAACTGGCTTAATCTCTATCGGGCTGTTCTCTACCAAAGCAGTGGGGAACTAATGATAACATCCCTTTAGGGAAACAATACCCTTCATTTTTGGGAATTAGGGAATCAAACAGAGGTGAAACAAGTACAGCTAATTATCAATCCAATTCCCGAGAAAGAGTGGCTACATCACTTTGAGAATATCTATAAGATCCCTGCCCTTTTGATAAAAATGCCGGAAATGGCTGGGTATGAGTGGAACATAGATATCTCCATTGATAATATTGCTAGGATCATTGCAAGAGCAAAACCATCAAAAGCAGGAGGTGCCAACTATTTGAATAATGTGATATTAAAGCTAAATGTTGATTTATTGACTGCAATTATCTTAAAAGGAAAGCAGAGGCTATGCCCAGACAAATGTGGATGATAGAATGGGTATTTGGCAAATTCTCGATGGTCCCCTGCAGGGAATTCTATCGAATGGAAGTAATGCCAAGAATATGCTATTGCTTAGAATTTTTTCCCTTGTGGATTCTCCCGGAACTGAAAGTAATGGAGGGGCTTGTTTGCAGAGCAGTCCTTTTTCATTTACGCAAGTGTGTTCCCATACAAATAATTAGATATGAAATAAGCTTACAATCTATGGCCAGTATAATGCAATGGAAAAGATTGTCACGCCTGAGAAAATGCTAAATCAGCCCCAAGGGGAGTCTGTACAGTCTTTTGGGGGAAGAGGTTACCGAAGGTTTCGTTAAAGATCTAAGCTTAGAAGGGGTATTAATCCTGTAGAACTTGAGATCCTCAATGAAAACTCCAATAGACAACCCTAAGAAGATAAAAAACCTAATCATATGCAATGATAGGTATTTAAATAAAAATGAAGCCTCAGGTTTTACATTGTATTCTCAAGTGGTTTGCCCACAAAAATGGTACCCCGAGATGGAACAATATTTAAAGAAATACCTTAGCCGGGTGTTGAGAAATAATATAATGTGATTTCGCTTTAATGTTGGAAGAACAAAGGAAATATTAACCAGTAGGAACCACTTGGGTGACGACAATGGCTATTGCAGATTCTGCCAGAATACTGATGTGGTTGAATCATTATTCCATCTACTACTGATGTGCCCAGTTTTACTGACCACAAGACTGCAATATTTTGGTTTGTTTGTCAGTGACAGACAGCGAGTTTTAAGAGATCTGGTTTGGTTATTTATGCTACATGGTGATTGTATGTCTTTGAAGCTGAGAGTTCTGTTGTTCATAAAAAATGAATGTAAATTGGATTGAATGCAGTAAATGTACTCCATCAAAAGATGTCTAGTTTAAGAAGATCTGATGGTGATGGGGGTAATTCCACTCCATCGTACATATCAATTCTGAAAAAGTTGGGATCTTCCTGGAGCTCTCTCCGCGTTAGGAAATGGTGTAATGAGACTTATTTGTTGCTGTTCCTAATTTATTTGTGTACTTATTGATTGGCTCAGATTTATCAATTAAATTATTCGAATATCAACATCAATTAGAGCTTTTATTGCAATTATAAATATTTTAATGATGGTGATAATTGTTGTATATTATTCTTTTCATGTCAATTTATATTGTAATTTGTTTTATATGTTTTGTAAAGGTTTAATAAAAAAAATACATTTTGATAATAAAAAAAGAAATTATATAGCAGTGAAGCTACATGGTTACACTCAATTATACTTCCAAGAAATCAATCTCCTTAGCAACCAGGAAGAACCAAGTTCAATACCTAAGCAGCTGTTCCAGTACTTCTGGCAAGCGACGAGTAGGTTTGGAGATGCATCCATTTACGCAAGATCTGAATATGCAGCAAATACAAAACAAATGGAAAGGTCAGTTCAAGTTGCAGGACATAATCGCAACGGCTAGGTTTGTGGAGTAAGGCGGAAAACATTTGAGCATTCATCTTCCACCTATTATTAATCAAAGAGATGACATGGGAAATGAATAGAACAAAATGATAACGAGGTGTCATGATGCCTACCCCCGGGGACCCAGACCAAGTCCAGCAACCCCGGAAGCAGGCATCAAGTTATACTAAGCAAGCCCAATAACCCCTGCTAGGGGCTATTTGGGTGCAGTCCTGGCGCATATGGTGCCAGGCTCATATGGAGAGCTGAACTCACCGGCCTTCGCAGCATCTGCACATTCCACCACATCCTTCTGCATGCTCCCGCTGCACTCCGGCACCTAAGGGGAAGACAAGAACAGCAAGGTGAGCCAAGGGAATACACAGAGGCAATATTAGTTACCCCCTATAGACTTACCTGATTTTACCACCAGCAGTACTATTCCTCTTCACGGGTCGGCGCAGCTTCCACTGCATCCTCGCCGAACTCCGGCCCCTAAGGGGAAACAAAAGGACAAACAAGGGGAAACCTCCTCACCACAATAGACTTAGCTGATTTTACCACCGGAGGCATTATTCCATGAGACGTCATACTTTCTCTCAGCGCCTGAATAAGGGAGAAAGCAACAGGTTACATATTGACATTATTTTATCGAACTGTGTTGGATAATACAAATCCTTACCTGAATATTACCGGTTGCCACGAGGAACTCTTCGCTAGGGTCAAGCTGCAACCTGCAAGGAATTGGACAAGAGTGAAAGTCAGACATTTGAACTCTTACGAACTACATATTTACGGCGTCTTGCCGGGAATCTCAGAGTCAATATTGTTCTGGAACTCACCAATTCCTTCGAGCCAGTGAAGCAACTGGTTATCTACGGGCCCCTGCGCTCAATGCAGGATGGAGAGCTCATCTTTCCAAACCATCAGGTGAGACTATAAGAGGGGACATCAAAGGTGATCAGTGGGGAGAACAGCGGGAGTGGGGGGGGTTAGTGCTCAATTCCACGGGTGGTTAATTCCCTTTCTCCATTTGCAGAAGAATATTCCTACGGGCCAAGCAAACGAAGCTAGGTGGGCCAGGCCAGTCCGTCATCTCAGCACTACGCGACACATTGGTGGAGACTGCAGCTGTCCAGTTCAGATCGACGCCTCTGTGGGAGCCAGGTGAGTGTAACAGAACGCGAAGCCTACCCACAAATTCCCACCCGGGCGTTATGGACACCTCAGAAACTGACCAATTGGCCCAATTACTAGGGGAACTGAGGGCTGAAGTGCATTCCGCCCGTCAAGAAACCAATGCCCTTAGGAGAGAACTGATTTTGTCAAAAGAGCGAACTGATGACCTTGCCAGGCAACTATTCCAAAGCCAGGCTAGACAAGCACCCCTACCAGGTCCCGGGGGAAATCCAGCTCCTGTGTCATCGAGTAACCCTGTGCAAATAAACCTAACAGGAAATATTCCATTAGCTCCGCCCGAACGCTTTGCCGGAGATCCCAAAAGGTTTGCCGTGTTTATGAACCAATGCCGCTTGCACTTTTTATGCAGACCTGGAGCCTTCCCAAACGATCAAGCCAAGGTAGCCTTTGTATTGTCATATCTCAGCGGCAGTGCAGCTGATTGGTCAATTCCACTAGTTACTCAGGATGACCCAATTCTTCGGGATTTTCAGGGCTTTCAAATGAGCATGGAAAGACTATTTGCCCGGCACTCCCAAGGACAGGCCCTGGATAACGAACTTTTGTCCCTACGACAAGGTAACCATGACCTTCTATCCTACATCGCGACCTTTAATAGGTTGATAGTGGAAACATGGCCTGAGGTAAAACGAATCACCTTATTTCATCGAGGGCTTCGAGGAGAACTCAAGGATGTCTTGGCTCAAGTCGTGAACCCACCTCAAGACTGCGCTGAATATATAGACTTAGTGGTCCAGTTAGATCACAGACTTCAGAACAGAAAGGCGGATCGAGCCAAGTTTGAGAATCGGGTGTTGGTCAAGACCCACGCTGACCCCAAGAGGAGTCCGAAAGGACTCACGAAAGGTGGACGCAATCCTTAAGTGGCAATCACCAAGTTCAGTTAAAGGAGTACAAAGCATGCTCGGCCTTGCCAATTTCTACCGCAGATTCATCCCAGATTTTTCACATGTTGTACATCCCATCACAGCACTCTTGTGAAAAAATAAACGCTTTATGTGGACTGAAGAAGCTGAAAATGCCTTCCAAGAGCTGAAAGTAAAATTCACGTCTGCACCTGTATTAAAGCACCTGCGCCCTGAACTTCCATACATAGTGGAAACTGATGCATCCAGTCTAGCCATGGGAGCTGTCCTGTCTCAAAAGGACCCTGAAACTGTCCAGCTTCACCCAGTAGCATTTTGGTCCAGAAAGTTCTCGGCACCCGAGTTAAACTATGTGGTTACCGACAAGGAGTTATTAGCCATTAAATCCGCCTTCAAGGCTTGGCGGCACTATCTTCTCGGTGCCAGGCATACTATTACTGTGATCACCGATCACCGGAACTTACAGTATTTAAAGACAGCCAAGGCCCAATCGTCACGCCAACTCCGATGGGCATTGTTCTTTGCCGAGTTCGATTTCGTGATAACCTATCAACCAGGTTGTAAGAATGGTAAAGCAGACGCCTTATCCCGAATAGAGATGGGAGAGGCAGAAGTGAACCCAGAACCAGTACCTATAATTTCCGAACAAAGGATTCTTGGCATGACTACTATACAGACACTAGAGGACATTCAGGTAAAGATCCAACATCTCTTTGATCCTACAGCCCTGCAGGACTGGGAAAAGAAAGGCCCGGAATACTCTGTCTCCAATGACCTGCCATATTACCAAGGGCGACTTCTTCTGCCATATAAGGAACTACAAGAGCTATTCATTTCCCGTTATCATGATACCCTAATGGAGGGGCACCCAGGTATTGCAAAAACTGAAGCTAAGATTAAGAGACAATTCTGGTGGCCCACCTGGCTAAAGGATATTAAATCATTTGTGATGTCTTGTGGCATTTTTGCCAAAAACAAAAGTCAAAAGAAAAAACTAACTGGACTCTTACAACCTTTAGACATTCCGCCTACACCATGGCACACCTTATCGTTAGACTTTATTACTGATCTACCCCCATGCAATGGATTTAACACCATTCTAGTTATAGTGGATCTTTTTTCCAAGATGGCCCAATTTATTCCTTTAAAGGGATTACCTTCAGCTTCAATCCTGGCCAAGGAGTTCCTTGAAAACATTGTTCGCATACACGGATTTCTGTCCGTATTGGTCTCTGACCGGGCAGTCAGTTCATTTCACATTTTTGGAAAAAATGTTGTCAATTGGCGCAAATCGATGTGAGGTTATCGACCAGTCACCACCCCCAAACCGATGGTCAAACGGAGAGGACCAACCAGACTCTCGAACAATTCCTGCGTTGTATGTTACATCAGACTGAGAGTAATTGGAAAGACATTCTTTGGATCGCCGAATATGCATACAATAATTCAGTACATTCTGGAACTGGACAAAGCCCCTTTTATACCCTATATGGGCACCAACCTCGAACCTCAGACCTTGACTCACCCCAACACTTAGAAATGCCCGCAGTGGACCATCTGCATGCTACGATTACACAAGCCTTTAAGGAAGCAACTGAACATTTAAAAAAGGCGAAAGAAAAATACAAGAAAGATGCTGATCGGCATAGAAGTGATACTCCACAATACCAGATAGGGGACCAAGTATGGTTAGCCACAAAACATATACCTCTAAAGGGAACACGGACCTTTAACCCCAGATATTTGGGACCTTACTCTATTAAGGCCATTATCAACCCAGTGGCTGTCAAGTTGGACTTACATGCTAATATGCAAATTCACCCCGTCTTTCATGTGTCACTTTTGAAGCCAGTGCAACCAGGGACAAGACTTACCAAGCCACCAGACCCCATCCTTGTAGACGGGGAACCCGAATTCGAAGTTAAGAACATCCTGGACTCCAAGCTGATAAAGTCAAAACTTTTTTATGTAATCGACTGGAAAGGTTACGGACCACAGGAAAGATCATGGGAACCTAGTGACCACGTTCATGCACCCCGATTGGTGAAAAAATTCCACGGAAATTTCCCAGACAAACCGAAACCACAGGGAAGAACGACTTTAGGAGGGGCCTTGGGGGGGGTACTGTCATGATGCCTACCCCCGGTGACCCAGACCAAGTCCAGCAACCCCGGAAGCAGGCATCAAGTTATACTAGGCAAGCCCAACAACCCCTGCTAGGGGCTATTTGGGTGCAGTCCTGGCGCCTATGGTGCCAGGCTCATATGGGGAGTCAGTCCTGCGCCATAGGCGCCAGGCTCATAGATTAAAACTTACCTGATGCAGACCATGCTGCAAACTCACCTGATGCAGACCATGCTGCAAGAGCTCCAAGCCAAAGGAGGCTTGGAAGGGACTACTTTACCTAGGGACTATTTTTTACTCGGGTGGGGCTGGGGAGGAATACTTACCTGGGACTATTTTGGAGGCTATTTAAAACACGCTCGAAGAGCTGCACACGCTTCGCGTTATTCTGCATCCAGCAGCGTAACGCTCACCGTACCTGCAAGTCTGCATCCAGTCTTCTGCCACGCCCGCCTCGAGTCCAGAGCTTCTAGAAAAAGGGAGAAAGAAGGAGAAAAGGTTAGAACAAGAGCAATACCTTTGATCCTTACCTGAATTCCCGATCCATCGTGCCTTCGAGCTGGAAGAAAGAAGTTATTTTATGTGCGTCGCCTCGCCTGCAGCAGCGCCGCGCTGAACTCACCGGCCTTCGCAGTATCTCCACATTCCACCGCATCCTTCTGCATGCTCCTGCCACACTCCGGCACCTAAGGGGAAGACAAGAACAGCAAGGTGAGCCAAGGGAATACACAGAGGCAATATTAGTTACCCCCCATAGACTTACCTGATTTTACCACCTTGGATACTATTCCTCTTCACGGGTCGGCGCAGCTTCCACTGCATCCTCACCGAATCCCGGCCCCTAAGGGGAAACAAAAGGACAGCAAGGTGAAACAAAGGGACAAACAAGGGGAAACCTCCTCACCACAATAGACTTACCTGATTTTACCGCCTGAGGCATTATTCCCCGAGACTTCATACTTTCTCTCAGCGCCTGAATAAGGGAGAAAGCAACATGTTACATATTGACATTATTTTATCGAACTGTGTTGGATAATACAAATCCTTAACTGAATATTACCGGTTGCCACGAGGAACTCTTCGCTAGGGTCAAGCTGCAACCTGCTAGGAATCGGACAAGAGTGAAAGTCAGACATTTGAACTCTTACGAACTACATACTTACGGCGTCTTGCCGGGAATCTCAGAGTCAATATTGTTCTGGAACGCACCAATTCCTTTGAGCCAGTGAAGCAACTGGTTATCTACGCGCCCCTGCGTTCAATGCAGGATGGAGAGCTCATCTTTCCAAACCATCAGGTGAGACTATAAGAGGGGACATCAAAGGTGATCAGTGGGGAGAACAGCGGGAGTGGGAGGGGTGGTTAACGCTCAACTCCACGGGTGGTTAATTCCCTTTCTCCATTTGCAGAAGAATATTCCTACGGGCCAAGCAAACGAAGCTAGGTGGGCCAGTCCAGTCCGTCATCTCAGCACTACGCGTCACATTGGTGGAGACCGCAGTTGTCTCCAATTCAGATCGATGCCCCTGTGGGAGCCAGGTGAGCGTAACACGAGGGCCATCGAGAGAGGCGATCTGGAGCACATCGCATTGACCAGATTCAAGTTGAGTGCCTGGCTTAGAACTTTCCAACAAAGGCACCCCAGAGGCTCTTGTATGCTCTCTGAAAGGATGCTCATAGGATGGCTGTTACTGAAATGTCACCAACAAACAGCCTCAGTGGAGGGCTTCCTTGCCCTACAATGTGTTAATGCTGATGACCTCTGTGGAAGGGGAAATATGAATCGTGCTCTAATGACACCATCAAGGAAATAAGATGACTATGATAATAAAGGAGATTGTTAGTGTTATTTTGTATGGTATATATGCCAGAGTTTTTATTATTTTTCATTTTATTATACCAGACAATGGATAGAGAAATCACCACTATTTGGTTTTAGGCAATACTTGCCCCGAGAGCTCCCTAAAATGGACCTATGCGAAAAAAGACTGCTTAAAAAGTGGTTTGGTAGGCTCTCCGGTGCACTGTGTAAATGCCACTTTGGCCTCCATCTTGGATTACGCTGGCTTAAACCAGCTCAGAAAACAGGTCCATATTCTCGGGCGCTGGCACCAAACCCCTCACCTAAGGAGGACTATGCTGAATATCGTCATCAGAATAAAGCGACTGACCCGTAAGTGGATGATCACGTGATGATGGGGGACCAGCGGGTAACAGAAGACCGACTAGGCATGTACACAATGAACATTATTGTTATACCTTGTGGGAGTCTGTGGGGGGGCATGGGAGGCCAAACAGATATGACATACATTATGAGGGACCAGACCATGAGGGTGGGCGGTGGGCTGATAGGGTGCTGTTTGTTTGGATGGATTGCAAACCAGCAATAAACATTGTCTTGCTTTGTCCATTTCCAGTATGACTCCTGAGTCTTTTTGTCTGTTTTTACATTCATAGATGGTGCCCACAATTCTGACCTGTCACGCAAAGCTGCAGACCGCTGAACCCGAGAGCCTCCATCCAGATACCCCCACGAACACTCAAAATGACAGGGTAGGAGACCTACTTGAAGATCTCCATAGGTGGCTTCCTTAGGAGGAGATCAGGCCGGTGAGAGTGCATGCAAAGCCGCACAGGGAAACATGGGTCCCATTTGGGAGCATGCTATGGGCAATGCTGGAGGGGATGTGTTTAGGGAATATGTTGAAATGGGATGGAGATTTTGGACTGGGTATGTAGTATTGGTAGTAGGTTTTGCCTGTGTTATAACTGATTCTTGTAGTCCTGCCTCCTTTATCCAGAAATTAACCTATCAAAATATCAAAGATAGGGACACAGCATGGTAAAGCGCACGTGTACGGGTTAGAGCAATGGGTTGGGGGACAGGCTAAAGCCTCCAGGACCTCTGCAGTGTCTTTAGTTGTTTTGAACCCTGTTTCCCTCTCAGTACTGCAAAGGAGTGGAGTCAAAAGAACATATAGAGCCGGGGCGCCCAAGTGTGAGTGCAAGTGATGGGTGTACGCAGAGTTAAATAGGGACAAGAAAATGGGCAAACATCAATCAAAAGAGGCGGAGGAACCCCCAAAGAAGTCGCCCACCCATGATATGTTTAGGCAGTTCAGTAGTTCGTCTTGTGGTTATTTGGATTCATGGCACTATATGACACAACAAAACAGACACAATTCCTGATAGAGGGAATATTTATTATGGACAAACTGGGTACCTTTAGAAGGGGGCAAGAGAAGGAAGAGACTAAGATTCCAGCAATACAATGGGGATTGTTCACCACGTGGCTGGAAGAGACCACAGCTAGGAGCTGAGATGGAAACGTTGGAGGACTGAGGGACACTAACAACTAGCTAAGGGGATAAATACAATGAAGTGGTAGGTGAGATAGATATGGGGCTTGATTATGCCCCCAGATGCTGGAGAAGGAAAGGCTGATGGGACTATGAAAGACAAAGGGGTATCTGGAGAATCAAGAGGTTCAGGGTAGTGAGACACCAGATGACATATTTAATTTGTTCACTAGTATGAGACAACATACATGCACAGGACCGAGGGAGGCACAACAGAGGGTACTAGTGGTGGAGATGTCTTGCCTGGTGCTGCCACCATCTTACAACACCTAGATGATGAGGGGTGGTGCGATATACGGAATGGACTCAAACGTCTTTCAGGCTTCCCTCTGACAAGTATCATTGGGTCCTAAAGTTGGAGACCATAAACAAGTAGTGGTTATGGTCCATGTGCCCTGGATACCTGCAGACCTTAGGACACTAGCTAAAGAATTCCCCAATGCAAGGGAAGAGCCACAATGATTTGTAGAGGAACTGCAAACACTAATGTACTGTTATAACCCGTCATGGGCTGACATGAACTAACTCATTAGAATAGTGATGCCACTGAAGGTAAAGCAGCGATTAGTGGAAAGGGCGACTTGGCCAGCCGCCAATCCAGGGACAGGGGACACCGTGGTGCAGGTAAGGGAAAGGATAGAGAAGATGGTTGCAGAAGTGTGCCCTAGAAAAACTGATTGAGCAAAGATAGACTTTGGACTTTCAGCATAGTTTACATCGCCCTCACCACCCCCAGACAACTGGGGCAGTAGAGAGATGAAACAGGGTTTTGAAAACCAAAGTGGCCAAATTGTATCAGGAAACAGGAGTGAAGTGACCAGAAGCCCTCCCACTAGTTTAGTATGAGAAATACAACTGCCAAGAAAACCTTGGTAGTCCGTATGAAATCCTCAATGGAAAACCTATGATATTGCCTGTAGCACCACCAGTGAAAACTGTACCAGATAATTTGCAATTAACCGATGATCGACTGTTGGATTATGCCAGGACATTAATGTCTTCTGTCAGTCTCATTCGCAATCAGGTTCAAGCTGCTTTTCCACAGGAACCAGAATCTCAAAGCCATTCCTTACCCGGTGACAAGGTCCGGATAAAGGTCCACCAAAGAAAGGCTGCACTGGCCCCGGGTGGAGAGGGCCCTACGTCATCCTAATCACCTCTAGCCCAGTTTTAAAGGTTCAGGGGCACACAACATGGGTGCACGCGAGTCACTGCAAATGGGTCGGTAGCCCCCGCAGTGTAGTTACTATTATCTGACTGATGTGTTTATTTGTATTTGCTTGTACTTATATAGGTGTTGGAGAACATGAGTCTGTTGCACAAACTATTGTAACTATGAAAAACCTAACTAACGCTGTGACATCAGGGTCAGGGCCTGCAGTGGTTTAAGAGGCAATGGATAGCACATTGGCAAGAGGGAACTTGTGATCTAAATGGATCATGGGAATGTGAGATGGATCTTTGGCTGGTATTTATACCATGGCTGGCCAAATGTCCAGTGAAGTTAGTCCCATTTCCCTGTGAGGCACTACCAATGGGGGAGGAAACGACAGCAAGGCCCAAACTTAACCTTAGAAATAGAGAAAGTAGTGCAACTACTAATATACCTGGAACTGGAACACTGATTGTATTGTATCCTGAGCCGTGACATGTTTCTCATCGATTATATTACTGCCATTATGTTCTTTTTAGTAGGATGAGAAACAAAATTATTTCTAAAATCCTTTATTGGTATAAACAATGGTATGGAACCATTGTGGTGACAGCATGGAGAGAACTGGGAGGTAATGTAAGCATTGTTACCAGACTTGATAAATTTGCCCATGGCAATGCACAGAGTGGTATTGCCAGGGCTTTGTGAGATGGAAGATCTCCGTTTAAGTGCAGGTAAAGGGAAGGAACAGCCAATATGATTGGAGTGTTATTTATTAACACTAGTGGATGGGAAGAATAGTACCAGGTCAGTGAAGGTGTGTTCCATTTCTACTGATGTCCAGTGTCATTTTTCAGACAGCATAAACAATAAAAAAGTGTACTATGATTCAACATTTGCAGTCTCCAAAGATGGAGATAGGAGAGTTCTTGAAATATGTGTATAATCAACGATTGTGTTACAACCAGGTGTCAAATCTATTTTTATTTATTTTTCTTTTATTTATTTGTATATGGTTTCGAAGAAACCTTTACAAAATTCATACAATGATACCAAATATTTCATAAAACATTACAATTAATGAACTTTTACAAAGGTAAAAACAAAAGACAACAATAACAACACACATTAAAATGCTGAATCCCAGAGTTCAGTTCCAATTTTTTTTTAAAAACACTATCTCAACCTTGTCGCCAGATATTTTACGTAAGTTCATATACAGGTGTGATTTAAAATCTTATTTTTTAAGAACAAAACCTTTTTATCAATTCATCAAGTCAATATACAATTGAGTTTCAGGAAGCGAACCACCGCCAATTGCAGTGGAATTTTGTTGTCAAAAAGCATACGTTTCCACAACAGTTCGAAATCTACATTTGAAGGGTCGGGCACAAATCGTTTAAAACTACAATATCTCCCCTGGACCAGTGCAGGACAATCAATTAACAGATGTCTTAAGTTCTCAATAGTCTGACTACTATTACAATGTCTGCACATTGGTGCTGCTACATTCGGAATAGCTCTAGTTGACAAAATCTCTCCAGTAAGAAGTACATTAAAGCGGAATCGCATAAATGAATTCCTCCACCCTTTCTGAGGAAATGAATCAAGATATGGTTCTGGAGTACCCAAACACTTATAATAAGAAACCATATGACCATACAACTTGTATTGTGTGAGTTTCTGCATTGTTCTGGCCCAATCCCAATTCTGTAACAATAACTTTACTTCTGAAACCAAACTGTGCCGAGTACAAGATGGAATTATCAGAGGACCATTTTTCCATTTGAAGGAGAACAAGACTCGCAAAAATTTTAGAATCAGAATCTAAGAGCGCGATCGCCCTATAGTTAAATGGTAGAGTTCGATCACCCTTCTTATATATGGGTACAATAAAGCACAAATTCCAGGTCTGAGGAATCGATTTTGTACGATCAATGTCTTTAAATAAAATTGCTAGCGCTTTGGCCCAAGTATCCGAATCGCCTTTCATTAAAATGTTCGACAGACCATTAGGTCCCGCTGCCCTCGAAGAACTAGCGAGTACAATTCTCTCCCTTATTTCTGCAAAAGAGAAGTCACAATTTCATTTAACATTGCCTAGAGATTTTGATGGAAATGGACCTAATACACTTTTGGAATAAAGATTAGAAATATGTTCTGCCCACACCTGTTCACTAATTGGATTGAGACCATAATCGATGTTAGTGGCAGGCGTTCTGTTGACCAATCGCCAAAATTGGCATACTGAATTATAAGTCAATGATTGCAACATTTCCTCATTATCTGCCTGATACATCTTACTTCTATGGCCCTTAACCAATTTCTATACAGTTGTTTCAAATATCTCACCCCGTCACTCTTAGCTGTTACAGAAATTTGAAGCGTTTTCAGAAATCTTAACGGTCTGCGAAGAGTGTTCTTAACTTGCCTCACAAGGGAATTGTGATTATGTGTATGTACTTAGGAACTTTTGTCTTGCGTGGCATAATCACAGATTTATCAAGGAGTTTTTTTGAAATAGCAACCTACATTTACTTGGGAGAATCTCTCCTGTTTTTCCTCCTGTGTAGTTAAAAAATAATCATTTTGAAAAAGCAGATTACAAGCGACCACATTGTCCTCATGCCAAATGATCCTGTTCCTGCCCTGATTAATAGCCAGATCTATCGGCAAATAGTCGGGAATCTTAAAATCTCTCACTGTCTGCAATTCAAGCTCCAACATTCCATGATCACTCATCCAAGTTCCTCAAATTTCAAATGTTTTGACTAGATAAAATACCACTTCCGAAACAAAAATGTAATCAATAGTGGATACCCTATCGCCAGAATACCAGGTTATATAGTCTAACTCAACCCTTGACTGCAGATGCACAGATCTTAAACCCCAAGATTTAAAAAACAAATTCCACAGTTTTGCATCACATTTCTTGTCGGGTAAATGGAAGTAAAGTTAATTTCTACAGGGCCTATCCAGGATTATGTTTGCAGGCACTACATGGGGATCGTCTGTGTCATCTATTAGGGATTTCATATTAGTGTTGAGGTCACCAAGCACCATAAATTGCACCCCAGGATAAAGTAAAACACAATTTTCCATGATTGATTCCATTTTTACCAGAAGAGTGTGCAAATCATGCCCTGGGGTCCAGTATACATTCCATAGTAGGATATACGACAGATTCAGAAAGTCTTTCATCCCCAATAAAATGCCCAGCGCAAAAGGGGGTTCTCTATAGATTTCTATTACCTGAAGGCCACAATTGATCTTAATGGCTATGAAAATGCCCCCAGATGGACGACCTACAGAGCCCTTTGTAACAAGAAAGTGAACGCACTCATATCCGTCTAAATGTGCTGCACTGGTCATCCAGGATTCCTGTATACAAATTAAATATTTCGACCTTAGTTTGCAGCATGACTCAGAAGAGAAGAACAAATATGAATGCCCCCTCGAATTCCAACTAATTAAAGAAAGTGTGTTCTCTGAACCTAAAAGTGCTGATTGAGTGTTTGTAATTTTGAAATCGAGTCTCGGAGACTCTGTGCCAGCCATCGCCAACTTGTTTCTTGCTCTGATACATTGTCTGTTGTCTTTATTTGGAATGACCCCCCTGGATAGAGGGGCCTGGAAGCATCATTTATGGCGCAATCGGCCAGTTGTTGTGAGCCGTCACCAAAAATTAATACATCAAAGCCTCTTCTATTAAATTGGTCTAATTCAGATAATAGTTTCTGAAACACCAGGTGTGAATGAAAAACAACTCTCACATGGTCAAAACATTGGGGATGAATGAAATCTACCCTCTTGATATCAGAGCAGGCCATTCCCGCCAGAGATGGTATATCGTTTATGAGGGTGAGAATTCTATTTCTATTCAATGCTGGCTGCCTGCCACAATCAAAAAGTGGATAAAGGAGAATGCTAGGGAGATCCAGGTGACATGGCTTCCTCCACATTACATCCCTCAAATCGGTATCCAAAAAGTTTTTCGGTTGCCTTGAATCAGCAACACCCATCATTGGGGGCTGATTTGGCGGGGGGGCCCCCAATACTCAGGGGGGGGGGATTTTAAATCAGGAATCCCCAGAATCTCTTTGGGAGGAGGAACCATGGTTCTGGGTCCATGAGACTCTTCCCCTAACTCAAAGGGTATTTTTGACCGGAGTAAAGATTAAAGGAGCTGATAATATGTCATTGTACATTCTGAGCCCCTGTCCTTTAGAGCCCCTCATATTGGGGGCGGAAGGATTTGTACGATTATAGACATATTCAAAACTGTTACGCCTTCTAGACATCGTAAAATGTAGTATAAAAATGAAATATAATACACAATACACCTCCACCGCACTACACCGCAGGCGACGGCCTTTAATTCACTCACTACGTCTACTCTATCAGGCAGCACAGTACAACTATACCTTCGTCTCTGCCAGCGAAATGCACAAGAAACCCCAAGGCCACAGATTTAACCCACTTGGCCTCTGCAGATGGAGCGTGGCTCTAGAATGTAAACGAGTTGCACATTAGCGTTCGAAGAACAAATGAGTGGCCGCGACGCGGCCAAACAAAACACACAGCTGCACAGGAGAAGGATTCAGGAGGAGCTTAAACCACCCAACCCACCACAGAGAAAAAACGCCTTCTCAGTCCACCAAAAGTCCGTTCGAAATCGGGGCGGTGCAGATCCAGCACAGTCCAAGTGTAACAGGCAGGCACTTCTGGCAGGCACTTCTGCAAGGCGCTATAGATTTATCCCAATTGGCCTCTGCAGAAGGTGCATGGCTCACAGAGAAAACTGCCTTCTCAGTCCACCAAAGTCTGTTCGAAGTTGGGGCGATGCCGACCTGGTGCAGTCCTGGCGTAACAGGCAGGCACTTATGGCAGGCACTTCCACAAGGATTCAATCTACCTCAAAATAAAGCTGGTCATCGAGAACAGTGCAGAAGGTGACCGCCTTGTAAAGGGAAACGAAGTCTTGTTTGTCATGCACAATAGCTTTTGGGTCAAGATGATCAGCCTGCAGTCCCCAAAGCCTAGTAGCTCACTGTCTACTCTCGTGGTACAGACAAACGTGCCCCACAGCACGGCACCAATGGGCACAAATGGGCACCTATGGGCTTCGATCGGCCACTGAGGGAGCGCACTGCTCAGCCGTTACCCGTGGCGCACAGCGTTATGAGAAAGGATAAGGAAAGAAATTGAGGAGAACAGCAGGACCCCCCACAGCTTACAGGTCACTCACTGGTCACCCACTCGTTACTCGCTGCACACGCACACAGCGTTGTAAGGGCGACTGAGCAACCTGGCGACCTGGAGCCCTCTTGAATGTCCGCACTGCCCCCGCAAGGCTTTCAAGCCAAAACCAACTCGGGGTGACTACTGGAGGAGCTCTGGAGTACTTCCTCAATCTCGCTAGCTCGGTCCACAGCTTTCTGCTCCAGCTTTCTGCTCCAGCCGCCCAGCTCCCCGGCTCCCGCGTCGCATCGCATCGCGTCCGTGTACACACACGGATCCAAGGAATCAGAGGAAAGGACCCTACGCTGACGAGACTGTCAAGCCGCACCTCTCACAAACTCACGCAAATCACAGAGGCAGCTTCCGATAGGATGTCGAATCTGGATAGAACTGGATACAGCTATATGGTATTACATGCAACTCTAGCAATGGTTTTGTTTACTGTTCCATTGTCCGCTTTCCAGGTGACTACCCATCACCCAAAATGTACCAAGTTGCCATTCGATTGGCTCAGTACCAAGAGGAACTGTCAGATGATCGACAGAAAAGAGAAGTGTTGGATAAAATGTGGAGTGGGGCTAATAGTGCACTTGCAACTTGGGGTATATTTAAAGGCACAAATTTAGAGGGTCGAATTGACCGACCTGAGAAAGCCACAGTGCTCATATCTGGGGCAGAGCTGACACACATTGTGAGGCACACATTGGTGAGATACATGTGATTGGGTCCTTGAGTCAGCTTAACCAAGGGACCCTGCAGAAACTGATGGAAAGTGTGCTGGAAGCCGGAAGAAACATGGAATGGGATATGGCATGCAAAGAGGTGCAAGATTATATGAATATCCATCTCATATTGATCCGAGGAGATGGGCAACACTCTAGCTGGCCACAGTTGTTGAAGAATGACTCTGGGATACCTGAATACCTATGGCTGTGGAGAAACATCTGGAAGTACAGCGGATGCCACTGTGAAGATAAAGAGTGCTTGTTTACAACACCTGGGCCAATAAAAGGACTTTGGGTGCTGGCTAGTAGAATACTGCCTGGACCATGGGCAGGGTGTAGCTGGGAATGGGTGATGCACCACAATGTCTGGGAAAGGTTCGGGGATGACCCCTGATCTGTGGTTTAGTATTCGTTCAAATTGGGAGTCATGGCCTTTACAGCCCCCACCGTTGCAATGCTTGAGAAAATTAAGCGAGGGTCAGATAGTGTTGCTCAGAAATAGAGTGTGCTGGGGAGCAGGATATAGTTTGGTAGGGAGGTACCAAGCAGTTTACTGTTTTCTGGCTACCTGCAGAGTGGAGGATGATGAAGGTCTTTGTGGAGATTTGACCAAGAACTTGCAGGTGTTGGAGACAGTGTATAATAGTGAAAAAGAAGCATTTGAGGTGGCCCCTGCAACAGGCACAATGTGTAATGAGGGAAATGTTGTATGTGCTTTAACAAAGAAGTGTCTGAACAACCTTACATTACCACCACAGTATGTTTCATAGTATTTATTTTTCAATAGGCAGGGATAATCTGGCGGTGTAAGTGGTGCTGTCGTCAGCCAGGAGCCTTGGTAATACAAAACAGACCCTCCAACTTGCCTCCTCTTCAGCCTGGACCCGACTTCCGCCTCTCTTTTGTCTTGCTAGAAATGCAGCAAGAAAGTGAAATGCTGCAGCAGGAGCTGGGGAAATTATTGCAAACCCCTCAGAACCATGAGGATGATTGTGTTTATTGTAAAGGCAAAATGGAAAGGCATAAACGAAAAGCAGGAATGGACCATAGTCAGCTGTAGATTCAAATAGAAATCCCTGTGCAAACAAAAAACAGGTGAATTGGGGAATGTAGCTCAGGGGTATAGAAAGATGAGCTAGATTATTTAGATTTATTTAGCTCAAAAGGGGGTCTGTGTACGCCGATGATCCCTGGGGGAGAGAGAGTATGAATCACGCTCTTATAATGCCATAAAGGCAAAAAGATGACTGCAATCATGAAGGAGACGGTAGTGGTATTTGTATGGTATATGTGCCAGAGAGTTTGTTATTTTTCTTTCTATTATAGCAGACAATTGATAGGGAAATCACCACTCTTTGGCTTTAGGCAATACTTGCCCTGAGAGCGCCCTAAAACGGACATGTACGGAAATGCAGCTTCAGCTTTGGTAGGCTGTCAGGTGCACTGGGTGAAGGCCACTTGGGCTTCCATCTTGGATTATGCTGGCTTAAACCAGCTCTGACAATGGGACCTTATTCTCAACCAGAAGTGCATCAGGGGACAATGGGCACACACCCCTCACCTGTGGAGGACTACTCAGAATATCATCAGACTAGAGCAACTGACCCGAAGCAGAAGATCACTTGATGACGGGAGATGAGCAGGAAACAGAAGACGGACTATAGATGTACACAATAAACATTATTGTTATTCCTTGGGGGGATGCTAAACGGATATGACATGTATTATGAGGGACCGGACCATGAGGAAATATGAGGAGAATATGACTTGGAGGCGGGTTGTGTTAGTTTGGGTAGTGGGCTGATAGGATGCTTTTTGTTTGGAAGTTTTGCAAACCAGCAATAAACGTTGTCTTGCTTTGGCCATTTCCAATACGACTCCTGAGTCCCTTTGTCTGATTTTAGGTTCATAAATGGTTTAATGTTTAGAAGGTTAAATGTTGGTAGTTTGTGGAGGGAAATTTGTGGGGATTTGAATATCAAAGTTAGGGATGAACTGAGATTCAGGATCTCTCAGGGACAGCAGCTTTAGGGGCAGGGCTGTGCCAAATGGGGAAGGCTGGAGGGGTTTAGAAACTGGCTGACTTGTGTTTGAAGTGGGAGGAGGGGTTACTGACTCTCTTGGGGCATCAATATGATCAAAATTAAAACTAAATCTAAGATGGGAGCAAGCTCCAACCATCAAATAAAAATAAGGCAGTCCTAGTGGAGTCTTGTCAAAATAAAAGGGCCTATACTAAGAAAAACCTATTGCCAATCCTTACACTAAATACAAACAAAGTGTATGGGATGAGGTTCATAAGAAAGAAGGAAGTGTTCACAAATAATAAGTCAGGATGTGGTAGTTGGGGTCTCCCTTCCCCGCGTTTTAAGCACGAGACAATGTAGGATTCTGGAGCAAAGTACAAGCTCGAGCTTTCCAAGCACGAGCCATCAGTTCCGCTTTTTGCCTTTACCAAGGCCTTCTGGTAATGGTAGTTCCAAAAATCAGGTAATCGCCCAGAGTTTCCTGAGTGAGCACCCACGTGGTACCTGACTCCTCTGTTGCAGGCTATTCCCCTTCTGGTATCAACAGTTCTTTGTACTTTCACAGTTCAATTAGCCGTTTGCTACTTTTGTTCAACATAGTTTGGATTTTTATCGGTTCTCCCCTCTACTCACTGGCTGTGTTGAACCGCTTGCCTTTTATTCTTTCTGGAGTCAAGGTTGGTACCACAGAGAAAAGCGTCTCTCCCCGGCTTGGTTATCAGCGGAGGAGGGCCCAGTGTACCGTTGACATCTGTTGTAACACATGCTGACTATTGTTCGCGGTTTTACGATTCCTTCTGCAGAGGTTTCACAGGCCTTGGTCGGAAAGGGCAAGGTCATTTCTCTCCTTGTCACCCGCTCGGTTCGTGCCGCCTTTCTCCTCCTCTTGAACTGCTGTGCTTAGTTAGCTCCCTCCTTGTGCAGTCTGCCTTGCTCATATTGTACTCTCGTGCTCTACCTTTTATCCCTGTGGGGAAGGGAAAGTGCCATCAGGTGTATGTGGTTCTGGTCAGTTGCCTGACCCTTGTGTTGGGTCATGTTAGGTAAATGGCTTGGGTGTAAGTCCGTCGTCGTTTGTGATATGCAAAAGTGTTTGTGTCGGCAAAGGGGGGAGCGGGGTACAGTGTGTATCCTACGTGGTAGGGTGGGGAAAAGGTGTTATAAGAAAGGGGATACCGCATCTCACCCATCGGTGTCACACTTCCAACTCCCTGAGGACCCCCATCCAGGTGATGCTCCCTCACTGGTCCACCCCCATGAACTGGATCCAGTAGCGATGGCCATGTCCTGGCCACCTGGATGACAGACCCCCAGGGACTAGTCAGGGAGACACCTTCAGGTTTCTCACATACCATTCCTCCATGCGATGGCGCCACATTTATTTCACAGCGGAACCGGAAAAGAAAAGAAATCTACATTTCCCTGGTTTTTTCCTTTTCAGTGTTCCACCGTGAAACAATAGAGTTGTAGGTGAAGAAACCATTGCATGACCCGAGGGTTAGAGTCTTTGCGTTGGCTAATCCAAACTAGGGGTGACTGATCTGTGACGAGTGTGAATTTTCATCCTAAAAGGTACTATCTAAGATGGATTATGGCCCATTTGATGGCCAGGGCCTCTAGCTCAAAAAAACGAAATAATTATTTTCTTGTGGGAACAGTTTGCGGCTGGTGAATAATATGGGGTGTTCCAATCCATCGCAAACCTGGGATAGGCCTGCTCCTAACCCTGTAAGGGAGGCATCTGTTTGTAAAATGAATTCTTTAGAAAAGTCGACTACCTTTAGGATCGGGTTCTGGCACAGTTTGTTTTAGGGTGTTGTAGCATATCTCATCCTCCTTATTCCAATGAAGTTTCTGGGGTTTGGCATTTTTAATGTTATCTGTTAGCTGAGCTGTTTTATCTGAAAATGATGGGGATAAACCTACGGTAATATCTTATTAACCTGAGAAAAGCTCTAAGATCTCTTTTGGTCTTGGGGTTGGTGTATCTAAGATAGCTTTTACCTTCTCATGTTGGGGTTGTACATTCCTATTACCCACGAAGAAGCCTAGGGATTTTACAGCTGATTCTGCCAATCAGCACTTAGCTGTGTTTGCAGTCGTTCATGGTGGTATAAAGAAGGAAGAGATGGTCCTCCCAGGTCTTACTATAAATGAAGATATCGTCAATGTAATCTCCACAGAAATCAGTGTAGGGTTGTAAATGTGATCCGTCAGGCATTGGAAAGTGGCTGGCGCACTGTGTAAGCCAAAAGGCAGGACTTTAAATTGAAATAGTCCTAGAGGCCCTGAAAATGTGTTTATTTCCTTATCTGGCCCGTATACGGGGACTTGCCAGTACCCTTTGGTTAAATCTAGGGTAGATAGAAAGGTGGCTGCTCGGTGTTTATCAATTAGGTCATCAATGCGAGGCATGGGATATGCATCAAAGTCCGAGATGGCATTAACTTGACGGAAGTCAATCCAGAATCTCCAGGAACAGTCAGGTTTAGTGACCGACACAATAGAAGAGGACCATGGGCTTGAAGATGGTTCAATAATATTGCCTTTTAACATTTTGTTGACTTCCTCAATCACTATCTCCTTACGGGCTTCTGGGAGTCAATATGGTTTTAAATGATCCACTTTACCTTTAGGTGTTCTATATAGTGGTGTGTGCCTTTTACTCTTCCTGGTTTTTCTGAGAATACATTGGGTAATGAGTCTACCACATCTTTTAAATCTTCTTGTTGTTGGATAGATAGCTCGGGAGGGATTAATTCAAAGTTATCTCTCTCTTCGGGAACCAGACAGGCTAGTACTTTGGCATGGGTGGCTGATGGGTTCCCTTTCCACTCTTTCTTTCTTTTGGGCTACTCTCCACTTTCCACGATTTCATAAGGTCCGTGCCACTTGGGGACAAGTTTGTTTTCTGACCTGGGTAAGAGGACTAGTACTTTCTGTCCTATAGAGAATGACCTTAAGTTCACTTGTTTGTCATAAGGGGGTCTTTGTGTGCTCTGGGCCTTTTCCATATGTGTACAAACCAGTTCTCGGACCAATTTCATATGTTCTCGCATTCTGGTGGCAGTTTGAGAGATGGGAATGGGAGTCTCCACTCCACTCGTTCTTCCCAGATTTCCCGGAGCATGTCCAGGACATCTCTACGCTCTCTACCATAGAGCAGTTCAAAGCGAGAGAACCCAGTGGAAGATGGAGTGTTTTTGCTCACTGCAAATAGTGCCCCTGGGAACATTCAATCCCAGTCCTTCCCGTCCTTGTCTACCAATTTTCGTAAAATCAGTTTCATGGTCTTATTGAATCTTTCTACCAAGCCATCGGTCAACACACTGTATATTGGGACTTTAGACTTTGCCCCCTGTTTATCAGCATCCGTCCTTCTAGTTCACGCTTGCCAACTTTGTCAATCGCCCATTTTCTCAATCGTTCTTACGATGTGGGTTTCACTTCCCTTGGCGTCACAATCATCTGATGGTCAAAGACTTCGACTGTACAGAGTATTTTACTGGACCCCTGTATGACCACTCTGAACCCTTTCTCGCCTTTCCCAAGGCCTTCTGGTAATGGTAGTGAAGAGGAAGTTTCGAGTATCATCCCACTCTAGTTGCCCTCCTCCCATTGCCTATTGAGTTCACTTCAAAGTATGTGACGCATGTAGAACAGTTGAATCAGCAAAGAGCAGCATATCCTCCAGTACCTATCAGAATGACATCACCTATTAACATACCGACACCTAAGAAAACCTGGACAGTCAGGTATCCATTAAAGAAGCCATACCTACATTCTAAACAATATGACGGTTGTTTGAATAAAATACCTGAAGAAGCAAAGAAGATAATGAAGGAAGATGAATGGTGATGTCATAATAAATCGGACTGATGCACATATAGAAGATATAATGACCTGAGAATACTGATAAGAGACGAAAATATAGAGAAGATACCATGGATAAGTGACATCTTGAGCCCAAGCTGAAGAAGTTGATGTCAAGAGGAAGATATTTATGCCCCATACATGATGAAGATATTTAGTTAGTTTTAAACTGTACAGATGCAAGTAACTGCAAGAGGCAAAGAATTCGTGAAGCTTGCTTACGCTAAATAGTCGATAGATTGCGGCAAGTGCCAATGTTTGCAAGTATATACCTCAAGAAGCACTTTAGGTATAGATGAAAGTCCACTACGCATATGAATAGAATTGAACAAAGGTTACACAAGGCCTCAAATGGAGTGTGTCGCGGCAAGAAAATCGAGAATCAAGACAGAGTAAAACTTAGCTAAGGATGACCATGCAAAGAAACCGAGGTCTTATCTGCCTGGAATAAGCCAACATTGGATACAATTAAGGAGAGAAAAGAACAGAGGATCCTGTTCAGAAAGGTCAAGATGAGCCACAGACGTCACAGAACTGGTAGAATTTAATCAAATATACAAAAGGACACAGAGAAAAGCCCATTTCACGGTGTACAGTTACGTGACAAAGGTAGGCTGGAAGGGTGAAACTTTCAAACCTACGCATAGATCCCTGCCATGCACATACTCCTTAAAAGTTCTCAGAGCACAGAGTAGACTCAAGTCCAAACTACAAAGAAGTAATTGACACATGACTACTGAAGTTATGATTCATTGTAGCATAATTGGTGGGAAGCTGGGGCGCAGACAAGCTTCTCTGCCGCTGGATGTTCTTTCTGCATGCTGCTAGATGTAGATGGAAAAGTATGAGTGGGGTTAATGCCAACCCAATCATAGTGGACCATGATGTAATCTAAGGTCCTATAGTGAGTAGAGCCAATGGGATGTCATACTTTCAGTGATGTTCATAGTGGCCATTTTGAAGGGAAGGGCTTAGTTGCCTCTCCCCGTTACCATATACAAATATAGTACCTATGTTAAGTTACCTTCCTATAACCAATCCCATTGCACGATAGGTTTTTGAAGTTCCCACGTAGAATGACGTTAGTATGTGCGCAGTTATATGTCAGTGATGATGAAATGTTGCTATAAATATTGTGCTTTTTCTAAAAGTAAAGAGCGAGAGAAGATCGAGTGATTGCTGATGTTCATTGTACACCCCGTTTAATGAACTTGTCATTAAACAGACTCACTTTGGCAAACTATTCATTTGTCTTAATTATTTTGATGCATGAGTATGAATCTGCATCCCCATCTATTTCGAGGGTACTGCTACTCATCTTAAAGGGCTGTTTGGAGATCATCCAGTTCACTTGGTAGCAGTGTTAGATGGTTATTTTAGATAAAGATATCCATCGACCGTCGACATAAGTAACTTCGGGTCCTCTGCAATATCACACGTCCTTTGCCATCCGGCTGATAGAATGAGATGCTCCCTATAGATAGTGGATAGATTACTTAAAAAACCCTGCAGGTTAGGTGTGACGGGTTCCTTGCTTTCCCCCAAAAAACCCTCCCACTTCTACGAGTAGCGGATCGGACGAACTGCACGGAGAGGCGGTAACGAAGGCTTTAATCCCAAGCGTCCGTAGCTGAAAGACATGCAAACGGTGAATAAAAAGGACTGAATGTTTTGGCAAAGCATGAATGCTTAGAAAACAAGTAAGGTAAGGTAACGGAGTGAGGCGGGATAAAATATAACATCAGAATAAGAGTGTAATGTATATATAAGGAGAAAGATATTGACTTGAGTGTGGCCGAGCAATATAAAGAGTTATCGTGAGTGTGGCCGCGATAAGAGTATACGCCTAGTTCCTAGATTTTAAAGAACGCTAGCAGAAGCCCTTATCTAAAGTCCTGTTAATATGATGACGTAGGAGACCGGATTGATTAAAGGCGATCCGAAAGAGATAGGCTTAAATTCCATGTCGGAATAAACATAGGGGTAAGATGCGTTTGAGAGAGCAGACGGCATAAGATTTATGTGGCCGGCCAGAGTTTGTCTGTTTGTTTTCTGTGGTTGAGTAAAAATGTGACGTCATAGTCGAAAACAGTTTTTATGTGAAAAAACAGTATGAAAATTGCACGATTGTAAAAGAAAATTATTGCATGACATGGATTGATGATTGTTTTTTAGCGAGATTAAAGTACAAAATATTGTTGAAAAAACAGGATTGGAGCTTGCGACGATTGGTCCTCGCTCATATTTTTGATTGTTGAGACGCAATTGTAATAAAGTGTAAAGTGGAAAAATAAGCAAGTGTTATGTGAGTAAACCATGGAAAACATCACACTGTTAATACACATATGCAAACACTTGCCAAAACACGCACCTAAGCTTAAACAGTACAGTGCAGAATGGGTTAAAGGGACCACGGACAAAATGTTTATGCCGTGGTCCCAAGGCGGATCGCTATCTAAAACGGTCCTGCAACAAATGACGACATAGTTACATGCCACGTACACTGGCAAAAAGGTAATCGCCTGGCCAGTTTAGAACTTTGGAAGATGTACCAGGATGAAAGAGAGGAGGAGCCACCGTTGGATTGGATGCTGAATATATGCAAAGAGGGGGGTGAAGAGCCTTCTGCGCCACCCGCCCCGTCTGAAATAAAAAACGAAGCTATTAAAGACGAAGGATTGTACCCACTGAGGGAACTTAAAGCAGCAACGGGATATAGCAATCCGTCATATGAGTCACCTACGCAAAGTAGTGACGAAAGCACAGAGAAGGACAGGGAAAGCAATATTGCCTCCAAAGTCCTGAGGGACAAGGAGAGATGCGAAAAGGAAAAGGGTGATCAAGCATAAGAAAGTACATCTCTAGGTACATGAAGATAGGTAAAGAGATGAAAAGGAGATGAGGATAGAACTGATGAGATGGCACTCACACAGAACAAATGGATGGGAGGTCAGATTTTTTTGAAACTCGATGGTAAAGGCATTGAGGACATGAGACAAAGGGGAGAACAAGATGAACAAGAGAGAAAGGATAAGGAGAAAGGACAAGGAGAAAGGACGATTGAGAGATGTAGCGGCGAGAAAAAAGCATAGGCAAAATCGAGAGCAGTTATATCATGATGAACAGGCCAGAAAATAGGAAAAGGCAGAAGAACAAAGAAAACGCGACAATAAGCAGAGAACAGCTGATGATCAGGAAAGAATAGAACAAAGGAGAATAGAAGAAGAAGAGCAAAAGATACGAGAGAAGAGAATAAAAAGACAGAAAGATGAGGAAATACGAAGGGCAAATGAACAAAGAGGTACTACGAAAAAAGAGGAAGACAGGGTTAGAGAGGAAGCATAGGGAATTTGATGAAGACACAGAGCGCAAGTGAAGACAGAGAACGCATGATCTCGTGTATCTAGAAAGGGAGGTTAGAAAACCCGATCCAGTGGTAGAATGGGAAGACATAGAAGAATTCTTTCCCGAGTACAATTCAGTACCAGGAACATCTAGAGTAAATCTAGAAGCTGATTTCGACACCAGAAGTGTCGGAGAGACAATCGATAGAATATGTGATGAGATGGAACTAGAAAAAGTACCCCAAGAAAAGGGAAAGGATGAGCGCCTTGAAAGCACTCAGTTGTACGATACTGAGGATGCTTAATGCAGCAGCAGACATAGAGAGCTGTCGTTAGATAGGCTGACTCTAAATAGAAATGAGGAAGATGAGAGAAGCTGCACGAGTTGGGCACAGGTAATATCAGATGAGAAAGGGAAGGCTGTGAAAGAGAAGAAACAGAAGAAAGAGAAGAAAGAGACACAGAGCGAGGTCGCAAGAGACGCCTCTCTAGGGGTAAGGGAATAAGATGGTTGGATTCAACCGCGTCTACATCTAAAGTACCGGAGTCAGTGACACAGTCAGATCAACCTGAAGGACTGCCACACGGTCAGAGGGGGGTGTCTCCCCCACCATATGTAAGCAGGTTAAGGACATTGCCAGGCAGGCAATGTGGGAACATTACCCCTGCGGTAGACAGGCAAATGATGAGAGAAGAAAAGGAGTTTAGTGTGTCACAGTTTCCCTTATTAGAGAAGGGAGGTACAAGGCCACAGTATATACCATGGCCACAAATGGATAGAGAGAATCTAAAAAACAAGCTCCTAATGTTGACATCTGGAGCTGCGAAATGGATACACGAGTTAGAAAAAATGATGGGAGGTAATACGTTGGCTATAGGGGATATCAAGGGTCTTTTGTTCGCCATACTTGGTGATAGAGCTGACGATGTTTTGGACACAAGCAGGTTTCCCTGGTGTGACTACAATTAATACTGCACAGGACGGAGCGCTGTTTAACAATTGCAGAAAGCGCTTCGAGTGCTATACACGGGTACTTCTGACATAGGAGCTATAATGACGCGTAAAATGAAAGAGGGAGATGATCCGTTGCTTTATATTCAGATGTTTGAAGACGCATAGGTATTGGAAACGCGCGAATCTTGTGGGAAATCTATACCTGTGTTTTATCATATATTGTGCCAAGGGCTGCCAGAGCAGGTGCAGAAGCAGCTCAAGAAGTTGGTAGGAATCAAAGCTAAGCCATGGTCAGAAATACAACTGACCATTGCACATTATTGCAGACTGTTGCAAGAGAAAAATCGCAAGAAGAACGATGCAAGGAAAGGTGAAGAGGCCAAATTAGTGCAGAAAATATTGTCTAAATATGCCATTGAAGGGGCAATGTTAACTATCACAGATGGATCCAATGCGCAGCAGGTCAATAACCAAAGGCAGTTCAATCAGAGAAATAATGGGTTCAGCCCAAGAGGCAGAGGCTACAGAGGAAGGGGAGGCCAAAATAATCAGGGAGGCTTTCAGAATATGCAAAATGGGCAAATGATCAGACCGCCGCCAACGTGTTGGATGTGTGGGATGACAGGGCATCTAGCGCGTATGTGCAGAAGTCAAGAGAAGGTACAAAATGATCAATTTACAAGAGGGGAGATGATGAATCCACCTGTGTTCTCGCAGCAGAGTGGAGATGGATTTGCGCAGAATCAAACTGTACAGCAGCAAGCGCTGAGAGTGCAGCAAAGCTTGCAGCCACAGCAGACTGTGACCAATTTCCTGCAAGGACAGTCCCAGCAGTCCCCAATGCAACCTCTACAGACTACAGGCACAGGACAGGTATTGAACTCTAGAGCAGGAAATGCCACTGGTGATAGAGGAAATCTATTCACTAACTGTGGGACGGAATTGTACATGGACTAGGACAGCTCACTGGGAAGCCTGATGTGTTCCATCCTGTCAGTGACACCAAACCCTCATGAGGAACCAAGGGTAGATGTCACTATAGGGGATAAAGAATATTTGTTCCAAGTGGACACAGGTGCAGCATGCTCGTGTATATGTGAAGGCAAGTTTTCTTTATCTGGCGACGCCATGAATACCCAAGGTTTCACACGTGCCACAAGCCGTGTTCCTTTCACAAAAGAACTTCCAGTCTCTATAGGAGAATGTGACATGAAAGTGCCACTATTGTATTTGAGACAGACGCTGTCAATATGTTGGGACGAGATTTGATGACAAAGTTAAATATGACAATCTCATTCACGAAGAAGGCATAGTGTGTTCAACTCCAGGAATGCATTAGTTAACGTGTGCGAAATGATCAGAGCATTCGCAGGACGAATGGCTATGAGAGCTATTCCATTAGAACCTGAGATATTCGCATATGGAGTGGCTACCAGGCCTTGCAGATAGAACAATGAGAACCCCAGATGAGTTTCTGTTCAGACCAAGAATACCTATGCATGAGTAAAAGGGACGAGTGTTTCCCTTAACAATACAAGCAGCCATAGTGCGAGGAGAGATGGCTTTGCTTGATGGCTGTGATGATGATGGCAGACAATGCTGCACAATAATCGCCATTGGGGAAGGTTACAGATTGACTGACGTCACGGATGACGATCATCTGTTTGAAGAACAAATAGGTGAGGATGAGATAACATTTGAGGTAAACCTCATTTATTGGGTGAAAATGATTAAAAGAGAGGTGCCTCAAAGGATGATGCTGGCACAAAAACGTCCTGAATATTTTGAAGACGACATGGCAAAGGTGCATGTCTCAGTATGGACTACAAGCCTTTATGACGTAGGCTTACTGAAAGGAGTTGGAGAAGTGAAGATTAAATTGAAACCAAGAGCAATTTTACCAAGAGCATGACAGTATCCCATGTCTAGGGAGGCAGATGAAGGAATTTTCAAGACTATTTCTGCCATGATGGATCAAGGCATCTTAGTGACGTTAGAGTCGTCATGCAATACTTCAGTTTATCCGATTAAAAAAATCAAAGGGAGGGTCTTGGAGGCTAATACAAGATCTTCGCCTGATAAACCAGATAGTAGAGGCCGAGTTCCCTCTTTTTTTTTTTTTTATAAAATTGTTTATTTGTTTTTAGTCAAGAACAAAACAAGACCTTTACAAATAATTCCTACTTCACACATAAAACAGTTGAAGTTTGCAAATTGACCAATTAAAAGCAACAAAACTACAGAAAATTAAAAGCAAGAACAAACCAGAAAACATAAGTAGTAAATATCACAATATCATACTTTAGTATACATTATCACGAGAATTCCTTTCTCTGGGCATGAAGGACTATCTTTCTCATTCCAAATTGCACCGATTATGTAACTCTTTCCATTTCAGTCTCAATAAACTTTACCAACCTAGTTGTTTTAATTAAAGATGCATTTGTGGAGCCCCACATACATTTGGTCCAAATCCACTCTCTAGCTGGAATGGTATTTGCTTGAGTAAAAGAGTCCATCATATTACAACGAACGTTTTCAAAATATGTACAATAAATGAAGAGATGTCTCTTGTGCATGATTGCAAAATCGACATGCTTCGTTGATATAATCTGCAACCTGTTTATACCAACGCTTTTGGCTGACACGTGTGTGCAAAAGGTCAAATCTAAACCGCATAAAGCTCTGACGAACATTGGCACAAGGGCATAGTGATAAATACATCATGCGTGGTAATTGTCGGTGGACAAATTTACAATATTCTGCAAATGAGCCATAGCTTTCCATCTTCTAACAAGTGTCTGCCCAATCGCATTGCAGTATTTTTCTCTTAATCTTCTCTTGAAAGAGCTCAAGATCTACAACGGGAAGATGAATCTTTTCCAAGACCAATAGCATGCGTTCTATGAAAAGGGTCATGGAAGTTGGGTTATTATTCATTAACATTCTGTGTAAACCTATGTATAAAGAGTTTCTGGGGGGAAACAACATTTTCGCAAAATTCAGTAAAAGACGCCAGTTATATCTGATGGATAGCGAGTTAAGTCCCAGTTCATGTCTGACAATAGCATTGGGCATGGATGAGGGTAGACCTAAGGTATATTTCCAAATCTGTCCTTGTAGTTGATCCAACAGAGGCCCCAAGTCATATAGAAATAACTCAACTCCATACAACATTATTGCCTCGACATTTTTCAAATAAAATTCTAACAGTGGTGTTAACGAGAATTTTAAGATTTTATGTAACAATACCTTCATTTGACATTTAAATGGTACGAGTTTGACTATTAATAATTCTTTCATTTTTTAAATGACATATTCTTTGTTAGAATGAACCCCAAATAAGGTAGATTGATGGCGATAGCAATGGGTGACGCGTCAATTTTCCATACAAAGTGTCATACTTTTTTTGTTGGCAAAAATGATTATGTTGGATTTTTGAGGGTTAACCAGAAGATTATTGATCTTACAGTATTGTATAAAGATTTCTAGCTTACTTTGGAGTCGAGCCTGAGTATGGTCGAAAATCAATATATCGTCCGCGTACGCAAGCCATGACAAGGAAAGCGCTCCAATTCTAATCGGAAATGATTTAGCCCCGTCCCAAATCTCTTCAATATCAGCTAGGTATATATTGAAGAGAATGGCTGCAAGGTTGCAGCCTTGTTTTATTCATATGAGACATGGGATGGATTGATTTAGAGAGCCTGCTCAATCAATTCTTACTTTGAAATTTGTTTTGAAGTGTAGCAGTTCTATAAGAGTAATGAGATATTGAGGAACATTAGCTCTGCGTAGTTTTTCCCACAGTTTCCCTCTAATCACACTCAAAATCTCCTTTTAAATCTAAGGATGCAACGAAGATAGGAGTGTTGCCAGGGCTTGTAGCATGGGCAATGATGTGTGCCAAAAGACATGCATTAAGAGGAGTCTCCATCCCTTTTACGAAACCCACCTTGGGAGGGATGTAGAACATCGTGGATTCGTGCAAAACTTTCAAGTTCTTGGAGAATCAAGGAGGCAAATATTTTTGCTGCAACATCGATGATAGCTATCGGTCTATAATTGTTGAGATCTGAAATGACCCCTTTTTTATGGATGAGGATAATATATTGATGTAAGCCAGGAGCAGGGTATTTTTTTAGAACAAAATATTTCCTGAAAAATACTGTAGAAAATAGCAGACCAAAATAAGGGATCGTCCTTAATTAAACACGGGGGAAGCCCGTCTGGGCCTGCACATTTGGAACTTTTTAGTTTCTGAATTGCCATACATATATCAGTCTTGTCCCATGGGCAGCAGTCAGGAATTAGATGACTTTCAGGAGGTGATTCAAAGGAGGCAAATTCAACAGGCAGGGCATATTTTGCAAGAAAGAAGGAAGACCAAGTCGCACTATCGATGCTTGACTCAAATTCACGTGTATGTTCTTTCTCTATAGATCTTATCGTTTTCCAGATCTCTTTAGTTTTCCGGTTACATAAAAGGTTAACAATTCTTTGATTTTGTTGTATTTTCTTTAAGAGACGTATCTCCTTTAATGCTTTTTTATAATCCCCCACGATTTATTTTTTCAATGTTAGATATTCAGAATTGACAAGACTCAACCTGGATATCATTATCGTACGGAGATCAGCATTTTTCTTTCTTTTAATTGAAGCCAACATAGAGCAAAATGGTCCACCCTCACTCTCACGAGCGTCCCTCTCAATCGTCATCTGAGACATCTTTGCCAAATGTGAAGAGATCATCTTGCTGTTCCAATTTAATATTATAGCATTGTCAGCAGAGTTTCCCCCTATGACTTTCCAGAGGACTCTATTCACTAAAGCTGTTAATCTCCTGCAAGTTGCTACCGACCAGTTGATTGAGTGACGAGGTCTGTCACATTGAATAAGCGCCAACTGGGAAACAGGCGGACAGCTTGTGAAATACTTTGAAATAGATGATGTAATCATGGCGTGATCCCCCAATGCATCTTTACTGGTACTAACTTTAGAAAGTCTACCAGACAAGTCCTTAGATGAAAACATGTGGTCAATCCATGATTGAGCATTACCCCTTTTCCATGTGAACTTTTTGTGCGTTACTGCTGGCGCTAGTCGGAAAATATTCCAAGATTTGAAAAATGTACTCCATAAGTTCCCCTTATTTAGAGAAGCCTGAAAATAAGGGGAGTTAGAATTCGTGGAGAAGAGGTTGGAGACAAACGAAGCGCTCAAATCACCTCCAATGAAGACTTCAGCGAGTGGAGCTTTGCTGAAGGCATCATTAAGGGCCTTGCCTAACAAATCACAAGCCTTTTCAATGGGATACTGACAGGGATTCCAATAAAGTGAAATCAAAAGCAGGTTTTTGTGTAACTTCACATCGAAAGATATGTCGCATATAATAAAAAGGTAAGATTCGTATACATTGTTGATGGTAAAATGTATCCTGATATCAATCAATATCATCAGTCCCCCTGAGGGTCTCCCTTCTGATCCTTTCTTCGCATGATGTGAACACACAAGAAAACCATCGATTTCAACACTCTTTAGTGCCATGGTTTCCTGAACCAGTAAAATGTCAGGGAAATGGTCTAAATTTGCCCTTTCCCTCCACTTGAGCAAATTACCGATCCCACAACAATTCCATGACATAATAACAAGGTCATGAATTTATGAGGTAGTTATGGGAGAGGTTGTATTCACAACTGTTTTAATCAAAGGTTCCAGTCATTTCAGCCCATTTAAGGCATTAGTAAGGGCAGAAAGCTGTTCCATCATGTTTTTGTTAGGGTTAATTTGACCAAGGCTGGAATCATTGGATTCAGAAATCAATATAGGTGGAGGAGGATGGAATTCCATAAAGTCCATGGCTGTTTTTATATAATCGAACCCAACCATTTTCAGCCCGAGATACAAGAGGTCGCTCTGATGCTCCCAAATCAGCTTCGCGATTATGGGCGATATCATTTTAGATAACATTCTATTGTTATTCTCGTTCGGGAGGCGGATCCACTCGATGTCGTTTGTCACCAAACTTCTTAGAGAAGGAATCTTATAGAGTGAGTTCATTAAGAATGATCGATTGATTCAAACTATGCCGTTGATCTTAACGTCACTCCTCCATCCGATGATATTTTTCATTTCGCCTGGTATGTTATGAAATCCCGAGAGAATTTGAGAGGAAGGTTCTGCATTGGGTACCTCAGGAGTGTTGTCATCGGCACCATCTTCTTCTGGTACTTCAGATGCACCCGCATTCGAAAGCTGAGAAGCAATCGAAGAGGCAGGCGATCCTTGATTGATGTTATCATTAATTGCTTTTTCTGCTGACCTGTTCTCTTCAACGGGAGCTGATGTGCTTGAAAGCTTTGTGGGTTGATTGTGTTCTCTCGGCTGACCTTGCTTAATTTGTATATCTAGTTGGTTCTCCCCACCTTTGGGAGGTGGTTGCACAGTTGATACTGTTTTCTCTGTCACTCCAAAGGAGGACAAGTCCTTTGATCTTGATAGTTCATGAATAAGAGGAGTGGTCGTATCAGCTTTCTTGCCTTTGTTTTTTTACATTTCTCACGTAACCATCCGTTTTCTTTGTTGAAATCTCCTTAAAGAATGCAGTTACGTGCGATTGTATCTTTTTTTCAAGGATTGGACTTACTTCTGTTTCCACTGAACTTCTTTCTTCATCAAAGTTCGCCCCATTAGGGGATACTTGATTGAACTTTTGTTTTCCCATCAAATTGGCCGATGATGGCAGGTTGTTTTCTTGCGACGTTGTAGGCCTCAGTTGCAAAGCGGTTTTACTCTCCTTATTCAATTCATTTAAGTTTAAATTTTGATCAACGGGCACCACAAGCACTGATGGCTCATTAGTTGTGGATTTTGTTGCAATATCATTCGAGAGTTCAGAAGATAGTTCTCACATTTTTTTCTCACCGCTCAAGGAGATACCCTTATTTTTATGTCTTCTTTTCATCGCTTTAAGGTGATTTTTCTTAGCTCGTCTTGACACAAAATAGACGTTCTCCTTTGTGTGTGTGCAATCCTGCTGTACGTCCTTGAGCTTATCTTTTTTGATAAGCTTTATCAAAATCGATGGACTATCAGGAGCAGCTACAATCAAACCTGTATTCTGATCAGGTGCTACATCTACAGGATGCATCTCCATATTTTTATCTTTAGAGGTGAGCTGAACCAGAGTAGTTTCAATTTGCTTGAGTCTGTCGTGTTGCAATTTTGCTATTTCCAGGTAGTACATTTTTTCATCATCTGGAGGGATGAGGTTTTCCACTCCAATATTATCTTTACGCTGAAGTATTTGCGCAAACGTCGCAGAAATGGATCATCTGATGTTTGTGAACCAACATTTTTTGTTTCCACTTGGCCAATAGAGTGTAATAGATCATTTTTAATTATTGAGGCTGCTCTGATGTGACACTCTGCAATATAGACATGACAGGCTTCTTGCGCCAGCATGTAGCCTTCAATTTTGGCTAATTGGGAGTTATTCTTGTCGAGATCCTTTTTCATTTCCTGCAAAAGGATATGTGAATATTCGTGTCCACGATCGAGCAAGTTTAATATTCTTGTGAATATTGGTAGGTCATTGAACTTCAGCTCGAGTAATTCATCTTCAGGGATGTCTTGAGATATGGGTAATTCCGGCAAATTTGAGAAGTTAAAGATTGGCACGGACGTGTTCAAAGTTCTCTGCTCCACAGTTGGATTCTGTGTATTTAAAATGTAAACTTCATTCGTAGTAGGCGAACTGGTTACAGGAGTTTGTATGAAGCTTTTAGCTTTTTTTTCCATATCGGGGCTTGAAAGACTGGACTCAGTAACGCTTGCTTTATGAAAGTGTACATGTTCGTTTCGCGGTCCCTGTGTAGAGGCCGGTGTAGATGGCCCAAGAGAGAGCCTTACTCTTTTATCAAGATCAGACATGATGACGGGAGCAAGCATGGAAATGTCAGAAATAGGAAGATATTTGTTATCGTGTATATCAGCAATTATTTTTTGTACATTCGATGCATGCTCATCTACAGCAAATGGGTCATTTGTGATGTCCTCATTCGCCTTTTTTAGAGAGCACATTTCTTTTGGATCAGATCACCCTATCTGACTTTCGAGGGCCAGCTTCTGCTCAGGGAGAGCACTCGTATCATCAGAATGGATAGACATAGATAAGAATGAGATTTTCCCATTCAAAGAAGTAGAGGGACTATTATTATTTTTTTTTGTTTACATTTTTTGGGGATTCTATCGTGGGGAGCGTTTTTGAGGGACACTCCTTCCGCTTTTTACTGTTTCGCAATGTTGAATCCATAGTTCACGTACTATGCAGAATAAACACCACACAAGACACTTTAGGGTCCCACAAAAGCAATTACCCAAGTTCCCACTCAACAAAACAGATCAATTTACCCAGACCAAAACAAAAAGTTCCTAACAGTAGTTTCAATGGTTATCACGTACAAAACACCATTCAAGAGAAAATGTAACTAGTTACTGAGACGCTGCGCACCCGCCCGCGCACCGCGAATAGCAAACAGTACTTCGATATACTTCTCAGGTGCGCGCACGGGTGCGCAGGGGTCGTGGTTTTTGAAGCACACGGAACGGCGTCACAGCGCTGAGGGGGCGGAGTCACGTGCAGAAGGTACACCCTAAAGAGAAACAAGCAAAATAAACAAGGGCGTGTTAGATTGCGTTCATGGGTAGTTTCAAATAAAGAATTCAAATAAGAGGGTGTGTCTACGAGGGCTACGTAAGCGTAACGTAGAGATCAAACAACAACAGCGTGCAAATGTCAACAGAGCTCTCAGCTCTATACGTCTGCAAGACAAACAGGTCTGCAAGATAAACACAACGTGCGTAAAGCACGGAACGTCAGGACACAGTGTCAATGGTTAATCAATGAATGGTTGTAGTCCACACGATAGACACGTGTAAAAAGAGTCACCTCTGTTTCCTGATTCAAGGTCAGGCAGCTGGAGTAACACGAAAAGACATCCTCCAGGCTCTCCCAAGATCAGGGTTAAACGTGGACTTCCTTAGCAGAGGCAACACACGGGATAAATTGGAGAACACGGCTCCGACGGCACCCGCCTACAGCAAACAGTACTTCGATGACTTCTCAGGTGCGCGCGCGGGTGTGCAGGGGTCGTGGTTTTTGAAGCACACGGAACGGCATCACACCGTGGAGGGGGCGGTTTCACGTGCAGAAGGCACACCGTCTGTTTCCTGATTCAAGGTCAGGCAGCTGGAGTAACACGAAAAGACTTCCTCCAGGCTCTCCCAAGATCAGGGTTAAACGTGGACTTCCTTAGCAGAGGCAACATACGGGATAAATTGGAGAACACGGCTCCGACGGCACCCGCCCACAGCAAACAGTACTTCAATGTACTTCTCAGGTGCGCCTCTAGTCCCTAACCCGTCTACAATTCTATGTAACATACCTGTTGAAGAGCGTTATTTCACAGTTATTGATTTGAAAAATGAATTTTTCTCAATCCCATTGCATAAAGACTCGCAAGATTTGACATCTTTCACGTTCAGACAAGTTTGTCTGAAAAGCACAAGGCTGCCTCAAGGTTATTGTGAGTCTCCTTCAATTTTCAATAGAGTCCTACAGATGGACTTGAGTAACATTGCATTAGAGAGTGTTGTTTTGCAATACGTGGGTGACATTTTAGTTTGCAGCACAACAGAGGAAGAGTGCAGACACGATTCCATTAAGATATTGACTAGACTTGCTGAGAAAGGATATAAAGTTTACAAAGAGAAGTTACAGTATTGTCAACAGGAGGTGTTGTACATAGGCCAATTGATTTCACATGAAGGAAAGAAGGTTACCTCTGAAAGAGCTGAAGCTATTTTGGAAACAACTAAGCCACACGCAGTAAAACAAATGCAGAGGTTTCGAGGATTATGTTATTAGGTCAGGGCATGGGTCTTTGACTACAGCTCTAATACCAGGCCCTTATTACAAGCCTTAAAGAAAGCACAGGCAACGAAAGAAAAAATCGTGTTGACTAAGGTCATGGAGGAAGGGTTTGATAAACTAAAGAAGGCCAATTGCACAGCACCAGTTTTAGGGATTCCCAATTATGCAGAGGAATTCTACCTGTTTTCACATACAGATGGTACTGTTATGCAGCAGTCTTTTCACAGAAAACCATGTTGGGGTACAAGCCCCTGGCATACTACAGTGGGATTTTAGACCCTGTAATGAGAGGTAATTTCCTGTGCGAACAAAGTTTGGCTGCCGCTGCGTTCGCCATAGAGAAAGCTACAACCATTGTTATGGGGTGCCCAATAACGTTATTCGTTGAGCATGCATTATTTGCCATTCTGGAGAAACCAAAAGGTACATTGACATCACAAAGAGCTTCTGCTTATGAAGTGGTCATATCAAATCCAGTGATCAAAATAGTTTGATGCAGAATATTGAACCCAGCTATGTTTATAGCAGATCCAGTTACTGAAGGAGAGCCAATACATGATTGCATGAAATATGAAGAATTCTATGATGAGTTCCCCAGAGTAAAAGAAAATGCATTGGCAGAAGGAGAAATCGTCTTCATTGACGGTTCTTCTAGGATTGATCAAAATGACACACAAAGATATACAGGTGCCGCTGTGGTGAAGCACACGGGAAATAGGGAATTTTGAGTACTTATTAGTGCACATTTACCCTCTCATTATTCAGCACTGGCTGCAGAATTATTGTCTTGATACTCGCTAGAGAATCACGCAGACCAGGAAGTAACGGTGTACAGTGACTCTGCCTATGTGACGTCGACAGTGCATGCAGGCTTAGCGTGCTGGAAAAGAAGGGGCTACCTCTGAGCGGACGGCACGCCAGTGCACCGCGCTGCCTTCTTGGACAGGCTCATTAAGGCACTACAACTCCCAGTGGGCATAGCAGTCGTGAAATGCGCAGCCCACACGAAAGGGACAGATTTTATCTCACGCGGAAATCAAGCAGCAGACACTGAAGCCAAGCGTGTGGCAACTGAAGATGAAATAATGATGGATGTGGGAATGTCTGATGTGCATGAGAAAATGATTGTTGTAAGAGTGAGCCGGAAGGCTACAGTAACATGTCAAATACTCAGTTAATGGAGCTCCAAGGGGAGGCACCACAGGAAGAAAAGAACATTTAGAAGTGAATAGGGTGTTCTTTAATCCCCTCTGAGGCTTTGTGGCGATAAGACAGCACTTGTAAACCAGTAATGCCTATAGCCCTACTGAAAATAGCACTGGAACAGTTACACTATCCAGCATGTAACAAAAGAGAATCTGGCAGCAACCATTGCCAAAGACTGGTTTATAGCAAACCTAGCAGGGTATGTTGCATTTTTTATGATAAATTGCATAGTCTGTCAGAAATTTACGGCTGGCCATACACTACATGTGATCAGCGGAGTCATCCCAAGGCCTAATGGTCCTTTTCAGCACTTGCACATCAACTATGTCGATATGATTCAAGTGTGTAACGGGTAAAGGTATCTAATTGTTGTGGTGTGTCCATTCTCTAGATGGACAGAAGCAGGTCCGTGTACACATGCAGACTCTACCTGTGCGGCCACATTTATGGTGAGGGAGGTGTTTCCCAGATGGGCAGTTTATGAAGTGATGAGGTCAGCTAACGGTCCTCATTTTGTTAACGCAGTCTTTGAACAGATCTGCTTGTTGTTTGGTATAAAGCACACATTTTTGTTGGCGTATCGTCCTCAAGGGAATGGGATATGCGAGAAGCTCAACGGCTTGTTAAAGGAAAGGATAGCCAAGTTGAAGCTTACTCTGAAGAAAGGATGGTTGCACTGCCTTCCACTGGCACTGTATGCACTCAGAAACCAGCTTGGTTCTGACCACCATCTTACGCCACATGAAACTATGATGGGTAGAAGAATGCGGACGCCGTTAATGACTCAAACTAGAGCTAGATGTGATGCTCAGCCAACAGGAGATGTGCTAGGATTGGAAATGCAAAACTAGCTGGAATGTATGACTTCCAGTTTTTATGTAATTTCAGGACAGCTTGTTACGATTCCTGCCCCCAGCCCCCCGGCATATCAGGCTGGAGCCAGGTCATGGGCACCTAGTCGGCCCCTAAGGGCCTCTCCATCTCCCCAGACACCTACTTGGACTCAGACTTGACGCCTTTGGCACCAAGCTCACACACAGTCCTGAGATCCACGTAGTATTGGACTTGCAATGTATTATGGAGCAATGGATGCCCCCATGTAATTCAGTTCCTTGAACTGGGTGAGCAGTCTAGTCTTTCGGGTGTGGCTCAGCCCAGGGATACCTGGGATACCTACAGACTATTTAAACCACACCCGGCCTGAGAAACATGCTTTGCGATTCTCTGCACCTGCAGCGTGACACTCACCATGCTCGGATCTCCTGAAGAGGCCCACTTCTTTCTTCAGCGCCAGCGCACCTGCAAGAATAACAACTTTGTTGCCAATACTCACCTCAAAGAGCATCCAACTTCTGTCCAGCTCTTCCCAATCTTGCGGATTCCTATGGCAGAGTCATCTCCATCTCGGCACGCCGCGCCCTACCAAAGGGGAGAAGAATAGAAGAAAAGACGTTAGTAAGCATTCTGCAATACTTAGCTCTCTCGAATTTGCAAATAGAGTTTAATCCTTACCTGAACTCCCGTCGAACGGACAACTTCTGCTCCGGAGCATCCCGCCGATCTGAAAAAGGGGAAAAGACATATCAGGTTAGCGCAAAACATTTAAGAGGCGCCGCACATCGCGCTATCTCACCGCAGCTCATCTCCTCACCTCGCTTCCATGCTGGGTTACTGTGGCACCTAAAAGGACACGGAAAAGACGAACATTGGTTAGTGCTAAGGAAGCCAATAAGCATCACGCTCCGCATTCCTACTTACTTCAGCAGCGCATCGCCATCCTCAAGACCTTCATCACCTAAGGAAAGAAAGACACAGTATTAAAGGGACTAGAGCCATCAGAACTTTTTTTCTAGACTCATTCCAATTACCGATCGCGTTGAAGCCGCAGCAAGCCCCATCCGCCGGGACCGTGCCAGTGAAAACTAGGCACCCTCCAGCCCGCATCACCCAACGCACCCCTGCATCGAAGGCAGGACGGAGAGCCTCCCACATCAAAAAACAAGGTGAGGAGAGGTCCAGGGGAAGGTTGGGACCCAGGGAAGAAAAGGGGGGGCCAGACAAGCAAGACCAATAGGGAATTGACCTCTGATAATACTGTGTTTCAGGCCCAGTGCTTGGTTGAGCAAGTCCAGGGAAGGGTTCGAAGTGGCCGTAAGTCCCGACCGGCTGAGTGGCGTCTCCGTGGATATCAGGTGAGCGTTACAGAACGCAAAGCCTCCACCAAAAAATCCACCTGGGCATCATGGAAACGTCAGAAACCGACCAGTTAGCCCAAATGTTGGGACAGTTACGCTCCGAAGTACACGCAACCCGGCAGGAGACCAACACCCTGAGGAGGGAGTTGATAGTTGGTAAGCAACGAACAGATGACCTAAACCGACAACTTCTCCAGTCGCAAGCGGGACATGCACCATTGCCGGGAAACGTGCCTACAGTGCCAGTACCATCAGCCAGCCCTGTTCAGATAACCCTTCCTGGGGCAGTTCCCTTGACGCCACCGGAGCGATTCACTGGGGATCCTAAGAACTATGCCACTTTTATGAACCAGTGCCGTCTGCACTTCCTTTGCAGGCCTGGGGCCTTTCCAAATGACCAATCACGGGTCGCATTTGTGCTATCTTATTTGAGCGGAAGTGCTGCAGACTGGTCAGTACCATTTGTGACTCAAGACGATCCTCTGTTACACGATTTCAGGGATTTTCAACAGGAAATGGAACAACTTTTTGCCTGTCGTACTCATGGACAGGCTCTAGACAACGAACTTCTATCCCTTCATCAAGGGAACCAAGATCTATTGACACCTACATCGCCACGTTTAATAGACTTGTGGTTCAAGCTGAATGGCCTGCAGAGAAGAGAACCACGTTATTTCATAGGCATCTGCGGGGAGAGCTAAAGGATGTCCTCGCACAAGTAGTGGACCCCCCTCAAGACTGTGCAGAATTTATTAACCTGGTGGTTCAGCTAGATCAAAGATTGCAAGACCGAGGAGCAGATCGGATCAGACCCGTCTCTCGCCCTATTTATGTGCGTTCAAGGGACAATGTTTCTCGATCAACAGAAGGCTCAGGGGAACCAATGCAGATTGGAGGCGTCAAGCCACCCTTGACTAAGATGGAAAGAGATAGGAGGAGGCAACAGCAATTATGTTTGTACTGTGGAAAATCGGGTCGCTTTCTAAAGGAGTGCCCAGTGAAGCCACCGAGAAGGATAGTAGGAGCTACGGACAAGGAAGACCCCACCAAAGAGTCGGAAAACTGCCCAGCCCGGCAAGTGTAGGGGTCCACTTGTCGAGTGAAGAAAGTGAACTACAGACCTCCCATTTTGCACTACCTGTGATCCTGATCGATCACCAACAACCATCGCGGATGCACGCAACAAGAGCGTACATAGACAGTGGAGCTGTTGGGAATTACATAGACCAAGATCTCGCAGCAAAGATGGGACTTCCTTCATGTCCAAAGTTAACCACAGACACTGTAACCACAGTCGATGGCACGGAAATAGCATACGGTCCGGTATACCAATGCACTGCAACATAAACCCTTCTGTGCCAGGATGGGCATCAAGAATCTATCGCTTTCAACCTCATCAAGGCACCTCAGTTTCAACTGATCTCAGGGATGCCCTGGTTGGTAGCTCATAATCCTCGAATAGATTGGTGAGCAAAGGAGCTGGCCTCCTCCGAGACCTGTGCTCAAACCTCTACCCTGGGAACAGTGGTGGCCGGGACCCTACCAAGAGAGTACCAGGATTTTCAAGACGTGTTTCAGAGGGAACAAGCTAATACCCTACCTCCACACAGACCATACGATTGCCAGATTGACCTGATACCCAGCTCCCAGATCCCTTGTGGCCGAATCTGCGCACTCACAGAACCAGAAAACCAGCACCTGAAGTCCTATCTCGACCAATACCTGGCAAACGGGTTCATCCGTCCCTCGAAGTCCCCGGCGGCCAGTACTCTGTTCCTCGTACCGAAAAAGGAAGGGCACCTAAGAGCATGCATCGACTATCGCGCATTGAACCAGATTACCGTCAAAAACCGTTACCCCCTGCCATTGATTCCTGAACTGCTTGACCAAGTCAAAGACGCCCAAATCTACACAAAACTAGATCTAAGAGGAGCATATCACCTTGTCCGAGTTAAAAAGGGCGACAAATGGAAAACCGCCTTTCGTACCAAGTATGGCCTGTACGAATATCAAGTAATGCCCTTTGGCTTTTGCAACGCACCAGCTGCATTTCAATATTTCATGAACGATGTTTTAGGGAATTAATTGATGTCTGTGCTTTAGTATACATTGTCGAAATCCTAGTGTAGTCCGCATCAAAACAAGACCACGTCAAACACGCTCAATCCGCACTGGCAAAACTCTGCCAGCATCAGCTCTATGCCAAGCTTGAAAAGTGTTCATTCCATGTTTCCGAGGTGGAGTTCCTTGGTTTCATTCTTAGTCTGAAGGGTATCCGTATGGATGTACACAAGGTAGATGCGATCCTAAACTGGCCATCACCAAACTCGTTCAAGGGAGTACAGAGCATGTTTGGTTTCGCAAACTTCTACCACCGGTTCATCCTGGAATTCTCACAGATAGTACATCCCATCAAATCGTTACTAAAAAAGAGCAATACAAAATTTCAATGGACAGAGGAAGCAGAAAGAGCTTTCCAGGAACTTAAGGCTCGATTCACTTCGGCCCCAATTCTACTCCATCCTCGCCCAGAACTCCAATACGTGGTGGAAACGGACGCATCAAACATGGCCATGGGAGCCGTCCTCTTGCAAAAGGATCCTGCAACGGGTGAGTTACACCCGGTTGCCTTCTGGTCACGTAAATTTACACCCCCCAAGCTCAATTACGCCATCACAGATAAACAGCTCCTAGCCATCAAGTCTGCCTTTAAGGCCTGGCGCCATTACCTCTGGGTGCAAGACACACCATCACTGTCATAACAGATCACCAAAATCTCCAGTATCTAAGAACTGCTAAAGTGCAATCTTCACAACAGTTACGTTGGGCCCTATTCTTCGCTGAATATGACTATGTGATTACATTTCGACCTGGAGTCAAAAACGGGAAGGCCGATGCCCTTTCCCGTATGGGTATTGAAGAAAAGGACTACAAACCACCGGACCCGATACCTATTATCCCATGTGATAAACTCCTGGGAATTACAACAACCATCACTCAGAAAGAACTGCACGAAAAAATCCAAAACTTGATGAGTCCTAAGCAATCACAAGAGAGGTGCACACAAGGGGAACATTACACGATAAGAGACCAGTTGCCCTACTTCAGAAATCGCTTGTTCTTACCAACTCAGGAACTACGAGAACAAGTCATGTCCAGCTATCATGATTCCTTAATCGAAGGCCACCCGGGGATTGCAAAAACTTTAGCCAAAGTAAAACTGAATTATTGGTGGCCCACGTGGCGTAAAGACATTGTTCAATTTATCCAATCTTGTGGAGTATGCGCTCAAAACAAATCATCCGAACAGAAACCGGCAGGGCTCTTGCAACCATTGGATATCCCACCAGCACCCTGGCACACGTTATCCCTCGACTTTACTACTGACCTACCATCCAGTCAGGGATTCAACACCATTCTAAAAGTTGTGGACCTGTTTTCAAAAATGGCACACTTCATCCCTCTAAAGGGGCTCACAAACGCTTCCACTCTAGCAAAAGTATTTCTGGAATGCATCGTACTGCTCCATGGTTTCCCCTCGGTACTGGTTTCGGATCGTGGCACTCAGTTTGTGTCCAATTTCTGGAGGAAGTGCTGCTCTTTGGCTCACATAAACATCCGACTATCCACCAGTCACCATCCCCAAACGGATGGTCAAACTGAGCGAACGAATCAGACACTCAAACAGTATGTACGCTGTATGCTCCATCAAGCTGAGGAGAGCTGGTCAGATATATTATGGATTGCTGAATATGCCTATAACAACTCCCTACACACCAGTACTGGGCAAACACCCTTCTATACCATATATGGTCGACACCCACGCACTTCCGAGTTGGACACCCCTACGACCTTAGAAATGCCAGCAATTAAAACCTTACATACAACCATTTCACAAACCTTCAAAAGGGCAGCAGAACACCTACTCCGAGCTAAGGATCGTCAGAAGAAATGTGCAGACCAACACCGAATCAAAGCCCCTAACTACCAAGTGGGAGACAAAGTCTGGCTGGCATCCAAGCATGTACCCATTAAAGGGACCCGAACCTTCCGTCCAAGATACCTAGGCCCATACACTATCACCTCCGTGATAAATCCAGTAGCTGTCAAACTAGCCTTACCAGCTAATATGCTAATTCATCCTGATATGATATGATATGGCATTTGTAACGCGCCTATACACAAGTGTTTCATGTGTCTCTCTTAAAGCCTGTTCAACCTGGGACCCGTGTGACACCAGCACCAAAGCCAATAGAGATCGCAGGAGAGCCAGAATTCGAGGTCAAGGACATCCTGGATTCCAAGTATGTCAGATCCAAACTATACTATCTAGTGGACTGGAAAGGGTACGGTCCCCAGGACAGAACATGGGAACCCTGTGAATACATCCACGCACCTCGTCTGCTTAGGAGGCTCCATCAAAACCACCCAAACAAGACGGGACCTGAGGGGAAAGCCACCTTGAGAGGGGCCTTGGGGGGGAGTGCTGTAACGATTCCTGCCCCCAGCCCCCTGGCATATCAGGCTGGAGCCAGGTCACGGCCACTTAGTCGGCCCCTAAGGGCCTCTCCATCCCCCCAGACACGTACTTGGACTCAGACTTGGCGCCTTTGGCACCAAGCTCACACACAGTCCTGAGATCCACGTAGTATTGGACTTGCAATGTATTATGGAGCAATGGATGCCCCCATGTAATTCAGTTCCTTGAACTGGGTGAGCAGTCTAGTCTTTTGGGTGTGGCTCAGCCCAGGGATACCTGGGATACCTACAGACTATTTAAACCACACCCGGCCTGAGAAACATGCTTTGCGATTCTCTGCACCTGCAGCGTGACACTCACCATGCTCGGATCTCCTGAAGAGGCCCACTTCTTTCTTCAGCGCCAGCGCACCGCAAGAATAACAACTTTGTTGCCAATACTCACCTCGAAGAGCATCCAACTTCTGTCCAGCTCTTCCCAGTCTTGCAAATTCCTATGGCAGAGTCATCTCCATCTCGGCACGCCGTGCCCTACCAAAGGGGAGAAGAATAGAAGAAAAGACGTTAGTAAGCATTCTGCAATACTTAGCTCTCTCGAATTTGCAAATAGAGTTTAATCCTTACCTGAACTCCCGTCGATCGGACACCTTCTGCTCCGGAGCATCCCACCGATCTGAAAAAGGGGAAAAGACACACCAGGTTAGCGCAAAACATTTAAGAGGCGCCGCACATCGCGCTATCTCACCGCAGCTCATCTCCTCAGCTCGCTTCCATGCTGGGTTACTGCGGCACCTAAAAGGACACGGAAAAGACGAACATTGGTTCGTGCTAAGGAAGCCAATAAGCATCACGCTCCGCATTCCTACTTACTTCAGCAGTGCATCACCATCCTCAAGACCTTCATCACCTAAGGAAAGAAAGACACAGTATTAAAGGGACTAGAGCTATCAGAACTTTTGTAAGACTCATTCCAATTACTGGTCGGGCTGAAGCCGCAGCAAGCCCCATCTGCCGGGCCCGTGCCAGTGAAGCAACTAGGCACCCTCCAGCCCGCATCACCCAATGCACCCCTGCATCGAAGGCAGGACGGAGAGCGCCCCACATAAAAAAAACAAGGTGAGGAGAGGTCCGGGTGAAGGTTGGCACACAGGGAAGAAAAGGGGGGCCAGACAAGCAAGACCAATAGGGAATTGACCTCTGATAATACTGTGTTTCAGGCCCACTGCTTGGTTGAGCAAGTCCAGGGAAGGGTTTGAAGTGGTCAGAAGTCCGGACCGGCTGAGTGGCATCCCCGTGGATATCAGGTGAGCGTTACACAGCTGCAGCGACGAGGAGGGTGTAGGGCAGTACAGAACACAGAAGGAGATACTACAACAGACAAGGTTCCGGAGTTACGTATACCTCAACTATACCCTGGGGATACTGTCCTAGTTCAGAATCACACAAGAAAAAAGTGGGACGAGCCAAGGTTCCACGTCCCTTTTATTGTGGAGGACATTTCTCCATCTGCAGTCAAGCTACAGGGAAGAAGAGCTTGGATCTTCTTTGGCGACGTCAAGACATATATTGGAGAGACCCCTCTGCCCGCACCCCAACCCGGAGAGACTACAGACAATGGGGAAGAACCACAGCACTTGCATACGAGATCTATGACAGGGAAGAAGGACGCATGACCAGTCAAGTGAAAAAATTAAAGAACCTTTGTGATAAGGTTGTGGCCCAGTTATAAGACATTTCCTTTGAGCAAAATAAAGGGAAAAGGACACAAATATGAACACTCTGTGCAACCTAGTTGCAGGGTAAAAAGAAGAGAATTGCTTTAATTGAGCCACAAGAAGCTTGTTGAATTTGGATTGAGGCACATTGAAGCCTTGATAAGAAAAGTAATGCTGAATTTTGACCGATGATATATAAATTAGAAAAGAATACAGTATCCCAAGTCATTCAATACAGAGTATTTGTTTGGACTTACTTATTGTGTCACACAATAGTTACCTCACCAGGAATGTACTGACCTATTTTGAAATGGTATTGTGGTCCTACCCATCGTTGGTAGGGAGACTTACAAGCATAACAGAGTTTTTGCAAGATCCTGATAACGAAATGATAATATCAAATTTGCTCACGGTGATCGCATAACAATTTCTTTTACTTCTAGAGTACAACGAGGACAAGACAAATGTACCTATCACCAGAGAATCATAGACTGGCGAATGCAGTGTTTTTTCGTTTAATCGAGGATTTTCTAGACCTTGTTGGGAGACATGCAAATGTTGATGTGCTCACATTTATCCGTGATCCAGCTAACACTACAAACTTGAGTATGCTTTTGCATAGCATAATGATACAGGTTGCACTTTCTTCTCATCAAAATCACAGAAGAGTGTAGAGACTTTCATTCGAGGGACAGATTGTGGAAGTGTTGACAAGAAATACACTTTTTCTATGCTGTCAGAGAAGCAATATGTCATCTGGAGTGAAGCAGATTCGAGGTATAGACTGGGAACTAGTCTATATGGAACATGTATTATAGACTTGCCGAGGTCATTGTTCATTGTTGGAACATTACATTGGAAAAAGAGCTGTTTCCAGAGACAAGAGACAGTCCATTATCCAGACTCAGAGGACAACTGGTCAAGACCCATTGATTCGTGAAGCAGAGACAGTAAAACCCAGAAGGAAGGGATGATAATGAAAATGTATTAAAGAACCAGTCTTTGCTTCCTTAGATGAACGAGAAGGGTAGCAGCCAAAGTAGTAGCGTTGTCCTCCCTCAGGAGGAGAGACATCCATGTTGGCCAAGAAATAAATGCTGTAAAATGACATACAGATGCATAATCCATGCATGCATTATATTCATAATGATATCACTGTCATTAACGATCAGAACTGCATTTTTCATAGGTGCACAAAGTGTTGTTCCTGTGCACCCACCTGAAGATGTACGCATGATACCCACAAGAGCGCCCAGACCTTATATAGTCATTCGTGTTCCGAGAAAGAATGATAGAGTGACTAAGCTTGAAATGGATGTGGTAAGCAGTGACACACACATGACACTTGTTTTAGCAAATGAGTTGAAACGCCAGAGACACGGTCGGCAAAGTAAACCAGACAAGGGATTGATGAAAGCTACACCTACACAGATTATGAGTATGAACACACCTGGCCTAGTGTCAATGATTTTAGAATCACATTCCAGAGAATGGGGAGAGTTTGGACAAAGTACGATGAGAAGTTTCACGCCAAGTGAAGTTGAGAGACAAATGGTGGAAGCTGAACTTTTAAAGAGACAAAAGGCTTTAGAGAAACAAGCAAATAGAGACAACACCTGCAAGCACACCTGATCCTGCGAGAAATGATATTAGGGCAGTGCATGGGGGGAAGATACAGGCAGAAATGATAAGAGACATTTCCATGCCTGATTGGTACATTGAAAGGATGAAGCGCATTGCATTTTCTACTACTCCAACAGAACAAATGGAAACGCCCAGATCATTGATGGAAATGCCGGAGAATCCTCCAGCAAGAAGGAGCTATACAGAAGTACTGCGTGACATGCTTGTGAAAGCTCATATCAAAAGAGTAAGAGCCAGAAGAAGCACATAAGAAGACAATAACAAATTGAATGATTATCTGGATAGCACAGCACATTTGGGAAACAACATATGGTACCAACACATGAAAGAAGTTGGAAGATGAGGTCAAATGCAAATCTGGGGAACCATGCTTTCACCAGACGGATGGGAAAAGGGAGTAGTGATCTGCAGAGCATGGGTAGTGATTGGTTGTTACCAGGCTACCATTGGGATAGTGCAAAATGGATGCAAGCCATTATGGCCAAAGCTTGCTAAACTATTGACATGGGTCGAGGACAGAGGAGGACCATTGCCGATAATACCATTGGAGAGCCCAAAATTCTGTTTCAGAAATAATGGCACAAGAAAAATGGGAGAGACTCACAGTTGTGGTCGAGTCTTTGACGTTCCAGGAATGGTACATGGTACTGCAGTGATTATGGATCACTATTGTGAGTGTGGATCCCAAGCATACATGATATTGCTGAAAAATTGGGGAGGTATATGTACATTGGTGAATGTCCATGTTCCAGCGTTGGTTATTCCAAAAAGTGATGTGAACATTGATAGTTTCCCAAAAGCACATGCTCACCTGAGGAAGAAGAGATCTGTGGAATTGATAGAAGCTTTTTATGCGATTCCATATGAACACAGGTTGTTCAGCCTGACCTCATCATTGTTCACAACAATCCTGATGCCAGGAATTCAGGTTGGAGCAAATACTAAATGGTTGCAGATAACCAGATGGGAGTTACTGCAGACCATCAACACGACCATAAAAGGATTCATTGCAATCAGACTAATGACACTCCAGAATAGATATGTCTTAGACATGATAACAGCTGTGGATGGAGGTGTTTGTGCAAACATCGGAGAATCATGTTGCACACTTATACCTTCACACGACAAACGAGAATGGAACCTTAACAGAGGCCATAGACATGCTGAAAAAACTACAGAATCAGATGATAGATGAAGCTGACGAAGTTGATGATGGCAGTTGGTTTGGAGCACTGTTTTCATGGATTCCACAATGGATGGCAGATACATTCAAGTTCCTAGGAGCCCTGCTGGTGATGATATTACTTGGATTCTGTGTGATCAAATTAATAATCTCCCAATGTCAGAAGACTGCAAAGAAAGCCATCTGGATGAAGATCATGATTGATTTTGAGTCAGGATAGAAGGCCAAAGACCTAACTGATGAAGAAAAAAGAGACTTTGTGAAGGCCAGCATTTATGCACCAGAAGGAACCAAGTTCCTGTATCCAAGAGACCCTAGAAAATATGTGGCATGATGGATCTATTGCAGTCCAAGTGGAGAATGCCAAATGATGACATGGAACAAGGATGAGCACGTAAGAACAGCAGAATGCTTGAAAGGAGTCATAAAGATATGGACCCCAGGAAGCACCTCTTCAGACCAAAATGTGAAGTGAGGATGAAATAAAAGTGAAGGATGAAGAAAAAGTGGATGCAAAGAAAGAAGTGAGAGTGGTCAATGAATCGTCCAGAGGGGGGAGTGAAGAGGAAGTGTCGAGTATCATCCCCAGTCACTCCAAAGTATGTGACATATGAAGAACAGTTGAATCAGCAAACAGCAGCATATGGGCTCTGCCCAGTACCTATCAGCATGACAGCACCTATTAACATACCGACACCTAAGAAAACCTGGACAGTAAGGAATCCATTAAAGAAGCCATACCTGAATTCTAAACAATATGATGGTTGTTTGAATAAAATAACTGAAGAGGCAAAGAAGATAATGAAGGAAGATGAATGGTGACGTCGTAATAAATCGGACTGACACACATATAGACGACATAATGACCTGAGAATACTGATAAGAGACGAAATATAGAGAAGATACCATGGATAAGTGACATCTTGAGCCCAAGCTGAAGAAGTTGATGTCAAGATGAAGAAACAAATGCCACATACAGGATGAAGATATTTAGTTAGTTTAAATGTGTACAGATGCAAGTAACTGCAAGAGGCAAAGAAATTGTGAAGCTTGCTTATGCTAAATAGTCGATAGATTGCAGCAAGCGCCAACGTTTACAAGTACATACCTCAAGGAGCACTTCATGTGTAGATGAAAGTCCACTACGCATATGAGCAGAATTGAACAAAGGTTACAAACGGCCTCAAATGGAGTGTGTAGCAGCAAGAAAATCGAGAATCAAGACAGAGTAAAACTCAGCTAAGGATGACCATGCAAAGAAACCGAGGTCTTATCTGCCTGGAATAAGCCAACATTGGATACAATTAACGAAAGAAAAGAACAGAGGATCCTGTTCAGAAAGGTCAAGATGAGCCACAGACGTCAGAGAACTGGTAGAATTTAATCAAATATACAAAAGGACACAGAGAAAAGCCAATTTCAAGGTGTCCATTCATGTGACAAAGGCAGACTGGAAGGGTGAAACTTTCACACCTATGCATGGATCCCCGCCATGCCCATACTCCTTAAAAGTTCTCAGAGCACAGAGCAGTCTCAAGGCCAAACTTCAAAGAAGTAATTGATACATGACTACTGAAGTGATGAATGATTGTAGCATAATTGGTGGGAAGCCGGGGTGAGACGAGCTTCATTGAACCTGGATGTTCTTTCTGCATGCTGCTAGACATAGATTGAAAAGTATGAGTGGGGTTGATGCCAACCCAATCATAGTGGACCATGTTATCTAAGGTCCTATAGTGAGTAGAGCCAATGGGACGTCGTACTTTTAGTGATGTTAATAGTGGCCATTTTGAAGGATAGGGCTTAGTTGCCCCACCTGACATTGATTATTATCCAATCCCCTCTCTCTGTTACCATATTCAGATATAGTACCTATGTTAAGTTACCTTCCTATAACCAATCACGTTGCATGTTAGGTTTTTAAAGTTGCCACGTAGAATGACGTTAGTACGTGCGCAGGTTGTACGTCGGTGATGACGAATTTTTTGTATAAATATTGTGTTTTTTCTAAAAGTAAAGAGAGCGAGAAGATTGAGCGATATCTGATGTTCGTTGTACTCCCCGTTTTATGAACTTGTCATTAAACTGACTCACTTTGCCAAACTATTGATTTGTGTTAATTATTTTGATGCATGAGTATGAATCTGGATCCCCATCTATCTCGAGGGTACTGCTACTCATCTTAAAGGGCTGTTTGGAGGTCATCCAGTTCAGTAGTTTCAACAATCGGGTAATCGCCCAGAGTTTCCTGAGTGAGCACCCACGTGGTGCCTGACTCCTCTGTTGCTGGTAGGAAAAGTTCCTTGTACTTTTACAGTTCATTTTGCAGTTTGCTACTTTCATTCAACACAGTTCAATTTCTTATCAGCTCTCCCCTCAACTCACCGGCTGTGATGAACCACTTGGCTTTTCTTCTCTCTGGAGTCAAGGTTGGTACCACGGAGACGAGCGTCTCTCCCTGGCTTGATTATCGGTAGAGGAGGGCCCTTTGTACCATTGACATCTGCTTCAACACATGCTGGCTATTGTTTGCGGTATTACGATTCCTTCTGTGGAGGTTTCACAGGCCTTGGTTGCAAAGGGCATTGTCGTTTCTCTCCTTGTCACCCTCTCGGTTGTGCTGTCTTTCTCCTCCTCTTGAACTGCTGTACTGAATTAGCTCTCTCGTCTTGGGGTCTGCCATGCTCCTGGTATGCTCTTGTGCTCCACTTTTTATCCCTGTGGGGAAAGGAAAGGACCGTCAGGCGTGTGTCATTCTGGTCGATTTGCTTGACTTTGCTTGACCCTTGAGTTGGGACATATCAGGTAAACAGTTTTTGGATTAGACTGTTGTTTTTCATTGTATGGGAAGTTGTTTGTGTTGAAAAAGAAGGGTGGTAGAGTTTCCAAGTATCCTACAGGGTCGGAAGGGGGAAAGTTGTTACATGGAATTATGACTCTTGTACTAGGGAGAGATTAGTAGGGTTTGGGAAACAAACAGGAATGACTGGGAATATTTGGGTGGAAAACAGGAAAACAAGGATTCTGAGAGTTGTGGTTTTCGAGGGTAACAAGGTTGTGTTCCTAGTTGGTTTACCATACGTATCGGGGTGGCTGGATTTTATTAAGGGAGCTTCTTTGGGTGGAAGGGTGGTAGTTGTTGAATAACCCAAAATAAAACTCACAGACTTTGGCCCTGGTAGAATACTGTATCTCTCCTGGGGCATTCTTCCAAGCAGAACCCTGGGCTCCCCTACCCAGGTGATCATCCCTTGCTCATCCAGCCCCCAGGGTTGGATCTGAGAGCACCAGCCCTTCCCTGGCCACCTGAATAAGGGATTCCTGAGGTCTATCTGGGAGAATACCCTCAGGTTTCTCCCAGTGGGGAGGGACAGAAGGGCTATTTTCAACATTGATGGAGTTCAGCAAGGTGTGCAAGGCTAATTTTCACGTATATGTTAATGTGCTTTGCTGATGAGATGGCATGGCTTCTTCTTTATCGTCATTCATGTCAAGGGTCTATTTATGCTACCATGTATTAGATTTCAATTTCAGGGTATGTTCTCATGGTCTAGGGCTCTAAATCCCTAACAAATGGGTGAAGCTCTTTAGGTAACTAAAAAGGGTTGGAATATTTGTGGTACCATTACAAGGAACACAATTGAGAAATTATGTTAAACGGAGGCTGAAACACAAGAACTACACGGCACAATACCACTTTTCCTAAGGGGAGAAGAATGTAGGGGTGTCTCTACCCTTTCATAGGAATCTCCAGTTTGTTGTGGAAAAACACAAAAGAGAGAAAGAAGACAGTTTTGTATTAGTCAAGGGATCCCTGGACATAGAACAGCTTATATTTGAATCAACAAGTGACCCAAGTACAGTACAGGTCAAGAGAGAATGATGCTGGGGATTATTAGGATACTGTAAGATTTTGCAAATGGGGAGATAATATCCTGGGAGTTGGTCTCCAAACATCTCATCAAAACTTGATGGAACTCCCCAGTTTAAAACATATGCCCGGTGAGAGCTTTCAGCAACTTCTAAAAGGATGTTGCTGGAGATTAACACGATTGATGCATGGTATATTCTACAACCAGAGCAGATGGAATTTAGGCACTGTTATTTTTTGTTAACAAACATTTTGTACTGCAGCCATCGCCATCGGAGTGGTCTTGCGGCATGGAAGCTTGTCTGAAAAGGTGGCCTATTGTGTCCTTACCTGGGGTGAAAGAAGACCGTAGTCTGTTGGAAAAAGGTGGTAGCTAAGAGTTGGGAGAAGGAAAAAGAAGGAGGACTTACAGAAATACCAAATACATGATAGATATGGGGGAATGAAGGGAGGGGGGATATGATAGCATGAGTTCATGCATGAGTAGTAAAGTAGGTGGATCCTCTGAAATGCTGATCAGATAGGCAGTAAGCCCTGCTCTTAGTTACTATTATTATTAGGGTATTTATTGAACATGGACCTAGCTTCCGGAAGCAACAGAAAACTTTACAATCATAGGGTGAAGAACACAGTGACAGAATCAGAGAAGAGGGGAGTGGGGAGCTAACTGGGAGGGCAAGGTTGAACAATTGGCATCAAGTAATTTGGAAGCAACCACGGGAAGAGACAGTGGGGAGCATATCACTGTATCTCAAGTAGGGTGTGGTGTGCAGGGTGTTGTGGACCTAGGTGTTAGGGAGGAGCCATTCCTTGAATAGGAATGTCTTGAGCTCTTTCCTGAATGGTAGAAGCAATGGGGCAAATCTGATATTGACAGGGGGGAGGTTTCAGAGTCTTGGAGCGTAGACCAAGAAGGCCTGTCTTCTGGTTCTTTCTTTCCTGCACTGTCGAATTTCAAGTCTGCACATTTCCTTAATTCTGGTGGATCACAGGCCTCCAGAGATGCTGGGTTTCTCAGTGAGGTAGCTTGGGAACATCATGGTGGCCACCTTGTAGATGATGCAATAGGATTTGAAGATGATACAGGCTTGCAGCAGTAGCCAGTGCAGTTCGTTGATGGTCGGGGTGAAGTGGGCGAATTTGTGGAGTCCTTTGAGGAGTCTTGCTGCTGCATGCAGGGCACATCTCAGGGACACCAGGGTGGTCCACCATCCAGGTGGGAGAGGACCAAGACTTGGACAGTAGTTCTGAAGTTGTTTTCTGGAATGAAGGGCTTGCTTTTCCACAGAAGAGAAAGTTGGTACCAAGCTGTTTGTGTCTCTCGTGCTATGTGCTGTTTGAACGTGAGATGCCTGTCAATGCTGAACCCACTGGACTTGAAATGGGTGGCCAGCTGGGGTCTGAATCACTCTAGGTTCATAGCAGAGAGCCAGGTCTGGATGTGCGGGTGTTCAGTGCTGTTGGTCAGCTGTCAGAATTAGGTAGGCACTGGATATCCAGGACTGGGTCAATGTGAGGCAGACCTTGAGCCTGTGGATGTCTATGATGGAAGATATCTTGAGGTAGATCTGAGTGTCATCTGCATATTGGTGGATGTTGTGTGGAGCGAGGAAGGTTCCGATCTGTTCCATGTAAAGATTGAATATCACAGGGGACAGGACAGATCCGTGCTGGACTCTACAGGTGTTAGTGATCTGGAAGAATCAATTCGTACAAACTGGTAATTAGCAAGGTAACATTTGAACCAGCTGAGGACAATCTTGCTGATCCACATGCAGCGATGTAGCTTTTTGGTCAGTGTCTGGTCTACTGTTTCAAATGCTGCTGAGAGATTAAGGAGAACTAGGAGGCAAGCATAGCCATTATCGAGGATTTTAAGACCATCGTCAATTACCTTGATGGTAGCTGTTTCTGTGCTGCATCTGGGTCTGAAGCCAGATTGATAGGACCGAAGGCGGTTATTGGCTTCGATGTGTTGCAGGATTTGCGTAGCTACTGCTTTCTCAAGGATCTTACGTAGGAAGGAAAGATGGGTGATGGGTTGATAGTTGCTGAGATCGTCAGGGTCAAGTGTTGGTTTCTTAAGAAGTGGGAGGATTAACCGGTCTTTTTATTTATTTATTTTGTTTATTGTGTGATATAGCTTTATCCAGTACAACTTTACACACATACATCAATATACAAAACATTACAAGTTATCTTTAAAAAACACATTTTTCAGTTAAAAAAACTAGATTCATTGATCAAAAAGGTCCTATTTCTAAAATATGACTCAAACATTACTTTATGATGGTCGCAAAGTGCAGTGCATTCAATAATTACATGTTTTAAAGTTTGATTCGACAACGTGCAGTACCAACAAGATCGATCTACGTTGTGCAACCTGTTACGGGTCCCCAAAACATCCTTCATCAAGGGAAGATTTAATTTCAAGCGTAACCAAACGTCCCTGAATTTCTTTGCGGGATGTCTGATCAAACATATCTGCACTCTATTATAAGGTTTAATGTCCAACACAAAATGGTATTGTATTGTATTTTGTTCTTTATATAGCGCTCTTTCCCCACTTGTGTGGCCTCAATGCGCTTTTTCCTTGGTGTGAACACCCTTGGTGACCGTAGTCGATGTGGTTGGAGATTCTAGCGGGGTTAGATTAGATGCGTGTGGGCATGTTTGCCATTTTAAGTCTTGGGTGGCTGGCAAGGCTCGACTAAGCAGCCCATTAGAAGTCAGACATGTGGGTGGGTGCTCTGGAGGGTTAGAGATAGACTGCTGTTGTAAAAGAGAGTCTATGTGAGGCCAGCTATGCCAGGTTCCTTTCGGGTGGTGGTCGCTGTATGCTAGTGGCAGAGGTGTTGGGGTATGTCAGGTGTTTCAGTCTGGACGGCTATGTGTGAAACTAGGCCGGATGTGCTTAGCCGTAGACGTGTTCTATCCTGCTTGGATGTTTGGCCGTGCTTGCGGCCTGTGTCCAAGCTAGTGGCGTGAGCGATACGTACCATAGGCTGCAAGATTGCTTATTTGTCCAGGTTTAGGGTTGAGAGTCCCGTAGCAACGGACCTAGGTTTCATGCTGCAGCTGGTATCACTGTATAATAAACACAGACGGAGTCAAACCCAGATGGGAGGATCCCGCACAGCGGGAGAAGGCCCATATTTCACAGTGCAAAAATGTATGCCTTTGGCAAACCTAGTTTGAGGCCACACCCATATTTGAGCATTCTGTATTGGGGAAGCCTGGGTGTCACCTTGCAGTATGATTTGTCATACAGTAAGCCAAAGTGGAGACTGCACTTAAAATTAAGAGTCCTGTATGTTGGGCATGCGGCCCAGGTTTCACTGTGCAGGAGATCTCCACATATAACGAACATATGGTGGGGGCCACCCCTAGATTCGTGTAAGCGGAAAGGGGCCTGGGCTTGGGAGGATGTAGGTTTCAGTCGCTTATTGTAGAGTAAGAATCCGTAATGTCACAGTCACCGAAGGGTTGTTGTACCTAGCTTGGGGATAGGTTTGTGGTGGGAGAGTGGTAGTGTTGGGGGCTTCTCAGAAAGAGTGATGTGGGTTAGCAGTGGCAGTGAATAGTTGATGGTGTGCGTGTGCTAACCCGGGCCGCTTATCTCATTGTTAGTTGTCTCTCATGTGTATTGGTGGTTGGGGGTGAAGTGAGTATGATGCGAGTGTGGCCACAGCGAAGGCTGCTGGCTTAGCTCGGGCGCTTGTTGCGTGTGAATGGTGTTGTGGGTGGGTTGATGGTGGATCAGGAGAGCCACAACGAAAAGTTGCTGGCTTACCTGGGGTGCTAGTCGGCAGGCAGTGTTGTTGAGCGGCATGTGGTGGTGCGCCAGGTGAAACCGCTGCGAGAGCTGCTGGCCCCTGAGATACGGTCAAAAGCAATGGAGTTTATTAGTGGTGTATCCACGTGGTGCAGTGGTTTAGGGGAGTATTGGGAAGAGCCAGGTTTTAAGGGCCTTCCTGAATTTAAGGTGATTTTCAATGTTGCGAATGTGTAAGGTGATGGAATTCCCGATAGTTGGCGCTTGTACAGAGAAGGAGGAGCAGCCAAGTCTTATGGAGCTATACGGTGGGATCACTAGGCGAAATGCATTGCGAGATCTGAGGTTCCCGAGCGGTTGGTAAGGGACAATTTGGTCTCGCAGGAATTTGCGATGGGTGATACACATGGCTTTGAAAGTGGTGCGTCGGGCAATAGGGAGCCAGTGGCGGACTCTCAGGGTGGGGCTAGTGTGTTCTCTGGTGGGAATTTAATGAGCAGGCGTGCTGTCGCATTTTGGATTCTTTGGAGTTTCCATAGTTGGGATGCGGAGGCTCTTAAGTAGAGGCAGTTTGCGTAGTCAAGGCGGGAGAGGATGATGGAGTTGACAGCCGAGACACGGTGGGGATAGGTGAGGTAGGGGAAAATCCGCATGAGAATGCGTAAGGGAAAGAAACAGGTTTTGGATACGCTGGTGGTGTGTTGGGTGAGGGATAAATCTGAGTTGAATTTGCATCCCAGGTTTTTAACCACGTTTGAGGGAGCAGGTGCTTGTTCTAGTGAGTCGGGCCAAGGGATTGGTTGGGGGATGAGTGTAGTTTTCACGCAGAGTAGGATTTCGGTTTTCCCAGGGTTGAAGATGAGGTGGTTGGTCATCATCCAGTGATCAATATCAGAGAGGCAGGATGACCGGTCCGGGCTGCCGGATCCTACAGAATTTGGGATTTTGAGGATAATCTGGGTATCATTTGCGTAGTTGTAGCAGGTAAGATTGTACGAACCGATGATTGCAGGAATGGGTTGCATATAGAAATTGAAGATCATCGGTGACGTGGAGCACCTTTGCAAACTGGACGTGATATGGATTTGAATTGGTCGAGGTGTATGATTTGTGACCGGTGGGAGATGAAGGAAGAGATCCACGAGAGGGCTGTGCTTTTGATTCCTAGTGTTTGTAGTCTGTCTAGTAGAATCATGTGATCAATGGTATCGAAGGCTGCGGAAAGGTCTAGAGGATGAGAACCGCGCAGCCATCTGCGTCGGCTGTTGTTTTTAGGTCATCCTAGATGGAGACTAGGGAGGCTTCTGTTCCCCTTAGTGGTCTGAAGCCTGATTGTGCTGGATCTAGGAGGTCATTTGATTCAGCAAATTCACCAAGCTGTTTGTAAGCCGCTCAGTCAATCAGTTTGGCGGTGAAACGTGTATTGGAGAGGTCGGTAGTTTTGGGGAAGAAGTGGGTCAAGCTGCGTTTTTTTGAGAATGGGTTTGGTGTAGGATGTTTTTAGAGCTTTCACGAAAGATCCTGAGGTGAGTCAGTGGTCAAGGATTGCGCAAACAACGTTACCTGCACAGGTGGCGATTAGTATTTTCTTGAGCAATGTGGGTGGGCACGGGTCTTCTGGGGAGCCTGACGGGTGGCTGTCGGATACCAGCAACAGGAATTCTTGGTGTGTGAGTGGGGAGAAAGAGTCAAAAGAAGATTATGGTTGGGGTGGCATTTGTGTGGGGTGCTGCGGGCAGGTGGGCGGTGGTGGTCAGATTTTTAGTTTGGCGGTGATGGCGTTGTGTCTTTCATTGGCGGCATTGTAGAAGTGGAGGGAGAGGGTGTCGCACAAGGCCTGGGAGCTTGGGATGATCAGGCGAAACATGAGGGTGATTTGAATTCTGCTATGATTTTATGTAGTTCCTACTTGGGTTGCAGGCATTTCGGATTCGGTTCCCATAGAATGATTTCTTGCTTTTCCTGATTTCCGAACTGTAGGTTCTGGTTGTCTTTGCTAGGGCAGTTTTGTTTTGGGCTGAGGGGTCGGTTCTCCAGGCCCGTTTCCAGGCGGTGCTTGAGAGTTTTGAGGAGTTTGAGGTTGGGGGAGAACCACCTTGGCGATGGTCCAAATCTCTGTGGGGGATGTTTTGACAGGGTGAGGGGTTTGAGGGCATTGCTAAGCCAGAGGTCGAAGGAGTCAATTGCCTGGGGACCTCCCGCTAGGAGGAGTGAGTTGCGGAGTGAGAGTTCTAGATATGGGGTGATTACTACTTTCTTCCATAGTGAGAAGGCAGAGGGTGCTGTTTGTGGGGGACGTGTTGGATGTTTGGCCGCTGACCACGGTGTTGAGTGGTATGGTGAAACAGAGTGCTGAGTGATCAGAGCATGTCAGTGGGCATGGGGGTTGGGTGGATATGTTTGTGGTGCTGAATATTGCATCAAGGGTGTGGCCTCTCGTGTGGGTGGGAGTGGATGTATGCTGTTTCAGATTGAGTGGAACTAGGGTGTCTGTAAGTGACCTGGTCATTGATGGTTAGTCAAACCATATGTTGAAGTCTCCTAGAATGGTGAGAGTTGGGTGTTGGATGAGGTTGGTGGCCAGAGCTTCTTCAAATGTGTTCTGCAATAGCGGGGGGCCTATAGATGAGTAGGAAGCTGTGTGAGGTGGATGGTCCGAGTTGGAGTTTTACCAGGAGGGTTTCATAGTCGGTGATGCTGGTGGAGGTGTCCTTGGTTGATAGCTTGAGTTGGTCTTTGTGTAAAGTTGCAAGCCCCCCTCCCCTATAAGATCTATTCCGAATGGTGAGGGTGTAACCGGGTGGGACGTTCTCAAGTGCGAGAGGTTCACAGTCATCCGAGAACCAGGTCTCAGTAATGAAGAGGATGTCTGGGTGCTCTTTTGTGATGAGGTCGTAGATATGGATTTTGTTTTTTGAAACAGACCTGCCGTTGATGAGGGTGCAGGATATTTGGTGGGACACCTTTGTGGGTGGAGGGTGGGTGGTGTTTGGGGGGACAGCGGGGTCTGCTGTGGGGAGAGGCAGTGGGTGGAGGAAGGGAAAGGGGAAATGGGGTGTGAGGATGATGTAGTAGGTGGAGTGGGTGGACAGGGGAGCGAGGGGAAGAGGGCTAGGACTGGGTTGGGTGTGGGTGGTGAGGTTTCACTCCTATATTGCGGTGGTAGTGGTTGTGGGCTGTGTCCGAGAATGGGAGATGCAAGTGGGGGGCATTAAGTTACTGCGGTCTCACCCTTTCCTTGCATTATGTGCGTTCATCGGAGTGAGGGAGAGAGTGGGTGGTTCTCTGTTGAGTGAAGTGTTGGCTAGAGCTGCTCTTGCTGCACTAAGTGAGGGGAAGTGGGAGTTGGGAGTGGTCTGCAGTTGGTTGGGGGGAATGTGGATGGGCTGAGTGGGAGATTGTGTGTTCTGTGGGTGGGAGTTATCTAATCTGTCTCTCCATCTTGCTGCTCTTAATTTTGCAGAGCGGGATCTGTGGGTTGGGGCGAGCGTGATAGTTTGAGGTGGGAGGATAAGGATCGGGCAGGGGAAAGAGGAGGGGTGAGGGATGCCATTTGGGTATGCGCTGTCGTAGGGGGTGGCCGGTGTGGTAATGGGGGTGGAGAGAGACTGCGGTGGCCCTAGGTGGCACTAGAGGTGCGCCAGGGGGCTGCGTGGTTGTGGCCAGTGAGTGACATGGTGCCTCGATGACTGTGTTACGTATTAGAGACTAAGTTTCACGATGTGGGTTGAGGACAAGGTATAAAGTGAGTACCTTAGTGTCTGAAACTAGACTCTGCTAGATATGAGGCTTGTGTAAGGGCCAACACCTGACTAACCAGTTTGTGCACAAGACTAGGCACAGCTAACTAACCATACAGATTTTTTATAAGACTAAAACACAGCTACATAACAGTGTAGTTTGTGTACAGAGTTAAGCACAGCCAGACTTGAGAGTCCCATACAGTGGGAGAGAGGCCCACACCCAACAATGCAGCTTGTGGACAAGACTAAGACATAGTTACTTAAAATTGCAATTTGCGGACAAGACTAAAGCTCAGTACCTAACACTGCAATTTTTGGGCAAGACTGATCACAGTTATCTAACAATGCAATTTGTGGACAAGACTGAACATAGCTACCTAGCAGTGCAGTCAGTGCACAAGACTGAACGCAGCAACCTAATAAAGCAGTTTGTGTACAAGACTAACACAGCCAGATCAGAGAGACCAGTATAGTGGGAGCGAGGCCAACACCTGACAGTGCAGTTTGATGACAAGACTAAGACACAGTTATCTAACAATGCAATTTTTGTACAAGACTAAAACAGCTAGTTTTGAGAGTCCTGTATAGTGGGAGAATGGCCTACAGAACAGTTTGGTACAATACTAAACTCAGGTAGGTTTGAGAGTCCTGTATAGTGCGAGCAAGGCCTACAGAACAGTTGGGTACAATACTAAACACAGCTAGTTTTGGTTTGAGAGTCACTTGGACAGTTGGGTACAATACTAAACACAGCTCGGTTTGAGAGTCATGTAGAGTGGGAGACAGCCTACATAACATTTGGGTACAATACTTAACACAGCTAGGTTTGAGAGTCCTGTATAGTGGGAGAGAGGCCTACAGAATAGTTGGGTACAATACTAAACACAGCTAGGTTTGAGAGTCCTGTATAGTGGGAGAAAGGCCTACAGAACAGTTGGGTACAATACTAAAAACAGCTAGGTTTTGAGAGTCCTGTATAGTGGGAGAAAAGCCTAAGAACAGTTGGGTACAATACTAAACACGGCTAGGTTTGAGAGTCAGTTGGACTGTTGGGTACAATACTAAACACAGCTAGGTCTGATAGTCCTGTATCGTGGGAGAAAGGCCTACAGAACAGTTGGGTACAATACTAAACACAGCTAGGTTGAGAGTCCTGTATAGTGGGAGAAAGGCCTAAGAACAGTTCGGTACAATACTAAACATGGCAGGTTTGAGAGTCAAGTGGACAGTTTGGTACAGTACTAAACACAGATAGGTTTGATAGTCCTGTATAGTGGGAGAAAGGCCCCTGTCTAGCAATGCAACTTGAGTATGAGCCTAAGCACAGATTGAGCCTTCAAGTAACAAGGCAATATGGGTACGGGCCTTGGCACAGGCAGAGGCTACACCTAACAGCGCAGTTTGACTAGTGGGAGAGAGGTCTACAAAACAATAGAGTACAATCCTAAACACAGATGGAATTGACAGTATGGCAGAGGGAGAGGCTGTGGAAAATGGTCAGTGTTTTAGATAGTTTTGCTAAGCGGCAATGTTTCTAGGGTAGAGTAATTGTTCTACTCCCCCCTAGGCTGCTCCTACCGTAATGGTCCTAGTAGTTGCTGGTTGATGACTGGTTACTGGCTTCCCCTGCGGACACCTGCAGACACTCTCTGGAGCCGCCTCTGTTGGAGCTGCCCTTTGCCTTGGAGCCCTTAGCCGCAGGGGCTACACGGGGCAGAGGGCTGCCCTGGAAAGACCGGTGATGAAGGGTTGGAAAGCCAATCAGGGATGGTGGGCGGATTTGGGAGACGGGAGGAAGGGGAAAGGAGCCGGAGATGAGCACGAGAGAGCAGCCAAGGGAGAGGAGGCTAACGGGCCCAGAAGAGCCCAAACAAATGTACAAGAGACCAGGAGGGTCTCACAGGCCCCACACTCACCTGCTCAAAGATGTTATACAATTCTAGACAAGATCTGTTCGTAATCCAGTCATTTTCATACAATTACTTTTTAACTTTCATAGTAATGTATTCCAGGTCACACAATGATACGTCATTAAGATCGAGAATAGTCAGAGAACCATTGATCCATTGAGTCAGAGTACTGCAGTCCCCTCCAGTAACAGAAGTATTTAGCTATTCGCATAAACTACCCACTGGCGGGAAAAAATACCTCTTAGTAGCTGTAATCTTCGCCAAGAGACCATGGCCTCCAATGAAAGCAGGCCCAAAATATGTCAGATCATGGCCAAGGGAATTCTCAGAGGGAGGGTTAAGCATGCTTCCAAATTATTGCTCCACGATCTTCCTGTACCTCTGCCCCATAGATCAATTTGGGGACCAATATTTGACAGTACATTTTATTCACTGGGGCGAGAGAAAAACTGCCATGTTTTTTATCAAAAACTTGAAGTTAGGTTGCAGCCGAGGTGGCTTTTAGTTCAAGAGACAGATTTGCCAAGACCAGTGATTTCTTGGCTATAAAGACTACACCCAAGTATTTAAATCATTGATCTCCTCCATTCTTTGGCCGTCAATGTACCAACAGAAATGTGTTCCCCCAGACAAAGGCTTACATCGATTCATAATCAGGACCTTGGATTTGGGAACATTAGTGTGCAAACCACGGTCCTTAAAGTATTCACCCAACACAGTCAAGGAACTTTGCAAACCCACTGCGGTATAGTCTAGTAAGGCAGCATCATCTGTGTATAGACGGTACTGCAATTTAATGGGTCCCAGTTCTGGTGGATTTGCGACAATAGTACCTAAAGCAGCTCCTATTCCCAGAATGTACAAGTTAAGTAGAAAAGGTGCTAACATACAGCCCTGTCGAAGAGCATGTGCCACATAGATCCATTCAGTGTTGGTCCACCCTGACCTTCAAACGGATATCTGCATGTAGATGCTCCAGGATACCAACCAGATATTCAGGGCAACGCCAGTCCCTTAACATCTTCCATAGCCGCAAGCGATCTACACAGTCAAATGCCTTTGTGATATCTAGAAAGGCCACATACAAACTACGCTTTGGCTGAAGCCCTTGTTTGGTCAGCAGTTGGATTAGCAAACAATTAAGGGATGTAATAGCCCCCTTTCTAAAACCAGTTTGACTAGTATCCATTTTACCAGAGTCCTACACCCAGTGCTCCAGAGCCCGTAGTAAAAATCTTGAAAATATCTTATATGAAGAATCCAAAAGAGAGATAGGGCGGTAATTTGCAGGATCCGCTCTATCCCCCTTTTTGAAGATCACTATGACTGTTGCCTCCTTCCAAATCGGCGGAAACTGATGGCTCACTAAAACATTGCAGAACAATTGCAATAGCACCTCCACCCATATCAGCGGAACAGATTTTAGAGTAAGATTCGTAAGCCCATCAATTCCTGGGGCATTACACTTTTTCGTCCTCTTAATTGCCAACAAAATCCCCTCTGTATCAATTTCCAAATCCTCCCATGAGGGGGAGGTAACAGTGCAAAGCTGGAAGCCAAATCAGGGTCCTTCCCCACGTCCACTGAGCCATACAGGTTGCCAAAATAGACTTCCCATACGGGCCCGAAATTGGCTGTGCTTGTAAAGATATTTGAGGCACTTGGCATTGAATTAGTCTCCAAAAATTTGACAAGTCACTTGAGCTTAAGGCAGATAACATGCACTCTGTGTCTTTTTGAAAAAGTAAATACCCATGTCTTTTTAGCCAATTTCTATACGGTTGAGTTAGTTTCCTTTATTAATATGGATGCTGCAGACCCCAACTTTTTGACTTTTCTGATGTTCTGTCATAATTTTCTTAAACTCAGAACTATATTGGAACTGTGAGTAAAATCGGGACGTTTTGACATTCGGCTTAACATCATGGGGGGTATTAAGCTGTGCATAATATGAAAATGGGGAGAAACGTGTCAGAGGACATATAAACAAAAGTTCCCTCCAATAAATCGTGTTCTACATTGATATTAAAGTGATCAGCAATTTGTGGGCGCCACAAGACTGCCTGATCTCTGGGTCTAACCTCAATAAGGGCCAAAGCCTGTATCATGGGCCCCACACTATTAATCCCTGCCCATTACGTCAGCAAATGTGAGTGGTCACTCCCCTGTGTGTCACCTTCAAGACATGGAAGCTAGCTAACATGTACTGCCAGGTAAACACGTAGTCCAGGGTTGAACAATGGGTACCATTAGACGAAGTATATTGAGTATCCCCTTTAATTCTGCCATTTAATGGTTTTAAATCACATTTGTCAAAAAAAGAGAGTACCAATCTCCCCCTAACTCTGGCATTCTGCGAGCATTGCCGAGCAATTCCTTGATTATACCAGGAAGCATCCAGACATTCTGAATTAATATCACCCATGGTTACAACTCCCACTTTTTAGAGGCACAATAGGGTTCAACACACTTGATAATTGCTGACAAGAAGTCAAACAAACATGTTGAAATAGGATTGTAGTAAACATTTAACACAATCAGCCACTTCCAGACAAAATCTACACAGTCCCACCAAATGATCTCCATGCCCAAGATGTCACTACGCCCCACAAGAAGGTTTTCCAACCTTGAACCCGGAGACACTCGCCAGGCACTAAGTAAACCACCAAAAGGTCTTCCTTTTAGCCCTTTTTGTGCCGGCTCATGTAAAACCACAAAGCCATCCACAACTGGGGTATTTAACATAAAAGCTTCCTGCAAACAGATCAGATCGGCATGTCCCAAAACTCACCATTGAAGCAGAGATGGTGGAACCCACGCGTGTTCCAAGAAAACAATCTAATGTCCAAATTATAACCCTTTGGCCCCTGTTTATGCTCTTCAAGTGAGTTGATAATTATTATTCTGATAGGTGGTCCCTGCACGCTCTGATTACCTTGAACATACGTTTAACTGAAATAGAATCTAGGTCCTCCCCCAAGTTCGTGCTAGGCCCCACACGGCTTGAGTGTGAGATTCGCTCGTCAGCCTTCTCTTTTTCTGGGAGCTTAAAGGATATTGGTCTAGTTCGGCCATTAGGGGCCCAGAGAATTTGGTTTAACGGGCTAGCTGGAACAGCCTGCTTCGTAGCTCTGAGCCTCCGTTCCTCCATTTTACTGAAGACGCAAGATACATCCAAGTCAACCTGGGGCACGTGAGTTGCTGGCACAAAACTTGGGGCATTTGTTTTTAACAATACTGGGGCGTAAACCCTTCCAGATGTTGAGGGATGACTAGCCCTCTCACAGCTTCCACCTGAGCTCGCACTCAGAACTGCAGATTCAAGTACCGCACCTGAGATCAGATCACTTTCACACTCTACAGAATCCATTGAATAGGTGAAGCGCATCGGGAGATTAACCACGTTTGGAGCATTGGTTTTATCTTTAGGTTTCAAATAGGCTGTAATTAAACCATTGGGCTTATTATCGGGTTCTAACATTTTGGAAATTTTTGCATGAGTCCTGTTGGAAGAGGCTGCATCTACTTCCCTTTTTCGTACATACACAGACTTTGGTTTCCGAGAGGAGTTAGCCATTTTTAGGCTTTCATCCCACAAACCCACAGAAGCCTGCTACTTCTGAAACACTTCAATCTGCGCCTTAACAGAGCGCAAGAACTTTAGCGAACCTTTGTTGTTATGGTCTAGCATAGCTCTTGACTTGATAGCATTTTTGGCTTTCTTTTATTTCTTTTTGGTGCCATCGATCTGGGGACAGAGGGTGGGTAGAGAATCCCTTGCCGGTTTGTGCTTGGCCATGATCTCAGTCACCCCAGAGGTCTCACCCGTACAAGCCAATGCAATAACCTACACGGTAGGACATGTCACTCCCCAGGTTGCAACATTGGTTCTACACCCAATTGCAGTGAGCTACAGACTTCTGCAGACCTTGCCAACTCAACAGACACCACCCTAATCACCACTGGCTCCATGGGTCCCGTCCGAGAGTCTGTGGACAAATAGTAATACGATATGTCTCCCCATGAAGTTTTCCACCATTCACATTATATATTCCAGATGCCATAATAAAACCCCCAATAAAATTCATTTTAGGAGACATGTCTTTTAAAATTTAACAGAATGTGCGCAGTTCCTGCTAACTCTGATCATGACCTCTGTCCATAGTGTCCAGGATCCTGGAAAGCACTGGGAAGGAGAAAGCATCAATTATGGGCTCCTCCTGACAAGGGGTTGCTTTAGTGGCAGAAACTGCTTGTCATAGCTGTGCAAAGTGCTGGCACTCTTTAAAGGAGATGAACATTGTGAAGAATTAGGCCCTGATTGATTAAAAAATAATCAGGCTCCCACTTGATTAGGGGAAAGTCCTGAGTCTTCCCTGTGAATAGGAGGCATGAATGCCAACTTCCCTGTAGATTTGTGAAGAACCACCTTCTCCATGATACCCTGAGGCGTTCCCAGACAGATAGCCAGAGAAACGGTCGTATGGGACCCTAAAGACAAGCTGACCTACTTTGATAGTTCCAATGAAACTATCGGAGCCATCGTCAATATGTCGGAGACAAAATTTGAGTCAACACAGTCCAACAGGTCCCCCGGGTCCACGTGACTCAGAGAGCACAAGTATTCAGCGTGTTCTTCCAAAGTATTACAGTGGGTGATCACTTCCCCTGTGTTTATTAGCAGCCCTGGGTTTTTCCTCAGAGTTAACAACCCTGGAGTGGACCCGTGATAGCACTCTCTGATGTCACAATAGGATTAGAGCTTTCAAAGCATGAATCAGACCCTGCAGCACCTTCGTCACCAGCCCCCTCTACCAACTCCACCTCCTTCTCCACAAAGCATTGCCACTGCGTAGACCATGCATAATGGGGGCACTGAAGAGGGACATGCATAACACAAATAGGCAGGAAAGGCAAGCAACAGTACCTTTAAGTGAAGCCTCAGCCACTCACACTGTTTGTAATCTGGCAGCGCTGTCCACCAAACAGCGCTCTCCTGGCCTGGCTGCACTGGCTCACGGGAACACAGAAACACACAGCGCACACAGCGTGCTCTGCTTGTAAATGCCTTTTTAAAGTCTACCTCCTGGTGTGGAAACAGAAAGAGGACTGGCTCTGATTTACTCCATTAGTAAAGATAGCAGCGGAAACACACAGGTGCCTTTTAGTTAGGGAGCTTTTGATGATTGTCAGTTAAGGGAGGAGTGCTTCAGTTGGAAGCGTCTTGAGTTCGGAGGCAGGGAGGATGTCATCCACATACGATATGGCCTTGACGGATGCTAAGGAGGCAGTGAGGTCTTCTGTAGTTAGTGTCTTGAAAGTTGTCCAGGTAGTTGTCCAGGTAGTTGTGCTTTCGTGAGATGGGATGTGTAGTGTGCTGTCAGCTGTGGCGTTGGTGTCTATGTGTTAGTGTATCATGTTGATTTTGTTGATGAAGAAAAAGTTGATGGCAATGGATTTTTCAATGGAGTGCCCTACAGGTTGGTTGGGCAGAGGGTTGATGCAGTGCCTGATGGCTTTGAAGAGGGCTATGCTTTCATTGTTAGCCTTGGCTATGGTGTTTTGGTAGTAGATGGCCACAGCAGTTTTCATCAGTACCTGCATGTAGCACAGAGTTCCTTGAGCAGGGCAACGTTGCATGCGCTGCAGGATTTCGTGAATTGTTTAATTGTTTTCTGATGGTTCATTTGTTGAGGTTGAGTTCTTCAGTGAACCAGGGTGCCAAAAGTTTAGGATTGAGCGTGCACCAATTCACTGGGGCATGGTGGTTGATGTTGTTTGTGAGGGTGGTGTTTAGTTCTTGGAGAAGCAAGTTGCAGTCCTGGTTTGTCAGAGGTAGATTAACTCAGTTTAGATGGAGTTTGGTGAGGTCTTCAGTGAATACCGCCCCATGGAAGTTGTTAAACAATCTGAATGCTTGTTTGCTTGGTTTCCAGTGGGTTTGCTTTAGAGGTGTGGTGTGGCTAATCTCCAAGAGGGTTGCGAGATGGTCAGACAAGTCGGGCGGAATAGGAGAGCTGTGATGCAGGGTGGGGTTACCAGTCATATGGTCGAAAAAAAAAGGTCGACAGGACAAATGGTCGACACCATTTGGTCGAACGACAAATGGTCGAATTTTTTTTTTTTGTATTTTAATTTTTTTTTTGTTTTTTTGGGGGGGTCCCCCCCAAGCCCCCTTTTTTTCTAAAAAACCCTTTTTTTCCCTAAACGATAACCTAAAATATATATATATAAATAAATAAAAAAATTCGACCATTTGGCTTTCGACCAAATTCCGTCGACCATTTGGATTTCGACCAAATGACTGGACAGCGCAGAGTGGGCAAGGCGGGGATGATGAAGTTGAGGATATTACCTTTCCTGTGAGTTGGGTCTTTCATTTGCTGTGTGAGGTTCAGTGTGTCCAGTAGGTAGTGGAGATCTTCCTTCATTGACTTGTTTGCTGGGTTTCCAGGGGTGTTGAAGTCACTGAGGAGGATGTTGGCATGCGTGAGAGACATGGTGGTAACCAAGTCCCTGAAGTCTTTGATGAAGGAGGTTTTGGGCTTGGGTGGTCTGTAGATGAGGTGAAAAAGGACTGCGTCCGTTGGGGAGAGCTGGAAGTGGGAAGATGGGTATTTGAAAGAGCCAATGGTGTCAATGTCCAGTTGGGTGCATGACCATGATGCCTTGTGAATCATGGCCAGGCCTCCGTCGATCTTGTTTCGCTTGTCTATTGTAGAATTCAGTAGCCGTTGGGGGTTAGGACATCTAGGATGTGGGTACAGGTGGATGTCATCCAGGTCTCAGTAATGAAGATGGCATCCAAGTCATGTGTGGTGATGAGGTTGGTGATGTCAGCTGCATGGTTGAATGCTGAGCGGACATTAGGCAGCATCATTTTTCGTGTACTGGTGGATGCTGGAGTGGTGATGGGGTGAATGGTGACGTGGGTGAGGTTGCTGCAATGCAGTGTCCATGATGTTGCTGGTAAGCGGCATGGTTGGTGATGAGTGGCGATTGTAGGTATGGGCTGTTGGCTGAGAGGAGTAAAATATATATTCAAGGGAGCTTAAGAGGGGCAGGTGTTCTGGTCCTGGGTCCTCCCGGTCTGAACAGATCCAAACAGGAATTTGCCTTTTCTTTTTCTGCCCTTCACTTTGCACGCCCGCGAGAGACGCCCTTGATCGAAGAATTAAGAACAGAAAGGAAGAGGCAGGGCTAAGAAGGTGGGTGGGGCTTAGGTCACGTGACCTAGATCACTTGCACTTGCTCACCAACTGCAAAGGTTGTTAGAGCTTTGTTGTTGAAGGTGTATTTTTCATGTTTTGCATGAGGTAGCATGACTATAGTCGGTGCATGGTTATGTGATGGACTCAAGATGGGCAAAAGTGATCTTTGTAGGAGTAGGCTTTCCCAGGTGGTGCTTATACAGCGCCCATTCTGTTCAAGCAGGCCAGAGCATTTGGGGTGCTCTGCTGGTTTAGTGAGGCGGCATGATAAAGATCTGATCATGTAGAGGTGAATGCTAGTACGCAGGAGGGAAGAGGGAATGGGGAGCTAAGTAAAGGAGCAATCACATCAATTGCCCATGTCACTTAACTCCTTGTAGAAAGGGGTGTTTTAGTGGATGTGCTCACTCACACTGAGGAGTCCATTGTATCTTTCTGTTAGCAGGGGCAATGAGGTGCACTCAAAAAATGCACTTGGGTCTGTTTGCAGCATGTGAGCACAGTCCTGTCGAGGCAATGATTGGGATTCGCACTAGGGTAGATAAATTGCATCCTTGAAGTCTTTTCACGACTATAAAGAAGTATCTGTTGTTTAGAGAGGATATACAGGGGTATATGGAAAATAACAAGCTAAGAGGCACCTCAATCGGTAATTTTTGGGATGTGCTTGAGGCAGCAGCTACAGGATTGAAGTTTGAAATAATAGTCTCCACCAAATGAGTAAGGGGACACATGTTAGAGAATCTACTAAAGGGCCTGCAGGGTTTTCAAAAATGCATAAGGGGCATCCAACTGGGATACATTTTAGAAGATGAGTCGATCCTGTGCAGAAACAAACCTGAGTACAGTTTATTTAAAACAGATGTTCTATGAACAGGGGAATAAGGCGGGGAGGGGGAGGTGGGGAGGAGGAGGCAGTCACCTGGAAGCGCACACAGGGAGGACATAATTCATTCACACCATGAGCGACTCTTGGAGTTTGGAAATTGGGGCACAAGTGGTTCTAGACAGTCAAAGCTTTAGTTGGAGCTGAATAAATGACCTAACTGGAATTTATTGTAATTCACAGACTTTCGTCCGACCAAACGTTCCAACTCGAGACTCTCATATCGAACCAGGAAATTTTTTTTAGATGCCAATGCTTGAAACCCAGTCAAATTTGTGACCGGAGCTGGATTGTATGTAATAAAATACCTGAGCATATTGTCGCTAACAGTCATTTATATTTGTTTTTCTATGTATGGATGTTTGTGCAAATTTAAATTAAATGTTAGTGAGACCAAATAGGCAGACAACAGTGAATTCTCCATCATATATGACACACTAAAAAAGTAAACAGATATCCCATACACATTTGATTGCAGTATGAAATGTCACCCCTTTTTAATATATAATAATTATAATTGGTCATTTATAACTCGCTTAACTAAGCGGGGACCGGGGATCGAGCCTGTGTTGCTCTGCGTTGTCTTGCCTCCAAGGCAAGCGCGCTGCCCCTGCGCTCTCCTCCCGAGACACTGCGCGCTGCCCTTACACTTTCCTTCCGAGACACTACTCTCAATCCACTAGCTATAAGTGCGCAAGATCATGCAGAATGAGGAGTTACACTTCTTCACATATGTGTGAGGTAGTAGAAGGAGGGCTCCGGGGGGGAATGCGAAGCGTTTCCCCTGGGGTGATTTTTGGCGCTGCACAGGCCAGCGAGATGGCCTGCGTGCAGAGCGCCCCCTGGGGGGTATTTAAGGGCTCAGGGAAGGTTCGAGGAGCAGGCGACAGTTGGGACGTGAGATTGAGCAGTCCTGGTCGCCTGCTCCCGAGCCTTCCCTGTGCAGCTGGGCCCACAGTGTCAGGTTAGTGTAGGTGTGGGGGCTGGTTTGTTGTTACTGGGGGAGGTTAGGCATAGTCATAGCACATTCATTTTACATAAAAAAAAAAAATGACATGATAGTCGGGGGTACTGTAGATAAGGTATCCACACTTACCGGAGCCGCCAGCAGCCTCGTTTAGTGTCTGTGCGGCGGGGGAGCGGGTTTTTTTCTTTTCCCGGCTTGTTCGTTTTTCTGGGTTGAAAGGGAAAAGGTGCTGGCTCAAGTGACTCCTGTGGTAGCCGTTCGCATTATCTTGAGGAAACCAGTGCTTGGGCCATCATTCCCCTGGTGCCACGCGGTGTCTGTTGGGGGAGGGCAGTGCCTATCTCGCGTGGTAGACCGGATTTCTTCTCTGCTTTGTGGGAGGGCAGGCAATAGCTTGCGCTGTAGCCCGTGTGGTTTTCTCGGCTGCTACGAGGCGGGGTAGCTGAATAGGAATGGAGGGGGCAGTGCGGATCCCTTAAAGGGACCGCTCCGCTTTTGTGTGCCTTTCTGTGCCGTTCTTCCCGCGTGCCGCAGGGGGCAGTGTTTTGCGGCCGTTTTCTGTGCCCATTTCATTAAAGGCATCCTTTTTTGGGGGTTATTTCACATTTTGGACAATTTGGAGGCCCTTACTATGACATGGTATATATAAAAAAAAAGTACATATGAGTTGTAATCATTTTATCAGTGATATAAAAAGAGTTCATTAACTCTTTACATTACAGGGCTGTATTGTCGTGTCGCGCCCACCCTCCCGCCCCCCCCCCCTGTTTTCTAGGTCATTCCATTGTTAGATTAGTTGTCCACGGGTAGTTTTGACATGGGGGTTTATTACAGTTAGTATCTTTTTGGGGGCATATTTCAGTGCACAGCCTTATTATTTGGTGCACTAGGGTGGGCTAGGGAGCCAGTAAGAAGGGATTGGTGGATGCCAGGGCTCTGAGGGAGGCCCTAGAAATTATTAGCAGGGCATCTAAGGCCCATCTGGAAGGGGCGGTGGTGGAGGTCATGGGAGAAGGGGAGGTAGGTGGAGGTAGGCCGCAACGTAAAGCGGCGGTAGATGGGGCTCTCACGGCAGTGCTGGCTCGCACCCCTGAGGCTGGTAGAGGGGAGGTCTGGGAATCCAGGGGCAGGAAGTTGAGGAGGGAGATTGATAGGAGAGCATCCAGGGGAGAAGTTCATTTAGGTGGGGAGTCAGAGAGGGATGTGATTATTAATGATCAGGGGGAGGTAAGGGATGTTAGGAGTGTCCGAAAAGGGGTAGGTCAAAGGGGCCACGGTTGTCGTGATGGGGCGCAGATTGGGGTGATAGGACAGAGGGGTAAGGGGGGTAAATACCTGCGGAAGAGTGCAGATGGGAGAAGGAGAGAGAGGTCCCCATCAATTAGTGAGGTTAGGGAGGGGCGCGGAATGGCCCCCCGGCTAGGAGCTCTTCGGGCGGAGGGCACAGAGCAGCCCCCGCTGTTCCTGAGGTCAAATACGGAGAGGGTTTAGGAACTGTCACTCCTCGGTCGTTGTGAGGACAGTCTAGAGTGCGCAGCACGGCCCCTAGCAATGAAGACCACAGGGTGGAGGAGAGCTCACCTCGCCGAAAAGAAGAGGACAAGGAAGGGGTTTCTACGGCCATGCCGAGAAGACGCCAAAGGAGTGGCGGGGCAGACGCCCCGGGCTCACAAGAAGAGGATCTACTCAACCCAAGCATGAGCTTGCATCAGCAATGGTATTTCAGGGGTGATGAAGTTGGGATAGAGGAATATGTGGGGCAGTGGGAGGATGAAGGTTATAGGGCATTAAGGAGGGGGGATAGGAACAAGGGGTTTTAGGCGGGATTGTGAAAGACAGGAGCAAGGGGGCTGGGGGGGCAAGAGGTCGGGGGTATGATTGGCTAGGTGAGACTGCTGACATGTTTTGTCCCCGCAGCAGGAGCCCAGGAAGAAAAGAGATGAGGAGCATCGGAGTGGAGGCCAGGCCACAGACGGGCGATGGCAGGTTGGAAAGAGGTGAGCGGGAAAGGGGCTGGTCAACTGCATGGCAGTGGGGGGACACGAGAACGGGGGCAGGAAATGAAGTGTCTGGTTTGCAAGGGTTAAGGAGCGAGATTGGTGTACAGGCTATTGGAGCCTTGGTGGGTGAAAAGGGAAATTGCTCGGTGGAGGTACAAACGGATAAGGTGGTTGAGCCATTGGCGCTCGAGGCACAGGTTGCAAAAGAAAAAGAAGTTGTAGTGAAAGGCAAGGACAAAAAGCTACCTTACATGGGCATCACGAAACCTTTGGGTGCGCACTTGATGTCAGCGACTAAGGATAAGATTCAGGCAGGGAAATTTGTGGATGTTTTTAAGCTGCTTCATAGGGAAGTGAGAGCAAAGGAGGGTTCTCAGGAAGAGGAGAGAGAACTGGCCTCGCGCCCAAGGGTCCCAGTGACAATTGAAAATTGGACGTCTGCATTTATTATTTACGCTAGTGTCTATTGTGAGAAGTTTCCGGAGCGATGCGTGGCTCTGCTAAAATATATCGATGTGATTAGAAAGGCATTTGCAAGTTTTGGGTGCTTTGGGTGGGTGCGTTACGATGAAGAATTTAGAGCAAGAATGGCAGAGGACAGTCAGGCTGTCTGGGGAGAAATTAACATGGATCTATGGCTGCAGTGGATGGCATCAATGAGGCCTGCCCCGATATTGCACACAGCAAGTGGTCTGCCTGTGCCTTTCTGGCCCTTTCTTGGTCACCCCGCCCATGAAGGGGAGGAGGGAGGAGGCAGAGGGCAGCCCTCAGCAGCGTGTTGGGTATTTAATAAGGACGGCTGCACAAGGAACTTATGTAGGTTCAGACATGAATGTAGCAAATGTGCAGGGAAGCACCGTCTCACTCAGTGTTTCCAACAAGGAGACAATGGGAGGGGGAGAGGATCCGGCAGAGGGGTTGTGGAGAAAGGCTTTTACTCCAATTAAATTGGAGGTGTTGGAGAAGTGGTTGGAATTTTATCCGGACAGGGAAGGGGCTCAGATTTTGAGTGAGGGGTTTTGTTATGGTTTCAGACTGGGTTATCAGGGGCCAAGGGTGCATCGGTGGGCGGAAAATTTGAAGTCAACCAAAGAAAATGTGGAGGTGGTAAGACAGAAATTGGGCAAGGAAATAGCAGCAGGGAGGATAGTAGGGCCATTTGATGATCTTCCGGGTGATTTAGGTGTTGGAGAAGTGGTTGGAATTTTATTCGGACGGGGAAGGGGCTCAGATTTTGAGTGAGGGCTTTTGTCATGGTTTCAGGCTGGGTTATCAGGGGCCAAGGGTGCATCGGTGGGCGGAAAAATTGACGTCAACCAAAGAAAATGTGGAGGTGGTTGTCATGATGCCTACCCCCGGGGACCCAGACCAAGTCCAGCAACCCCAGAAGCAGGCATCAAGTTATCCCAAGCAAGCCCAACAACCCCAGCTAGGGGCTATTTGAGTCCAGTCCTGGCGCCTAAGGCGCCAGGCTCATATGGAGAATCAGTCCTCATGAGCGCCAGGCTCATAGATTAAAACTTACCTGATGCAGACCATGCTGCAAGAGCTCCAAGCCAAAAGAGGCTTGGGAGGGACTACTTTACTAAGGGACTATTTTTTTACTCGGGCGGGGCTGGGGAGGAATACTTACCTCGGACTACTTTGGAGGCTGTTTGAACCATGCCCGAAGAGAAGCACACGCTTCGCGTTATTCTGCATCCAGCAGCGTAACGCCCACCGTGCCTGCAAGTCTGCATCCAGCCTTCTGCCACGCCTGCCTCGAGTTTGGAGCTCCTAGAAAAAGGGAGAAAGAAGGAGAAAAGGTTAAAACAAGAGCAATACCTTTGATCCTTACCTGAATTCCCGATCCATCGCACCTTCGAGCAGGAAAAAAGAAGATATTTATGCGCGTCGCCTCGCCTGCTGCAGCGCCGCGCTGAACTCACCGGCCTTCGCAGCATCTTCACATTCCACCGCATCCTCCTGCATGTTCCCGCCGCACTCCGGCACCTAAGGAGAAGACATGAACAGCAAGGTGAGCCAAGGGAATACACAGAGGTATATTAGTTACCTCCCCCATAGACTTACCTGATTTTACCACCGGGGGTACTATTCCTCTTCTCGGGTCGGCACAGCTTCCACTGCATCTTCGCCGAACCCCGGCCCCTAAGGGGAAACAAAAGGACAGCAAGGTGAAACAAAGGGACTAACAAGGGGAACCCTCCTCACCACAATCGACTTACCTGATTTTACCGCCAGAGGCATTATTCCCCGAGACTTCATACTTTCTCTCAGCGCCTGAATAAGGGAGAAGGCAACAGGTTACATATTGACATTATTTTATCGAACTGTGTTGGATAATACAAATCCTTACGAGAGTTTTACCGGTTGCCACGAGGAACTCTTCACTAGGGTCAAGCTGCAACCTGCAAGGAATCGGACAAGAGTGAAAGTCAGGCATTTGAACTCTTACGAACTACATTCTTACGGCGTCTTGCCGAGAATCTCTGAGTCAATATTGTTCTGGAACTCACCAATTCCTTCGAGCCAGTGAAGCAACTGGTTATCTACGTGCCCCTGCGCTCAATGCAGGATGGAGAGCTCATCTTTTCAAACCATCAGGTGAGACTATAAGAGGGGACATCAAAGGTGATCAGTGGGGAGAACAGCGGGGGTGGGGGGATTTACGCTCAACTCCACGGGTGGTTAATTCCCTTTCTCCATTTGCAGAAGAATATTCCTACGGGCCAAGCAAACGAAGTTAGGTGGGAGAGTCCAGTCCGTCATCTCGGCCCTACGCGTCACATTGGTGGAGACCGCAGCTGTCCAGTTCCGATCGACGCCTCTGTGGGAGCCAGGTGAGCGTAACAGAACGCGAAGCCTACCTACAAATTCCCACCCGGGCGTTATGGATACCACAGAAACTGACCAATTGGCCCAATTACTAGGGGAACTGAGGGCTGAAGTGCATTCTGCCTGCCAAGAAACCAATGCTCTTAGGAGAGAACTGATTTTGTCAAAGGAGCGAACTGATGACCTTGCTAGGCAACTATTGCAAAGCCAGGCTGGACAAGCACCTCTATCTGGTTCCGGGGGACATCCAGCTCCTGTGTTATCAAGTAACCCTGTGCAAATAAACCTACCAGGAAATATTACATTAGCACCGCCGAACGCTTTGCCGGAGATCCCAAAAGGTTTGCCGTGTTTATGAACCAATGCCGCTTGCACTTTTTATGCAGACCTGGAGCCTTCCCAAACGATCAAGCCAAGGTAGCCTTCGTATTGTCATATCTCAGCGGCAGTGCAGCTGATTGGTCAATTCCACTAGTTACTCAGGATGACCCAATTCTTCGGGATTTTCAGGGCTTTCAAATGAGCATGGAAAGACTATTTGCCCGGCACTCCCAAGGACAGGCCCTGGATAACGAACTTTTGTTCCTACGTCAGGGTAACCAGGACCTTCTATCCTACATCGCGACCTTCAATAGGTTGATAGTGGAAACCAGGTGGCCTGAGGTAAAACGGATCACGTTATTTCATCGAGGGCTTCGAGGAGAACTCAAGGATGTCTTGGCTCAAGTCGTGAACCCACCTCAAGACTGCGCCAAATATATAGACTTAGTGGTCCAGTTAGATCACAGACTTCAGAACAGAAAGGCTGATCGAACCAAGTTTGAGAATCGGGTGTTGGTCAAAACCCACGCTAACCCCCAAATGGAGAGGACCAACCAAACTCTGGAACAATACCTGCGTTGTATGTTACATCAGACTGAGAGTAATTGGAAAGACATTCTTTGGATCGCCGAATATGCATACAATAATTCAGTACACTCTGGAACTGGACAAAGCCTCTTTTATACCTTATATGGGCACCATCCTAGAACCTCAGACCTTGACTCACCCCAACACTTAGAAATGCCTGCAGTGGACCATCTGCATGCTACAATTACACAAGCCTTTAAGGAAGCAACTACACATTTAAAAAAGGCGAAAGAAAAATACAAGAAAGATGCTGATCAGCATAGAAGTGATGCTCCACAATACCAGATAGGGGACCAAGTATGGTTAGCCACAAAACATATACCTCTAAAGGGAACACGAACCTTTAACCCCAGATATTTGGGACCTTACTCTATTAAGGCCATTATCAACCCGGTGGCTGTCAAGTTGGACTTACCTGCTAATATGCGAATTCACCCCGTCTTTCATGTGTCACTTTTGAAGCCAGTGCAACCAGGGACAAGACTAACCAAGCCACCAGACCCCATCCTTGTAGAGGAGGACCCAAATTTGAAGTTAAGAACATCCTGGACTCCAAGCTGATAAAGTCAAAACCTTTTTATTTAATCGACTGGAAAGGTTACGGACCACAGGAAAGGTCATGGGAACCTAGTGACCATGTTCATGCACCCCGATTGGTTAAAGAATTCCACCGAAATGTCCCCGACAAACCGAAACCACAGGGAAGAACGACTTTAGGAGGGGCCTTGGGGGGGACTGCTGTCATGATGCCTACCCCAGGGGACCCAGACCAAGTCCAGCAACCCCAGAAGCAGGCATCAAGTTATCCCAAGCAAGTCCAACAACCCCTGCTAGGGGCTATTTGGGTCCATTCCTGGCGCCTATGGCGCCAGGCTCATATGGAGAGTCAGTCCTCATGAGCGCCAGGCTCATAGATTAAAACTTACCTGATGCAGACCATGCTGCAAACTTACCTGATGCAGACCATGCTGCAAGAGCTCCAAGCCAAAAGAGGCTTGGAAGGGACTACTTTACTTAGGGACTATTTTTTTACTCGGGCGGGGCTGGGGAGTAATACTTACCTGGGACTACTTCGGAGGCTGTTTAAACCAGGCCCGAAGAGCAGCACACGAGCAGCACACGCTTCGCGTTATTCTGCATCCAGCAGCGTAACGCTCACCGTGCCTGCAAGTCTGCATCCAGCCTTCTGCCACGCCCGCATCCAGTTTGGAGCTCCTAGAAAAAGGGAGAAAGAAGGAGAAAAGGTTAGAACAAGAGTAATACCTTTGATCCTTACTTGAATTCCCGATCCATCGCGCCTTCGAGCTGGAAGAAAGAAGCTATTTATGCGCGTCGCCTCACCTGATGCAGAGCCGCGCTGAACTCACCGGCCTTCGCAGCATCTTCACATTCCACCGCTGTTACGCTAACCTGGTCCCCACAGGGGCGTAGATCGATCCCAAACAGCTGCGGCCTCCACCAGCGTGAAGCGTAGGGCAAAGATGACCGTCTGGACGGGCCCCTTAGTCTTGTAAACTTGACTCTTAGAAATATTCTCCTGTAGATGGAGAAAGGTATTTAGCCCCGTGGGTGTGAATGCAGCCCCCCTTCCCTGCTCTCCCCACTTGCCACCTCCGATATTCCCAGTCAGTGTCCTCACCTTATGTTTTTGATTGGTGAGCTCTCCATCCTAAGTGGCATGCCAGGGCGCGTAGATACCAGTTACTTCACTGGTTTTAGGTGCTGGAGTTCTGGACGATTATTGAGTCCGGAGTTTGCCAAGTTTAAAGAGTTCAAATGTCCAATTCTGTCTGTAGGTTGCTGGCGGCGTTCAGGTAAGAGTCTGTATCACACAAACTATCCTGTAAAGTTGCGTGAGTTTAGCTCATTGTCTTTTCCTTTTTTCCTAGATGCGGCGTAAGAAGATGCGGCGTATTGAAGGATAAAGCATCCGGTGATAATCAGGTAAGTCTTGTAATATAAGTGATTGTCTTTTTAGTCTCTTTAGGCTCACCTTGCTATTTCTTGTCTTTTCCCCAGATGTTGAAAATCACCGAAAAAAGTGACGGAGGCAGCGCAGAGTCGGAGATGCTGTGGGCTGGTGAAAATGGAGCGGCGCCGCAGCTGGAATGCGACGCATGCCGGTAGAATGTCCCTTCAGGCTCGGAGTGATGCAAGATCCGAAATCGGATAAGGAATCAGATTAAAGTCTGTAATCTAACCTCTTCTCCTATTTTCCTTTCTCTCCTAGGGGCTCCGTGTTCGAGGCGGGCGTGGCAGAAGACTGGGTGCAGGTTTGCAGGCACGGTTAGCGTTACGCTGCTAAATGCAGAATAACGCGAAGCGTGTGTTGTAGATTCGGCGTGGCTTAAATAGCTTCAAAAGTAGTGGCGGGGCAGACGCCCCGGGCTCACAAGAAGAGGATCTACTCAACCCAAGCATGAGCTTGCATCAGCAATGGTATTTCAGGGGTGATGAAGTTGGGATAGAGGAATATGTGGGGCAGTGGGAGGATGAAGGTTATAGGGCATTAAGGAGGGGGGATAGGAACAAGGGGTTTTAGGCGGGATTGTGAAAGACAGGAGCAAGGGGGTTGGGGGGGCAAGAGGTCGGGGGTATGATTGGCTAGGTGAGACTGCTGACATGTTTTGTCCCCGCAGCAGGAGCCCAGGAAGAAAAGAGATGAGGAGCATCGGAGTGGAGGCCAGGCCACAGACGGGCGATGGCAGGTTGGAAAGAGGTGAGCGGGAAAGGGGCTGGTCAACTGCATGGCAGTGGGGGGACACGAGAACGGGGGCAGGAAATGAAGTGTCTGGTTTGCAAGGGTTAAGGAGCGAGATTGGTGTATAGGCTATTGGAGCCTTGGTGGGTGAAAAGGGAAATTGCTCGGTGGAGGTACAAACGGATAAGGTGGTTGAGCCATTGGCGCTCGAGGCACAGGTTGCAAAAGAAAAAGAAGTTGTAGTGAAAGGCAAGGACAAAAAGCTACCTTACATGGGCATCACGAAACCTTTGGGTGCGCACTTGATGTCAGCGACTAAGGATAAGATTCAGGCAGGGAAATTTGTGGATGTTTTTAAGCTGCTTCATAGGGAAGTGAGAGCAAAGGAGGGTTCTCAGGAAGAGGAGAGAGAACTGGCCTCGCGCCCAAGGGTCCCAGTGACAATTGAAAATTGGACTTCTGCATTTATTATTTACGCTAGTGTCTATTGTGAGAAGTTTCCGGAGCGATGCGTGGCTCTGCTAAAATATATCGATGTGATTAGAAAGGCATTTGCAAGTTTTGGGTGCTTTGGGTGGGTGCGTTACGATGAAGAATTTAGAGCAAGAATGGCAGAGGACAGTCAGGCTGTCTGGGGAGAAATTAACATGGATCTATGGCTGCAGTGGATGGCATCAACGAGGCCTGCCCCGATATTGCACACAGCAAGTGGTCTGCCTGTGCCTTTCTGGCCCTTTCTTGGTCACCCCGCCCATGAAGGGGAGGAGGGAGGAGGCAGAGGGCAGCCCTCAGCAGCGTGTTGGGTATTTAATAAGGACGGCTGCACAAGGAACTTATGTAGGTTCAGACATGAATGTAGCAAATGTGCAGGGAAGCACCCTCTCACTCAGTGTTTCCAACAAGGAGACAGTGGGAGGGGGAGAGGATCCGGCAGAGGGGTTGTGGAGAAAGGCTTTTACTCCAATTAAATTGGAGGTGTTGGAGAAGTGGTTGGAATTTTATCCGGACAGGGAAGGGGCTCAGATTTTGAGTGAGGGGTTTTGTTATGGTTTCAGGCTGGGTTATCAGGGGCCAAGGGTGCATCGGTGGGCGGAAAATTTGAAGTCAACCAAAGAAAATGTGGAGGTGGTAAGACAGAAATTGGGCAAGGAAATAGCAGCAGGGAGGATAGTAGGGCCATTTGATGATCTTCCGGGTGATTTAGGTGTTGGAGAAGTGGTTGGAATTTTATTCGGACAGGGAAGGGGCTCAGATTTTGAGTGAGGGCTTTTGTCATGGTTTCAGGCTGGGTTATCAGGGGCCAAGGGTGCATCGGTGGGCGGAAAAATTGACGTCAACCAAAGAAAATGTGGAGGTGGTTGTCATGATGCCTACCCCCGGGGACCCAGACCAAGTCCAGCAACCCCAGAAGCAGGCATCAAGTTATTCCAAGCAAGCCCAACAACCCCTGCTAGGGGCTATTTGAGTCCAGTCCTGGCGCCTAAGGCGCCAGGCTCATGTGGAGAATCAGTCCTCATGAGCGCCAGGCTCATAGATTAAAACTTACCTGATGCAGACCATGCTGCAAGAGCTCCAAGCCAAAAGATGCTTGGAAGGGACTACTTTACTAAGGGATTATTTTTTTACTCGGGCGGGGCTGGGGAGGAATACTTACCTCGGACTACTTTGGAGGCTATTTAAACCATGCCCGAAGAGAAGCACACGCTTCGCGTTATTCTGCATCCAGCAGCGTAACGCCCACCGTGCCTGCAAGTCTGCATCCAGCCTTCTGCCACGCCTGCCTCGAGTTTGGAGCTCCTAGAAAAAGGGAGAAAGAAGGAGAAAAGGTTAGAACAAGAGCAATACCTTTGATCCTTACCTGAATTCCCGATCCATCGCACCTTCGAGCAGGAAAAAAGAAGATATTTATGCGCGTCGCCTCGCCTGCTGCAGCGCCGCGCTGAACTCACCGGCCTTCGCAGCATCTTCACATTCCACTGCATCCTCCTGCATGTTCCCGCCGCACTCCGGCACCTAAGGAGAAGACATGAACAGCAAGGTGAGCCAAGGGAATACACAGAGGAATATTAGTTACCCCCCCTCATAGACTTACCTGATTTTACCACCGGGGGTACTATTCCTCTTCTCGGGTCGGCACAGCTTCCACTGCATCTTCGCCGAGGGGAAACAAAAGGACAGCAAGGTGAAACAAAGGGACTAACAAGGGGAACCCTCCTCACCACAATAGACTTACCTGATTTTACCGCCGGAGGCATCATTCCCCGAGACTTCATACTTTCTCTCAGCGCCTGAATAAGGGAGAAGGCAACAGGTTACATATTGACATTTATTTTATCTAACTGTGTTGAATAATACAAATCCTTACCAGAGTTTTACCAGTTGCCACGACGAACTCTTCTAGGGTCAAGCTGCAACTTGCAAGGAATCGGACAAGAGTGAAAGTCAGGCATTTGAACTCTTACGAACTACATTCTTACGGCGTCTTGCCGGGAATCTCGGAGTCAATATTGTTCTGGAACTCACCAATTCCTTCGAGCCAGTGGAGCAACTGGTTATTTACGCGCCCCTGCGCTCAATGCAGGATGGAGAGCTCATCTTTTCAAACCATTAGGTGAGACTATAAGAGGGGACATCAAAGGTGATCAGTGGGGAGAACAGCGGGGGTGAGGGGATTTACGCTCAACTCCACGGGTGGGTAATTCCCTTTCTCCATTTGCAGAAGAATATTCCTACGGGCCAAGCAAACGAAGTTAGGTGGGCCAGTCCAGTCCGTCATCTCGGCCCTACGGTTCACATTGGTGAAGACCGCAGCTGTGCAGTTCAGATCGACGCCTCTGTGGGAGCCAGGTGAGCGTAACAGTGGTAAGACTAAAATTGAGCAAGGAAATAGCAGCAGGGAGGATAGTAGGGCCATTTGATGATCTTCCGGGTGATTTAGTTGTATCCCCGCTGGGTATGGTACCTGAGAAAGCCCCAGGGGAGTTCAGATTGATACACCATTTGTCATGGCCCTGAAGGCATGTCGTTCAATGATTTCATTGCCCCTGAGGAATGTGGAGTTGTATATGCGAGTGTGGACCTGGCGGTGGATTTGGTGAGGAAAGCGGGTGCGGGGCCTTCATGGCCAAGTGTGACATTAAGGCGGCTTTCAGGTTGTTGCCGGTACACCCAGAGGATTTTTGGCTGTTGGGATTGCAATTTGAGGACCGCATCTACATCGACAAAGCTTTGCCAATGGGGTGTGCAATTTCCTGCGCCTTGTTTGAGCGCTTCATTTCTTTCTTACAGTTTTCATACAGTTCCGGCTGGGCAGGTGTTCTGCATTACCTAGATGATTTTTTGTTCATTAGTGGGGCGGAAAGAGAGAGGGAGTGCGAGGAGATGCTAAAGTTGTTTCAGGATTTGATGGGGGAGTTGGGTGTGCCTTTAGCAGAAGACAAAACAGAAGGGCCGGCAGTGGTGTTGACATTTCTAGGGACTGAACTGGATGCAGTGGCCATGACCTCACGCTTGCCGCACGACAAGGTGAGCAAACTGGTAGGATTGCTGGAGAAAGCGGTGGGGGCCAGGAAAATGATGCTAGTGGAAATGCAGAGATTGGTGGGGCATTCGAATTTTGCATGCAAGGTGGTGGCCCAGGGAGGACTTTTTGTAGAAACATGGCGCGTTCTATGGCGGGAGCAAAGTGCCCACATCATTGGATAAGAGTATCAGGTGCAGTGCGGGAAGAGTGTAGAATTTGTCTGCGTTTTTTGGAGAGCTTTAACGGAGTGTCCATGTGGTTGCAGGGAGATCCGGTGTCATGGGAGGTGCAGATATTCTCAGATGCAGCAAGGGCGGGAGATTTCGGAGTGTTCTGGGGAGGAAAGTGGTGTGCGGAGAAGTGACCATCGCTTTGGCAGAAGGAAGGAAGGAGCATTGCATTCCTTGAATTTTTTCCTTTGCTGGTTGCATTGGAGTTGTGGGGGAAGGAGTTGCAAAACAAGAAAGAGAATTTCAACATTGACAACGACTGCGTGGTTCATGTGGTGAACAGGCATTCAACGAGGGATCATAGGGTGGCAAGACTGATGAGAGAGTTCGTTCTGCGTTGCATGGAATGGAATGTGGTGTTTAAGGCAACACATGTGCCAGGGAAGGATAATGGCATCGCTGATGCATTATCTCGTTTTCAATGACAGAGATTCCGTGGATTGGTTCTAGAAGCGGATCGGGGGGGGCAGCGGATTCCGGAGGAGCTGTGGAAAATAGGAAGCTGAGAGCGCTTGCATTGGTGGAGGGTTCACTTGCTCAGGCATCTAGAGAGGCGTACAGGAGAGCTTGGGAGGATTTTATAGGAGGGGGAGCTTGTAGTTGGAAGGGTAGGGGAGATGCAGAAGAACGGAGAAGGGATGATGTCACTAACTTCCTCTTGAGGTGCATGGATAGAGGTTGGTCTAGGGCAACTATAACGGGAAAATTGGCAGGGATTGCTTTCTATGGGAAGTGGTTTTGGGGTTTTCAGCCAAGCGGTGGAGAAATGGCAAACAAAATGTTGGAAGGATGGGCAAGGGAAAGTAGGAGGAAAAAGGATAAGGCGGAATTGCTAACAAGGTTGTGTCAGGCTGTGGGGGGGGGGGGGGTTTGCTGGTCGGCCTGGGAAGAAGAGCTGTTTGCGACTTGTTTTACTTAGCTATTCTTTGGGGCCTTTAGGGTTTCTGAGCTGGTGGGGGGAAATAAAGGGGTAGGTGGACTGCGATGGGAAGATGTTAATTTTACCGAGTTAGGTTTGGACATCAAGATCAAGAGGTCTAAAACAGATCAAAAAGGAAAGGGATCTTGGGTTTTGCTGGCTCGGGGGAGCAAGGATTTATGCCCGGTGCAGTCAGGTTTGGTGTGGAAGGAGCGCTGTGGGGGGAAGACAGGTTTGGTTTTTTAGCATGTGGATGGGACGCCAGTATCAGCGGCACAAGTTTTGGGGGTACTACGAAAGGTTCTGGTAGCAGTAGGGGAAAAGGGGGAGGATTTCGGAACTCATTCATTTAGGATGGGTGCAGCATCTGAAGGTAGTAGTAGGCTGGGATTATCAGAGGATAAGGTGAAATGTTTGGGGCGTTGGAAGTCGGGGAGATACAAAGGGAACGTCAGGGACTTGGGCAAAGGGGACATTTGATAAGAAGTTTTCAGAGGATCTCAGGAGAGTTGCATGTAGTAGGATGGTTGTGATTTTGTAATTTCTTTTACAGATGCTGCTCAGAGGACGGGGGAGACAGCCCAGATCTGGATTGTAGGGGACTCAGTTGTTAAGTGGGCAGGAAAAGAAGCAGAGAAAAAGGTTTTTGGCAGGCAATTGGGTGCAGCTATAAAGAGGCATTGGTAAGATGGTCTGATTTAGGGGGGCTTCGCTGGGATCAGCTACTGCCTATGTTGGCAGGATTGAGGGAACGCTGTGGGGCTCCAGAGGGGGTGATCATTCATGCAGGGGAAAATGACATGGTAAGAGATACAGGTGTGGCTCTCCTTAGAAAAATGAAAAGGGATTTGTTATGGGTCCGAGAAATGTGGCCTCACGCATGTGTAGTTTGGACTAAGTTGCCGCAGAGAGTTTGGAGGGGAGCCAGAAGTGAGGGAGCGATAGAGCGGGCAAGGAAGGGGGTAAACAGAGAGATGGTAAAATGTTGTGCCTCAGGGTGGTACAGGTTTTGGACCACAAGGAAATACTTTATGAAGGCTTCATGATATTTAGAGAGGATGGTGTCCATTTGTCAGTTTTTGGAAATACTTATTATCTGTCGGAATTGACCTGGTTGATGAGAGATATGGTAAAGAGTTAGAAGTAGAAAGGAATGGTGGGGGGTGGGGCAGAAAGAACACCTCGGTGGAGGGTTTTTCTGTTGCCGGGGGCATGGCCCCTTTAGATGTGGGGGGAGGGAAGCACAATGGGGGAATGGCGGCGGGAAAGGATGGGGGTGGTGCTGTTTGCACAAACGGGCTACCCCGGTGGAACAGGTATTGAACCTGCAGGGGCATGGCCCCGGGGAGAAAGCGGGACGCCTTGAGAAGTGGTAAGGAGACGGTAGGGACCAAGGAATAGTTAGGGAGGAAGTAGAACTATTTAATTATTTAATTGTTGGGGAAAATGAAAGTGTTGAATTATTAATTGGTTGTTTAAAATAGTTTGTTAGTCTGTAAGGCCATGGAGCCAGGTAAGCGGTTATTTGTAAGCTTTTGGCCTGTCACATTAATGCAACCTTTTCCACTTTAAGCGAGTCTGGGTGTATAACCGGGGCAGGGTCCTCCTCCTCCCTCCTCCCTGGGTAAGGGGGAGGGATAAGCCCAAAATGCGCCAAAAGCACAGGGAAAGCCCGCGAAAGGGCAACAAAAGAAAGGGTTGGGTCAAGCCCCATATAATCGGTGGGCGCAGGCTGCACAGACTACAGCCTGCAGCAGAAAGACGCCCGCCGACAAGATAGATTTTTCATTTCCTGTGTCTGCTCGTTCGTGTGTTGGAGAGGTTGGCGATGCACCTGAACAGGTTCCTGTTGCGGAGAAGGCAAGGGAACGTTTGAGTGTAGGAAGTGTTCCAGCCAGGGGTGAGGTTCCAGTGGAAAAGGCAGTCACAGACTAGTGTATATGCGTAGGGGCGAATTTCAATCGGGACGGAAATTGGGCAGTTTATCGCTTACAACGGCTTGCTTAAGGTCAGGTGCCGGGGGCCGGTGCCGCAGGTGTAAGAGTAAACCTTTGTCAAGGTGACACATTTTAAAGTAATACAGAGAGAATATATTTGGGCTCGGCCCACAAAAGGGAGGAGAACCCAGGGGTTCACGGAACTTCTTGCCACAAAAGGAATGGTAGGTCATGGTAAGGGGTATATCTGGTTTTGGGATGGGGTAAAGGTTCATGAGGTGCCTAGGTCAGTTACTGATCCGCCAAGGTGGATGCACAACAGGGTATACTTCACGAGGCAGGTTGGCCAGGTTTGGGACATGGTGGGGTACCATATCACTGCTAGGTCTGGTAGTGGTAAGGGACTGGAGTGGGGGAGTGGGTCCAGTTATCCATTGCACTGCAGAGGCGAACAGGAAGGATATGGGTACACAGCTCAATTTATTAGTGATTGTGCACTGGGGAAAATCGGTTACAAAATCAGGTACCCCTCAAATAACACAATAGATCAAGTTCCCAAATATGGGAACTCCCGTCCTCTGCACTCTATGGATGGCTCGATGTTTACATCGTGCCATCACGCGTTACTGACGTACGATGCCCGACCCTCATCTGGCCGTCATTTACAGGTATTTAAGGACCTCCTTGCCTCCATTTTTGGCAGCGAGTCCTTGAAAGGGATATCATCCATCTTCAACCGCCACGATCTATCAGACTACTTACCTGTAAATACACCTTCACCTCTCGACTGACACCAGTCTAAACGTTTCCTAGTTAATCCAGTTTTTTGGATTCTTTTTTAGGGCAACCCGGGATCTCCCAGCCCTTACCTTTTGCCTATTACTGTCACCTGGATGCAATGGCATTACCCACATGATTAAATCACCATAAGGAAGGGACATTCTTTTTACAGCCATTTACATGTCATTAAGCGGTAAATTGCTGCCTCATTTTTTCCTATGAATACTCATTTTACATCTAATTACACTTCCTTTGACTATTCTTTCTGTATCTTAATCTTCATTTCTGAACAGCTTTAATCTTTGACAAGGGCTACACCACAAAACCAACTCGTGTGTAGAGGAGACTTGCAGCTTTCCTCTGTTTTGATGAACAGCCAGCTTCACATGACTAATGGAAATATTTCCATAGGTAATTTATTTGTACACAGAAATGTTACCATGATGATCTTTAAGCATTCATGTAAAAATGTTGTACAATCTGTTTGACTTATATCTACAATCAAGGTTGTTGAGTTTTTGAAAGACGATACATATGGGTTTACCAGTGATACGATCTTTTTGACTTATGTCTACAAATAAGGTTGAGTTTTTGAAAAATGATACATATGGGTTTACCATTTGGTATTTTGCTTTCTTGAAATTACAAAATCCATTGAGATTATTGAAACTAATATGTATTTGGCTCTAATGTTATGTTTTCCAGATTTCATTAAGAGAGATTATGCAAAATTGCCCCTGAAGACGTGAATATTTTCACGAAATGCGTTGGGCCTCTAATAAATCATTTTGATTTGTACTAAAGCATCTAACTTTGTCAATGTGTATTGATTTATGTTATTGAGTAAATTACCTATTTATGTGCATGTTTGTTTTAAACATAAGACTACCACTTAACAATTAACCAAACAAAAATAAAAATCAGGACTCCTCAAAGAGCCATCCATAGAGTGCAGAGGACGGGAGTTCCCACATTTGGGAACTTGATCTATTGCGTACATTTTTGCAACCCATATGCCAGGGTTGTTATTTATCTCTTCTGCACCTTAAAATAATTAATTCTCAGTATACAATTTTATTAACTACTCTTGTGTAAAAATCAGGTGTGCTGATTGATCTGTTCTTCTTACCCCTCAAATAACACCCCAGGGATGCCAGGTGTAACAGCTTAGCGCACAAGTATGAATATTAGGGAGGATACGTTTAGAGCTTGACTGGGGCTAGGTTTGGAGCAGCTTAACAGGAAAGGAAGTAAAGACAGAGCTGGAGGGCCACTGAAGCACGCAATACTCTGGGAAAAGTTGTCTCATTCAAAAAACAGATGTCAACTTAGTGAGGAATAACTCAGCGGACTGGTGATGGAGCACTGGGGGTAACCTGGTTAAGCTAGTTTGGTTAAGTGGGGAGAAAAGGTGCAGGAGCAGAAATGAAGTCAGCAGGTGGATGGCACAGGGGTTAGCGAGATGCTAAAGTATGACTGTGGGGTCATGTGACCAGCATTGCCAGAGCTACAAGGTAAATTGGGAAAAGGCATCATTCTCTGAAATAAGGTTTTAGGAGAGGCATGGGGGACATCGGTAGCATTAGAGCTAGGGTTCTTTGGGTAACAGTTCGGCATGGCCAACCCAGCCGTTCAATCCTTCGGGGGTCAATAAAGGACTACCATGGGCTGGGGAACGCCTGGTAGGTAGTATTCTGGGTTTTGGTAAAATGCTACTATGACAAGGAAGCCTTGGCCTGTATAATTAATAGAAGAGAGGAAAGCGGTCTGTTTTAAGGGTAAGAGGTTGCCCAGCCAGCAGCTCTCAGTCATGAATGGCACTCCCTCAGGCCGGTATTACTCCCACAGGGGCAGGCAAGCCAGAGAGGATCAGGCTAGGGGAGATTGGGCCTACATGACAAATATAAATGGATTTAAAAGACCAGCTTCTCCCGTCGAAAACGGCACAAGACCGGGTTTCTTGTGGGGGCGAGTTAGCATGATAAAAAGGGAGAGGACTGAGACAAAGGGGAAGTGAGGCAAAGGTGGTGTCTGAAGGTATAAACGCTCTACCTCACCCGTCAAGAACGGCGCTCCCCCAGCATGGTAACTCCTGCAGGGGCAGGCAGAGCAAGGATAAGCTGGTTGAGGAGCTTTGGCCGTGATAAAATATGGAGGGAACTTACTGCAGGTGCAATAGTGCCTTTGGGTTGACCAGACAGCCGGGTTAAAAACAGGAGCCGGTGGATGAGCCATTACAAAGCCGGAAGGGTCTTCACTCTTTTGGACCAGCGCCTCTTAGGAGCCTAAACGGCGGGGGCGGCTGGTGGTAGCAATGAGGGCTCAGCTTCCCCCCAACAAGCGGCACTCTCTCAGTCCTGGAACACCTGCAGGGGCAGGTGGGTCTCAGACAGGAAGGGCGGAGTGAGTGTGGCTATTATGGATTTAGGGGGAAGCAGGTTTTGAATGGAGCTTGGAGGTTTTACAGAAATTGTGCACAAAGTGCACAAAGCTCCTGGAACTAAGAAAGAGGAAAGGGGGGAGCCGCAGTGGGCGGTACCCCACCTTCAACGTGGCAATGTTGTGGCGACCAGTGATAAGAGACAGACTCCGAATGAGCCATTGCACATCCGGAAGGGTCTTCACTCTTCTCAGACCAGCACCTGGTGGTAGCAATGAGGGGTCAGCTTCCCCCGAACAAACGGCGCTTTGCCAGCCCAGGAACACCTGCAGGGGCAGGCTGGTCTCAGGCACGAAGGGTTGGGAGAGTTGGGCCTACTGTGGACTTTGTTGGGAAGAAGGGGGAAGCAGGTTTTGGACACAGAGCAGTCGCCGCACCTTTGGAACTATTTTCACAATTGTTTGCTGTGTTTTCTATTATGTGTGAAAATAAATCTGCTGCCTTTTATGCCAAAAAGAACACATCTCTCATTCTGCACCTTACTGCTTGGGAGATGAAAGGGGCTGTGATGAATGAGCAGGAGTAATGTATATTGGTATAATAATGGACAAATGCCCAGGTTATGAAGGTGACGATGAGAAGACAAAACAAAATGGAGGAGGCACCCCGATAACCGGGGCAGGGTCCTCCTCCTCCCTCCTCCCTGGGTAAGGGGGAGGGATAAGCCCAAAATGCGCCAAAAGTGCTGGGAAAGCCAGCGAAAGCGCAACAAAAGAAAGGGACGGGCCAAGCCCCATATAAACGGTGGGCGCAGGCTGCACAGACTACAGCCTGCAGCAGGACGCCCGCCGACAAGATGGAGTTTTTGGTTTTCCACCCACCCACCCTGCATAAGGGCCAGCTCTGGCGAGGCCTGGTCGTTGACGTCGCGGGATGGCAAGGCGGTGTTGTGGCGACCAGTGACAAGAGACAGACTCTGAATGAGCCATTGCACAGCCGAAGGGTCTTCGCTCTTCTTGGACCAGCGCCTCTTGGGAGCCTAAGCGGCGGGGGCGCCTGGTGGTAGCACTGAGGGCTCAGCTTCCCCCGAACAAATGGCGCTCTCCCAGCCCAGGAACACCTGCAGGGGCAGGCTGGTCTCAGGCACGAAGGGTTGGGAGAGTTGGGCCTACTGTGGACTTTGTTGGGTAAAAGGGGGAAGCAGGTTTTGGACACGGAGCAGTCGCCGCACCATTGGAACTATTTTCACAATTGTTTGCTGTGTTTTCTATTATGTGTGAAAATAAATCTATGGCCTTTTATGCCAAAAAGAAGACATGTCTCATTCTGCACCTTACTGATGGGGAGAAGAAAGGGGCTTTGATGAATGAGCAGGAGTAATGCATATTGGGATAACAATGGACAGATGCCCAGGTTATGTATGACATCTGGAAACGGGAACTTGTCGTGCCCACTGAGATGAAAGGTCGCGCAAATCTGTCTGCTCTGAATTAACTGCATGAAATTGCACATTTTAATTGAGAATTAATTAGCTAACGGCAGGGACTTAAATCACCTCAACTCGGACAAGGTTTGCACGCATTGAGACCAGTACGGCGGTGAGCTGGCACAGTATAAAATGCCTACCAGTAATAATAATAATAATAGTGACGTGTTGATGGGGAGGGAGTGGAGCTAACCCAAATCTAGAGGCTCTGGTTAAGTGCGATTTATGAACATGGATTTCATTGTTTCTGCAGTGTTCCGTAACTAAATAACGGCAATTTATGATATGGCATTTATAAAGCGCCTGTACGCAAGTGTCATTGTCGTTTATGCAAGGGAATCCCCTAGCACGCCCTTTCACTTAGGTACACAACATGTGCTGTAAGAACACTGGCATTGGGGTGAACGTGTGGGGGTGTTAGGCGGCCATCCTTCAGCGCGTTTGCCGTACACAGGAGGATGCATTACGACTTCTGTGTGTTTCACACGGTTCTATAGTGGCATGGCAGCCTAGTGTCCCATACACTTGCACATCGATCCGTCTAAAAGAGATGGAAATGATTTGCTGTAAGATGCCGACGCATTACATTCAGATTTCCGTATATTCCGCATGCAATAGCGCAAACATTCTGCATGTTTCACTGGCGTATGACGACAAAGCAAAGGTCATAACCCCTGCAGCCGTCCATTTGCCTTTACTGCCAATTATTCTTTGCGCATGCACCCCAATGCATTACTCCTTATCCCCACAAATTGGCATGACACAGAATTTCAAATGGCAAACTTGGCCGCAGTTTTATTTCCATGACAACAGAATTATTTGTACACATTTGTGAACTTCATTCTGTCCGTGTGGCGCTTGCTTGCTGGATTTCCTTTGCTTCCCCCTATACTTGGTATAGTAGGCCCCCAACTCCCCCGACCCATTGTACCTGTTCCAATCCTGCCCGTGCAGGTGTCCGTGGGTGGGGAGAGCGCCGTTTGTTTTTGGGGGAAGCTGAGCCTTATTTGTCCCAACCAGACACCCCCGCCGTTTAGGCCCCCAAGAGGCGCTGGTCCGGAAGAGCGAAGACCCATTCCGTTTCCTTCTGGCTCGTCCGGAGTCTATCATTTGTGCTTGGTTGCCCAAACACCGCCAACTTGTCATATCCTGGCCTGGGTGTCCTGCGACAGCAACGCCCCCGGTCTCCTGCTTCTTGCTTGTATTTCGTGGGTGGGTGGGTGGAAAACGAAATTTCTTCCACCTGCGAGGCGGCGACCGGGTCTCAGTGCACTAGCGAGATGCCTGGCACCCCGGTCCCGCCTGCTTAAATCCTGATGGCCCCGCCCCTTTTCCTTTGTCAGCCCTTCGCGGGCTTTTGGCCATTAGGCCTTTGGCGCCGTTCTGCCCCTCGCCTTTTGACCCCCAGGGGAGGGTCCCAGGTCCTGGCGGCATGACCCCGCAGGGGTTACCCTGCTGCCTCCTCCATCTTGAGCTGATTTTTCCGTTGTCAGCTCCATAACCCCTGCAGCCGTTCATTTGCCTTTACTGCCAATTATTCTTTGCGCATGCACCCCAATGCATTACTCCTTATCCCCACAAATTGGCATGACACAGAATTTCAAATGGCAAACTTGGCCGCAGTTTTATTTCCATGACAACAGAATTATTTGTACACATTTGTGAACTTCATTCTGTCCGTGTGGTGCTTGCTTGCTGGATTTCCTTTGCTTCCCCCTATACTTGGTATAGTAGGCCCCCAACTCCCCCGACCCATTGTACCTGTTCCAATCCTGCCCGTGCAGGTGTCCGTGGGTGGGGAGAGCGCCGTTTGTTTTTGGGGGAAGCTGAGCCTTATTTGTCCCAACCAGACACCCCCGCCGTTTAGGCCCCCAAGAGGCGCTGGTCCGGAAGAGCGAAGACCCATTCCGTTTCCTTCTGGCTCGTCCGGAGTCTATCATTTGTGCTTGGTTGCCCAAACACCGCCAACTTGTCATATCCTGGCCTGGGTGTCCTGCGACAGCAACGCCCCCGGTCTCCTGCTTCTTGCTTGTATTTCGTGGGTGGGTGGGTGGAAAACGAAATTTCTTCCACCTGCGAGGCGGCGACCGGGTCTCAGTGCACGAGCGAGATGCCTGGCACCCCGGTCCCGCCTGCTTAAATCCTGATGGCCCCGCCCCTTTTCCTTTGTCAGCCCTTCGCGGGCTTTTGGGCCATTAGGCCTTTGGCGCCGTTCTGCCCCTCGCCTTTTGACCCCCAGGGGAGGGTCCCAGGTCCTGGCGGCATGACCCCGCAGGGGTTACCCTGCTGCCTCCTCCATCTTGAGCTGATTTTTCCGTCGTCAGCTCCATAACCCCTGCAGCCGTCCATTTGCCTTTACTGCCAATTATTCTTTGCGCATGCACCCCAATGCATTACTCCTTATCCCCACAAATTGGCATGACACAGAATTTCAAATGGCAAACTTGGCCGCAGTTTTATTTCCATGACAACAGAATTATTTGTACACATTTGTGAACTTCATTCTGTCCGTGTGGCGCTTGCTTGCCGGATTTCCTTTGCTTCCCCCTATACTTGGTATAGTAGGCCCCCAACTCCCCCGACCCATTTTACCTGTTCCAATCCTGCCCGTGCAGGTGTCCGTGGGTGGGGAGAGCGCCGTTTGTTTTTGGGGGAAGCTGAGCCTTATTTGTCCCTACCAGACGCCCCCGCCGTTTAGGCCCCCAAGAGGCGCTGGTCCGGAAGAGCGAAGACCCATTCCGTTTCCTTCTGGCTCGTCCGGAGTCTATCATTTGTGCTTGGTTGCCCAAACACCGCCACGCCACTGAGTGGGTTCTCGCCCACTGTGGCTCCCCTTCTTCCTGTCTCCTTCTCCCATTCCAGTAATTTGGTAGAGATGTCCCAGAAAAAGAGCTCCGTTTCCTTCGTGGACAAGTTTTCATCCATCCGTTTAGGAAGTACTCGGGTGTTTTCCCATCAATCAAGCCATGCCTGGTCTGATGGAAACCCCTGCCCCTGCAGAATTTTGCCACGGCCCCGTTCAGCTTCCTCCTTGACTTCTCAACTGCTGCATGGCTCTCTGCCCCCCTCCATTGCGCCCGGGGAATACCTTCCGACCATCCAATTTCAGTTTCGCCCAACTGTGCTGCTATTTCCTGCAATGAGCTCGTAATGTCCCTCAGCCGGACACCCCTCCCCAGGCTGGTCAGGTCGTTCCCTCCCAAGTGTATTACCAACACCTCTGGCTTCTGCCGCCTACTCAGCAATTTCCATAGTTGCCCCTCTAGCTGAGCCCACTTCATCCCTGGCACCCCGTGCCACTCACTCTTGAGCTCGCCGTCCGTCAGCGCCTCCTGCTGCTGAGTCCAGCTCGCATTAGCCTTTGAGATGCATGAGTGCCCCACTACCTACCCGGTACGTTTCCTCCTTCCTTGTGCTGCTGTGAAATGACAAAAAGGAGGGAACGGCATGGTTAACTTATATTTTTGCGGGCCTGATATATCGTTTGTAACATCCTGAAGACCATCTCCCCAATTTTTTGATGTCTTCCGGCCATGCCTGCTCGGGGACACTTCTGCCCCTACCACCTTTCCATCTTGCTCCACCTTAACCAGGGTGGGCCAGCTCTGGGACACTTCTGCCCCTGCCACCTTTCCACCTTGCTCCGCCTTAACCAGGGCGGGCCTGCTCTGGGACACTTGCCTCTGCCCTTGAGATGAATGAATGCCCCACTACCCACACTGTGCGTAGTTTCCTTTGGCGCACTGCTGGGAAATGAAATGGAGGGAACGCCATGGTTATCTTTACATTTTTTCTGGTCTGACATAACTTTTATAACATCCTGGAGACCATCTCCCCAGTTTCTTGATGTCCTCTGCCCCTAACCCCCCCGACCGCCGCGGAGGTGGCGGCCCCTATCCGAAATGAATGCGTCCCAAACCGGCCCCCTGCCAGGCCCATGTTATCCAAACCTAGCGCCATCACTTTCCTGAGCTGAAAGCGGCTTAGTGCGGACCCATCCCTGTGCGTGAGCCACAGCGCCTCTGCTCCTGATGGCCGCCGCTACTGCATAAAGTTTTCCGCCGCCGCCACAGGGCAAACCCTGCTTGCCTGAATTGCCTGTAAGGTAAACGCCGCCCCTTTTCCTTTCTGATCCGTTTTGATCTCCTTACATAAATGACGACTTGAGCGCTTCCCACTTGGACGTCCCTGACGCGCAAGAACCCATTCCCTTTGCCGGCCTTGTTCTCCGGCACCAATTCGCTGATCCTGAGAGCCCGTGAAATGCACAAGTATTTATTTTTAGCAGTTTTATAAGGCGCAAACCTATATACCACAGGTGCAACAGAGACAACATATTGTAAATAATACCTTAATTAAAAAGAAATCCTACATAACAACATTATATTTAGAGAATAAAACAATAAAGTACTGATCAATTATAATTGAAACAGAAATTATACATTTATTATCAGAGAAATCTACAGCTGCAACCCTTTCTTCTCCTAGAATTGGACATGCTCATGTCCTCAAATAGTTTCTAAATAACAACTTTCACAGTTTCTAGCAGTGCGGTAGAACGTAAATGGCAGTCATTTCTTTTGTGCCATTTTTATGATAGAAATATAATTACTGCCATTTATATCACACTGCCAAATTCTGAGCAATGTGCTGGAGGTAAATCCTCCACTTTAATGCCACAAATCAGTCAAATTACCTCTGGTAGAATCATCAACCAATATAATTCTGCCAATAGCCCCATAGAGATTAAGAGCCACATACCACCACTACGAATTTGCCAGAACAAGTGGCAATAAAAGTCATTAAGTTTGGTGGTAGTGGCACACAGGGACATAAGTTCACCAAAATGCCAAGGGTAGCGGAAGTGACATCACTTGACCCTTGACCTCTGACAACATCACAACAAGTGATGTCATTTTACCCCACCCCGATGTGACATCACGGGAAGCCATAGAACATGACCTTTCACCCGTGTAATGAGTCTAGCATTATTGTATAGAATTCCAGAAAGACAAACTATTTGTTATTCCGATTCTTTCTTATTTAGGGCCCCTGGTCTAAGTGTTACACTTGTGGAACCCCCTGTTTTTTTAAGAGGCCTCAACATAAATTCCAGTCTCTCCAGAAACAAAGTGCCACGTGGCACTGGGCACAGCCCAGGAGCTTCAATGTAAAAAAAAAAAAACATTTAAATAAAATGAAATCTTTTTTTTTTTAGGGGTAGCAAGGGAGACCATAGGGGTAGCAAGGGAAAACTCAGGGGTCACAGTTGCGAACCCTGGACACCCCCAAATGATGACACCGATGCCACAGAAAAACTGCAAAATTGCTGCCAACAGAGGCGTTGCTAGGAGGGGCCTGGGGGGCTATAACCCCATGTCTTTTGGTTGTAGCCCTGGATAGAAGCTCAGGGGCTACAACCAAAAGGCTAGCTAGCCCCAAGTCCCAACAGTCCCAACATTAGCCTAGCCCCAGATCTTTCCCAGACCTAGCAACACCCCTGGCTGCCAAGCTCAGAATGAAGCTGATTGCCTGCCAATTTAAAGGTTAACGCTCAAGATGGCATTTGCTGTTTGATTCAGAGATTGTAAGAGATTTGGGGGTTTCTATGATCCCATTCTTGAGAACCTAATACTAAAATATTCATAATGGGTAACCAGCCTCCAACTTTAAATCAAGATTTCAACTGCCGAATCTGGTCCATCACAATGATTTTTGTCTTGTACCCATTTTTATGCAGATGTTTGAGCCAACAGCATTCCTTGTAGCCAAGCATTAGCTTTTTTAACCCATTGAGAGAGAATCACTGCTTCGTCTGCATTTAACAGGGTGTAAACCCTAACGGTTTCCATCCTGAAAGCATCTCTGTCCACTGCCTGCATTCACATGTACACATGGTGATTTATTTTTTTGAATTTTTGCTTTAGCGCCGGCCCTAATCAGAGTGTCTCGGAGCCCCTTACTTGGTTCAAATATTGAAAAGATAGGAGTTGAAAAAAGAGGTTACAAAATGTTTTCAGGAAAGGATTGGAAGATTAGGATAGACAAGTGATAGCAGTGGAGGGGGCAGGGTTATGTGTGGGGAAACGTATGTTTTGAAGCTCTTTCTAAAAGTAGTGATGGAGGATGCAGTGTGTATGTAGAGAGGTTGGGTGAGCCATGCCCTGGGTGCCCAGTGGGTAAATGCTCGCATTTGTGTGCATGTGGGTTTGCCGAGTGGAATGTGTAGAAGGTGTTGACTGGCTTGTCTGGTGTTTCTGTGGGCGATGGGTTTCAGTTTGTCATAAAGGTAAGATGGAGCTTTGAGGTGGAAGGCTTTCAATGCAATGCAGAGTCATTTGAAGGCAATTCTCTGAGGTATGGGGAGCCAGCAGAGCTGGGCAAGAGCGGGGGTGATGTGTGAACGTTTGGTTAGGTGGAAGATGAGTTTGAATGCTGTGTTTTTTGTATGGCTTGCAGGGGGGCAAGAGTGTTGTTGGGGAGTCCAGTGAGGAGAGCATTTCCATAATCCAGTTTAGATAGAACCAGTGCTTGGACTGCAGAGCGGAAGTCTTCAGGAGATAAGATATGTCTGATTTTGTATAGGAGGTGTAGTTGTAGATTGCATGTTTTGGTGACATGGGCTGTTTGGTGTGTGAAGGGAAGGTGGGGTGAATGGCGAAGGCAAGGGCTTTAACAGGTGTGGAGAGGGATATGTGTGGGTTGTCCATTGCGAGTCATGGATGCAAGGGGTGAGGTCAGGTTTGTGCCTTATTGGTCAGATGAGGAGGTATTATGTTTTGGAAGGGTTGAGTTTGAGGAAGTGGGTGGCCATCCAGTTGGTGATGGTGGAGAGACATGTTATGAGGATGTGGAGTTGTGAAGGGGATGAAACATGGAAGTATATTTGTGTGTCATCCTTGTATTGGTGGACATTTACTTTGTGTTTGCTAAGGGTCTGGACAAGGAATTCAACATATAGGTTGAAAAGGAATGGAGATAGGGAGGAGAACTTGCGGGATGCCATACTCGACAGGGGTGTGGTCAGATTGATAAGGGGGCATGGAGACAAAGTGTGTCCTGTCAGTGAGAAAGGAGGTGAACCAGACGAGTACAGTGCAAGCAGGGCTTTAAGTGGGCCGGGGCCTGCCGGGGCTGGGCCCCGGCAGGCTCCGAAATTTCGTTTTGAGGCGGGGCCCTGCCGGGGCCCACTAATCTCCCCTGGCAGCCACGGCCACTACACGAAAAGGCATTTTTTTCTACAGCCTGAAGCTCTCGCTCGTGTGCGAGAGCTTCAGGCTTCAGAAAAAAATGCCTTTCAGCCATAATGGTGGCGCCGCACCTACGAGGCATCCCTTTAATCAAGTGATGCACGTGGGCCGGCACCACCATTATGGAGAAAACGTGAGGCCGCTGGAAGCAGAGGCCTTGCTTTCTAAATACTGAAGCTCCCGCGGATTCGCGGGAGTTTCAGTCTTAAGGAAAAAGGCCTCTGCTTCCAGTGGCCTCACTCTTTCAGCCTTGATGGTGACGCTGCCCCTCCCTAGCTGGCGAAGGGCAGCACCACCATTAAGGCTGAATAGGCGAGGCGCTGTCCCCTGCCAGGCAAGCCTGTAGAATAGAAATGCAGAGATCAGCACCCTCTCCCCTATAGGGGAGAGGGTGCTAATCGCTACAAAAGGCTGCCTGGCAGGGGTGCCAGTAGCCCATTGAGCCGGGGCTCGCAAGGGGGCTTGGCTTAACGGGCCATCAAGGCCCCCCCGCTGTTAGGCCACGCCCCCTTGATGAGCCCCGGCTTGATTTGTAGTGCCACTTAAGGCACTGAGTGCAAGAGAGATCATCCTGTAGGTCTTGGATGGCTAGTAGAATGGTGTGGTCGATGGTATTGAAGACTGCAGAGAGGTCAAGGAGTACAAATAGTGCTGTGTGTCCCTTGTCTGTGATGCTGTACAGGTCCTTGAGGAGGTGAAGGGTAGCAATCTCAGTGCTGTGTCCAGGCTGAAAGCCAGATTGGAAGGGGTTCAGTAGGTTGTTAACAAGTTAAACAAGGCGGGGTTAAGAACTCATCCATGTCTCACTCCATGGGAGATCTAAAAGTTCTCTGTCATCTCTTATATGCATACCTGACTATTCCACGGGAACACCCATCTCTCTCCTTCAGAAGACCCACTAGTGAGGGTGGCATCACTTCTTCAAGAAGGTCCTGCAAGAGGTGGTGAGTCTAATGTGGTTCTAAAATCCTCAAGTTCAGTTTGGAGGCTACTTTCTATTTTCTTATACATATTTTTGGCCCTGGAGCTTAGGCCAAACTGCTGCTCAATTATTCCCAACCACTACCCTGTTTTCGACTTTATACCATCAGCTAAGAAATAATGCAGGTCATTTTCCAGAACACAGCAACCACTCTACTGAAAGAACCTCTGTTAAAGTGGCATAGAGGATGCAGCATGATGATGTCAAATGGCGTTCTTAGAAAAAACGACAAAACAAAAACGTTTTAGAAAGACCTCTTTGTGACCGCACGGCTGCACACGAGTGCATGCAGGGGCTGACAGCCAGCCTACGACCTGGAAGCGCTGACGAGGGAGACTGGGTAAGTGTGTGTTTGTGTGTGTGCTCTATGTTTGTGTATGTTTTGGGTTGGGGGAAGCTTGGGTGGGGAGTGAGGCGGGAGGGGTGAGAGTTAGGGTTTTGGGTGGTGAGACCCCCCGATTTCGAATGAATCGCACCAGAGAGGGGAGTGGGGAGGTCGTAGGGGTCAGGTTGATGGGGGCAACATACAAACAGCAAAATCATGACATAGAATTGTGTATACGCATATTTTGTGTCATTATATGCCCCATGCAGTAGTGCAAGGTGGAAACCAGGGCGGACCATGAGGGAAATGATGGAGATGCAGACATCAAAACCAGTGGTGTGCCCATTGAGGGGGCAAGGGGCAAGCAGTTCTAGAGTGTTGCATTATTGGATAAGGCATTTTTCACAGGTGTTAAATTGAGGCCTAAAATTGATACGTAAAATTAAATGTAATCACAAGGCAGATTTACTGACTTGTGATTACACTTCCCTTACGGAGATCAAATTGTAGCAGTTAACACTGCAGCCTGTATTTTGAGTGGGGAGTACAAACTCAAGGCTTAAAGCATTTACACCTTGTTTTTATACTTTGCGAGACTATAAAAAGCATTTGTATTTCTCATGTACACTGCTTAATTTTGGAAAAATGTACAATTGTCCTTCAAGTCCGGTTTCTTGAACAGTACCTTGTCAAGTGTGGAGTTTTGTTGTTCTGCTATTTTGCCATAGATCAAGGTATCATATTTAAAGTAGGCTATCTGGATTATATCCTTCAACATGTGGTCCTTCATCCTCTTGAACACTGATGCCATCAAGGAGAGCCAGAATGGTATACTGAAGTAGTGGAACAACAAGGAAAACTGCCAAAAGGACCACCACATGAAGAAACCTGGAACAAAACAAAACAATGTTATAAAATCACACTGCAATCTGATCAATGCTAGAACAATTTCCAAGCATGCCACAGAGATCTACTCTACAACAGTGGAATAGACATCTTATTCGTCACAGAAACCTGGTTAGATGACAACTACAAAGTCACACTACACAGCTGCCTATCCGACAACTTCAAATGCAGACAGATAAACAGAAAAGGAAAAGAGGAGGCGGACATGCAATAGTCTACAAAGAACACCTGAAAATAAAAAGAGACAACCCAATAAACACCATAAACTGCGAATCCCTCGTCCTTCACCTGACTGTTAACTCAAAAACAAACCTCACATTCATATTGATTTATAGATAACCGACCAATAATACAGCCTTTGTAGACCCCTTCATAGAAGCCATCATGAACATAGCCATCAAACACAACCACTTGATAATCCTCAGGGACTTCAACATATGGTTTGAATAAGAGAACGCAAACTCTCAAAAATCACTAATCAAGCAACTCGAGAAAATGAAACTATGCCAGATGGTAAAAGGAGCGATCTCTATTGCACCACCAATACAAATACTATGGAGTGATCACTCTGTCATACCATTTGTGATCCAACTACCAGCCAAAGCACCCAAACAGCCCCAAAAGCTCCCCACAATCTGGAAAACAAACTGGAATAACATTGAAAGTGGTAACTTAAAAGAACAACTGGAATCCTCAAAACCATCAACCGCAAACGTGCATGGAACTGACCTAGACGAAAGAGCAGACCTAATCCAGAAATGGATCACTGATACAATAGACAGCATCTCCCTTGAAAAACCCTTCATCCCTTCACAAAAGAAAGCAGTGGCAAGATGGTTCACATCCCACCTTAGTACAATGAAAAAAACAGAAAGTTGAACTAGAATGGAAAAAAACTACAACCAGGCAAAAAGAATAAAGTATCAAAAACAAATCCAAGCATACAAAAAGGAAAGTCTTAAAGGCAAAACGAAATACTACGATAACAGAATCACAAAAGCGACCAACACCCAAAAAGAACTATTAAAAATCATAAATGAGATGAGGAACCCGCTTGGATGCAACCATACACCAGTACCTTCACAAAAACGATGCAATGACCTTGCATACCACATCAAAAATAAAATCATCCACATATAGTGGATCATACAAAGCAGACCAATCAACCAGACTCTGCACCAGGCCCCGTCAACCTTTGAACCACAGAATAACCTCAGAGTTTCACACAAATGTCAGGAGAGAGATTCATCAAGCTGGTGAAACTTAGCAATAAAGCAAGATCGCCAATGAACTCCTGCCCACCAGACATCTATGAATCAATACTCACACAAGTCACGCCACTGGAATGCCACAGAAACCTCTTCAACCAATCACTCTCAATGGGGAGAGTACCGCAGTCCTTCAAATCTGCATTGATCAAACCATTCCTCAAGGATACTGCAGGTGATGGGAAAGACCCCTCTAAGTACAGACTGATATGAAACATTCCCCATCTAGAAAAACTGCGAGAAACCTATGTCTATGATAAAACACGTAGAAACACACCAATTGTTGGACCCGGCACAAGTCAGCTTCAGACCCATGAGAGGGACAGAGACAGTACTTCTCTCTATCTGGGATGACCTAAAGACCAACGCAGACTCCAACACAAACTCTGCATTGACACTACTTGACCTCTCTGCAGCATTCAAAACAGTCAACCACAACATCCTAATCAGGAGACTGGAAGAAACAGGGATCACCGATATGGCACCAATCTGGATTAAATAATTCCTATCTGAAAGAAAATAGACAGTATGGATACAACCATTCAAATCAGCGCCGCGAGCCACCACCTGTGGAGCACTGCAAGGATCCTCCATACCGCCTAATAAACCTCATTAAAAGGCACAGCCTCACCTACTACAGCTATGCAGATGACATCCAAATCATCTGCAAAATCGAAAATCAGCCAACTAGAACACTCAGATCCATCAACGACAACTGCCTGGAACCAAAACAGTACACAAGGGAAAGAAACTTGGTGGATCAGCATTCTCTTGTCTAGGGGCAAAAACATGGAACTCCCGCCTGAGAGAAATACGAAACATGAAGGACCATCTAAAATTCAGAAAACTCCTAAAAACCTCGCTTTTCAACTCAAAACATGACGAAAACGAATGAGCAACACCCACACCCCTCGGAATTAACACACATGTCACAAGACGTAGGACTAAAGCATAACATGACAAGTGCAGGGAGGTTGAGAGACTTCTGAGTGGGAGGGAGACTTGGGTCTCCATGGCGGGCCTTAACTGAGTCTAAAGAGGGAGATAGCAGCATCCTAGGTTGAACCACAGACTGAGGAGATAAGAGTTGAAGGAGAAAGTAGCGTCCGTAGAGAAAACCACAGGGACCAGGTAGATCAAGGACACAGGGAATAGGTCCCACTGCCCCCCCACGCTCCATCCATAGGGCCGAGGAAGGGGGCCATACCGGTGTAGACATAGATGATTTGGGACACAGGCTGGAGGGGGGCATCACCTCTTAATAGCCCTGCATACAACCCACAACCCTACACAGAATAAAGGAGGGAGACCCTCCGTCTCCCCAGAGCACCACAATATGCGACACTAGCAGGGATGTGTATCACAGCTGGCCATAGCGTAGGAGGTACGATGGAGTGCCACAACTAGCCAAAACCACTAGAAATCTCATCCCTCTGCTCACAACTCTCAAATTCTAAACATAACACAACCATACCTATACTGCACACCAAACTGCACACACTTCACTACACCACAACAACGAAACAAACTACACATAGCCGCGCACAACAACACACAAAAGCTACTGACCAAAATAAATCACACCCACGCTTGGTAAACAGTGTAAATCGAACTGAAGCTGCCAACAGCACATCACAGCTCTCTTGTGCCTTTTCCAGATAAATCCTACTAATTTACCATACCGTCTTGCTTTTCAGATCCACCAGAGCCCTAGGGGACTACTCTTGTGGTTATAGTGTGTGGTATAAATATCCTTTAACATAACATAACACTTCAAAGGGAGTAATCAAGACAGTAAGTGGTTTAGAATCTTTTGTGTACGCATATCTGATGATACACATTTTCCATGTCTAATTATGAGTGTTGTACAACTTTGTTTAGCATTAAACCTAGCTCTGATATGATGGACAATCTCCCTGTTGAGACTCCAAAGGTCTAAACCAAATCTCAGTCTGATAAGGAGCACTGGGCAGGGATCAACCATTCTGTCACATCAGTGGTTTCATTGCACTTTCCTTGTTAAGATCCTCCAGGAGCCTTTTAGCTATCATGTGTTGTGGCTTGCATATGACATACTGTCAGGTCTATCAGCTGCCTGGCCGGAGAGCACAGGACAAAAGCTATATCTCACAGTCTGCACTGTATATTCGGGAAGATTCAGGGGGCAACAGTAGCATATAACAGAAATAGGGTACATAGCAAGCTGATCTGAGATGAGACAGCTATTCACAGGAATGCAGGGGCAGGAACTGGTGGTAATAAAAGAGTCAGAGAAAGCAAAAACAAGCAAATATGCTGGGCACCACAGATTGATCAGAATAAAGGGTGTACTGGAATATGATAAGGGGTCTCCAGGGATTAGGGAAAGCCCTTGGGATCGGTACCAGCAGATGACTCTTAACAACGGTCATACAGCAGCGACATGAGATAGGCGTGCCAAAGAGACTGTTGTACTCAGGTCAAGGGTAAAACTGGAGACCACATACTGAGGCAGGTAAGACTTCAGTGGAATAGGCAAGGGCAACAGAATTCTTTCCCTTATCTGATCTGAACAGAGCCCAACTCAGGGGTCACACTGTAAATGGATTCAAAGCGGAGGCAAAACAGTGGACAGAGATGTAATGCAGGTAGAAAGCAGCATTGAAAGAAGTAATCCTGGTACTGGACAGGATAGAGAAACAACGTACAAAGCAGAGACTGGAATATCAGAATATACAAGGCAAAGGACTCAGACAAGATAAGTCACTGCCAACACAGCGGATACAAGGGATTCAGGAAACTCAGAGTACTTGAGAACAGGCACTAGAATTATGGAATGAAGTTGGGCAATATAGCAGGCAAGGACCAAATAGGAAAACTACAAAGGCTGGGTTTGAAGAGAAAAAGAGAGAAAAGCAAGGCAGAAACAGGACAAGACTGTGAAGCGGAAATGCTTACGGAATATCAGAAAGGCAATCAGTAAAGAACTGAAAGTTTTTAACAGCAAAACAGGACAAGTATACAGAAGTAAAATGCTGTAAAACAAAGAAAGGTTCATCAAGGAAAGGTTCAAAACACAGACAGACTGCAAAAGCACACTGGAAATGGTGCTGCAAAGCAGCAACAACAAACATGATTCACAAGCCAAAATGAGGATTTTCAGGAAAGGTTAAAAACTGGTCACAGGAGCACAAAGTCTCAGTAGAAGCAGTTGTCAGACAACTGCTTCTGTTCAGAGTGAGCTTATAAAGGCCCTCCCAGCCAACAGGGTGGAGGTGATTGTAATCCCGGGAAGCTGTTCAATGACGACCAGTCCTGGCTTCAGTAGCCTGCAGCAGTGGTTTGTAATTAAGGGTTCTTCAGCTCTCTGCAGCCTAGGCAGCAGTATCTTGGAACAGATGAATGCAATCAGGGCCTCTCCAGCACTTAGTAGCTTGCTGTAAACAAATGTATTTATTTATTTTACTTATTGTTTATATGTAGCACCTGAATCCTGCAGGCACCAGTTACTTATAATACTTAGGATGCCTCTTCCAGCCTTCTGCCTTTTGGATAACATACATGTACCAGAATGCATATGCTGGTTTAACCTAAAACCCGGAATTAAACACGAAATTAGATTGGTCCAAGACTGCAGTGGTTAAACAAGTAAATGAATACAGAGGCAGTTTGTAGGTTTTAACTTCACAAGTATACCATAAACAGAGTTTCTGAATGTGCGCATGTAGCAGTGCTCGGCGGCAGCTGGTTAGGATCGTGACACATACTATATGCTATATGGGAACGGACCATTCGTGTTACGGAATTCATGAGTGTAACTTTTTATGCAGCCAGGAACTCTGTCAAACAAGGAATTGTACTTATGTATTTCTACTCTCCAGGATGAATCTGAGATGGCCATACGTACTTCTTGCACGGGTTAAGTTTTATGCGTACATTTGCCTGAGGTTTCTGTCTTAAGAATCAGTATTCATATGTATTTTTTGTGCTGTAGTAAACCTGTCTTTGAAAGTAATAAGGCTCTTTTCCAACTGTAACAGTTCAACTTTTCTCCTCCCTATATCACCCACCCCTCCATACACACTCACACTGCTGTTGGACTTCCACTTCTTCCTAGCCTGGTGTTTTCTACCTTCCGAATTTCAGTGTTGTTGCTGAAGTCAATTTTTCTTATTTCAGGTAGTTTCGCTCATTTTTTGTTTTATCTACTGTGTATTTAATTATCTAGCCCCTGTCAGTTATTGGACATTAGGGCAGCTCTGTCATCATCATCATAACTTTTATTCGGCCATAAGACCATTAAAGTACAACATAATACAACACATATAAAAATTTACATTAACTCAAGTTTGCATCCAATCTTCCCAGAAAGATAGAATTAATGGGTACACCCCCATGGCTTTATTAGTCTCAGCACCCACGGCTTATTTTTATTTCGGGTCTATGCAGGCTGTCCGCGCCCACTGGCAGTGCCCCAAAGTCTTTTATGCAGTGGTATTGCATTTGGAACAGAGTGTGATGGATACTGTGCCCCAGTTCCCATACAGTGTGTATTGTTATAATAGGGAAAGGTACTGGTACAATCCTGCTACTAGATGGAATAGAGCGTCTCGTTGCAATACCTAAGATGCCGTTGGCTACTCTTGTGTCCCTTAGCTCGACACGTATAGAATCAAAGGAGCACTCTGCCTCATAAAATACTCTTGGGCAGTTTACAATGTCGTCCCGGATTAAGGCTGAACAGCCATGAACCACTCTGAGCCAATGAGTGCACTTACTGATTAATGATTCCCGAGATTCTAACTTGGCAGAGTTAACTTTGGGTGTTATATGCAGAAATAATAGCCTCCTTTGTGTGGCCCTTCCAAGTTTCCATATTGCAAACGTCTCCCGTAATTCTGTCTAAACCCCTGGTACTTTTTTATGGTGGGGTCTGGTTTCGGTTCTATGTGGGCTGCCACTCTACCTTGCCTGCCGTTTGAGTGTGTGGGTCTGGGCGCATGATCATCCCACTAACGTTTGGCCTTCTGTACTCGCTGGACATTTGTATTCTGGAGTCTAGAGGCAGAGGCGTTGCTGGGAAGGGGGTGGGGGGCTGAGGGGGATATAGCACTGGGCCTTTGGTTGTGTCCCCGGATAGAAGCTCAGGGGCTACCACCTAAAGGCTATCGAGCCCCAAGTCCTGACAGTCCCATCATTAGAATAGCCCTGGACCTTTTATGGACTTAGCAACACCCCTGTCTAGAGGTTTGCACGTGAGTACCCTAGTCCACTGATGGCTGGAAAACTTTCGCAAGCTGGGCGTTGGTAGGATTGGTGACTTCGCTGGTGGATTTGAGCAGATTTGACTTGTACACTCAGTCATTGTGGACTTGCTCCACTATTGGCAAGGGGACCTTTGCGCAACCCTCTATTCTCGCTAAGCACTCCCCCATAGGCTCCACATTGTTGATTTTCCAAGATACGCAGAAGCAACTTCTTTAGTGCTGCTAATTCTGCGAAAACGAGGTTGCATTTGCAAAGGATATAGCTCAGGGGCAAGGCGTTTACCTTGGAAGCAAGACAACGTGACGCAACACAGGTTCAAATCCCGATCCCACACATAGAAACCACTCGCTGGTATTAAGCACATTATAAATTAATGAATAACTAAATAAATAACCAGGTGATGATGCCTCTTCTGCTCCTAAGGTAATAGTGGGCATAGGCATTCCAATCTGGGCAGAAGCATGAGAAGGAGCAACAAATGGCTGTAGCTGGTTGTCTTTGTGCATGGTCAGCCCCTCATCTCTTTTAGCTATAAGTGGTGGAGGCATACCTAGAGGAGAGCATAGAGGGGCAATTGCCCCCCCTATTGGCTGCTTTGCCCCCCCAATAGGCACCCCACTGTGTGCGTACCTTTTGAAGGCAGTGGACAGGGTGAGAGGGGTGCCAAGTTTTGTTTTATCTCCCCCTTCCGGCACCTGAGCAGGGAGTTAATAGGGCGCTCATGGTAATGCAGGAGCGCCCTATTCTTAGGAAAACCATCTTGCTCCCGGGGAAGCGGGAGGTAATCAGCTCAATATGGTTCTTATGCAGCATCAGCACCCTATTGTTATTAAGGCCCTGATTCACAGAGCGTTTTCCAATGGGGGTTTGCCATTATAAAACGCTTCTATGAATTAAGCCCTAAATGCGCCCCAGCACTGCGGGCCCATTTAATAACAATTAACACACCTTCTCCCACTACACACTTGAAAGACTGTCCTGAGCTGGCGTGGCGGGGGGCTAATGGCACCCCGGGTGGTCGCTCGTCCCACCCTGCCCTAAGGCTGGCCCAGGGTTGTAGCATGGAACTCCATCACCCACGGGTGCCAAACACCCTGCAGGAGTACAACACCCACGCCCTTGTCCCATGTCCTGTGGGCTTGGGTCCATGCCCTTTTGTAGTAAGTGGGCGTGGCAATTAGCACAAAGCAGATAACAGCAGTAGAGAGCCCTACAGGCCCTGCAATTATCGAGCCCCCTTCAATTATTGGACATAAGGGCAGCTTTGTGATACAAGATGCTTTGTGTTATATCATATAATGTCAAGTTTTGCTATGTTGTACTTGCAATTTCATGTCATTTGGTACACAGCCGAAAAGGGCTTTGAAGCAGTGGGAAGTTGAAATGTTGTACAATACCCTTCGCCCGAAAGGGCTTTGAAGCAGTGGGAAGTTGAAATGTTGTACAATACCCTTCGCCCCCAAATAACTAGATAAAACGTGTTAGCAGCACTCAGTTCAGCTAAAGAGCTATATTGCCCAGTGTAGACATGCAAAAGTACAGTTTACAGCCCTTCTGGACTTACAAATACCCTGCTGTCGGCTGTCCTCTAATAACAGGACAGGATAAGTGCTGCCCAGGTTGTGAGTCAAGGGTGGATTATTCAGATTAACTCCCAGAAGAGCCCAGCCTCAGGTCAAGAGCAATCCGACCTCCCACATTGCTATGGTCATCCCCATAAAGCTCCTAGAAGGCCTCCAGATATCGGATATAGGTATCGTAATGGGGTTTATCCCCACATTCAAATTAGAGGTAACTTTCTTCTCCGCTTTCGGTGGAATATGCTACTCACCAGGGATGTTTTAACACCATATGGGCAATTGCTCCCTGAGATTTATAGATTTTGTAAAGCGGAAAATGAACAGGAAACTTTGAAATATTTAATTACTCTTTGCCCTGCATTGATGCCAAAAAGACTCATTTATTTCCACAGATCTGTGGATTTATTTTCCCTAATTGATCATGAGTCCGTGTGGCAACTATGTTTATCTGGGAGATTGCAGTAACAAACGTCCTAGATTTACTGATATTAAATCCCCTGGTGCAGGTGTTTTTTTAGGATTGCACTTTTAGCACTTTTTTTAGGGAGTAATGGGAACAGCACAGTGTTGGCTAGCCTTAATTGTTTTGTATTGAAATGGAAGGCTGTCATTTTTTCAAAGAGGTTTTTATTTGAATTTTATTAGGATGTTCTTATTTGAAGTTTTAGGGTGTGATTGAATTGTAAAGGTTTGATTAACAGACTCGCTATTTGTTCTATGTAACAATGATGTATTAAAATGTTATTTATAATCAAATAATTAAAAAATGAATACAAAAAAGTCATGGGTTTTCCTCGTTCTCTGCATGTTTGAGGATTGTACTGCAAGTATCACACTTTCTCATCTTCTTGCCTTGTGATATTTCTTTGGCCAAGGCAACTTGATTGGGGTATATGGTCGTGCATGCCTTTTCATTCTAGTGCTTGTGGTTGCATTTGGAGCGGATCCTTTCGTTTTCTGGGCATTTGTCATCAAAACCCATGTGTGATTGTCAATTGCATCTAAAGCATCTCTGGTATTTTTAGCTCTGAACTGGGATTAGCTATGCTCTTCCGGAGTACTCAACTGGATTTCCTTTTTTTTTGTTGCTTTGTTTTTTTTTACATGTAGTTTGTTTCAACATTATACCTGTTTTCCGGTTACTTGACTGCTCTAAGTATGGTTAGGGCTTCTTCCAATGTGGGGCGTTTAGCCAGGAGTAGTTCCTCTTGTGGCCGGGCATTGTTGAAGTGAACTATAGCTATCTCTCCAATCATGATATCAGCAGTCTCTATGAATATGCATGGTTTATGGGCTGCTACAGATTGTCCTGAAGCCGCGCAGGATTAACAGGATGCAGCCAAAAAAAGATTAGGTAAAGGTTTATTGAGGATAGTTACAATTTCGGATCAATACAAAAAAATGCCTCACAACCACTTTCTTCAGATAGCTAACAAGGACAATCAACAGAATTGTCTCTTTTGACATAACACCCTGCAACCAAGAATCAGGATGACCTCCCCTTAAGTTTAATCAGTAAGTCTTTGAATTTCATAGCCATCAATCGGGAGATCTCGTTCTTGCAGGCAGGTGTGATCCCTTCACATTAAGGAAAGTGTAACTCAAAACAGTATATCTTTGCCTTGGACTTCAAACAGAAAAGTCTCTGGGTTTATCGAAGTGGTTTCCTCTTGGATTTAGAAAAGATCTCTGGATTTCACAACCTTGATTTATAGGGGTTCCTTCGTGGGATATCTCCTCATGACTTGGTTACTCACAGTCTTGAGGGTGTGAGTTGCGGCAGATTTCTATCTTGGAACTTTTTTCGATAGGCTCCTGTCCTCTGCTGCTCGTCCTTGACTCCTGTAGCACCGTCGCCTGAATCTTGAGGCCCACTGTGCGCGTGAATGTTTGGTTAGTCAAAGCAGCCCCATTTCAATGATGATAAAAAGGTCCCCAGAAAGGTGCACAGGAGGCAGGCAACCTTAGGTTCATTGGCTTGCTGGAGAAACTCTGCGAGGTTTAACAAGTAGCTACAATGGTTTACATTGTCTATCCAATCCCAATCTGGAATTAATTTATCCTGGATATCATCATTTTAATTGTCGATATACAAATCTTTTGAGTAAAAACAGTATTTTATACACCATGTATTTCATGCAGTATGTTTATAATTCTTCATGAAATTACAGTGTAACTTGATATAACCATTCCCATGATATGTATAACACTGAATCAAAAGTGGCCCACAATTGCAAATGGCAATTCACTCCTTCTCTTTCAGATTGTTGGAATAGGGAGTTTTTTCATAAAATGTGATGCACATTGTTCAATTTAAAGAATATCTATTCACCAACAATGGTCAGAACTACTAGCCACTTAGTGAAGTAACTCATCAAACTGGCCCACATTGGCCCAAAAAGAGACCCACTTTGACCAAAAAACGGCCCCGTACAGATTTCTTTTTTTTCTGGTTCGGGCATTACCCTATTGCCCTATAGGCTAGTCCGAGCCCGCCTTTACATCAAATAAATGGCTGTTAATAATTTGCACCATGTATTGATATTGATGGTCCAGTTGTTTTATATACATTTTTCCTGACCACACCTTCAAAATGCACATGATGGGGCGCCATGCAGACGACGCCCTGCACTTATAGAAACTAGATCTGAAGCCGTGATATTGATTTCTGGCGTGAAGCCTGGTGGGTGATATACCGCACTGTTTCTACCCATAGTAAGTACATAATTCATATTTGAAAAACATGCATAACTTATCTTCCAGATTGTGAACAACGTTAGATACTATGGTATCAACATAGCATCTGTAATTATAATACAGGTTTATGTAAACTGACAGGGATGCATTATGTGTTACAGCACAGATTGCACGAATCTGAAGGCATGAATGAAAAACCTTTTTAAAGTATGCTACAAGCATTATAGCATATTCACATGATTTTCATTAATAAGACTTCTGGACATATATTGGTACATCGGTATTATGAGAGCAGATCCTTTAAATAAATAAACATTTGATCTGCAAAGGAGGGTAGCAGAGACTACCTTTGCAGGTGGACCATAATGAAAATGAATATAAAGAATGTGTCTCCCTGCCCCGGCCAATTACTTCACTCGGCCATGATCCTAAGTTTATTTTCTTTAGCAGACTTTTTTTTAGGCCACCCAATCCCATATTTGCCATTGGCAATGCTTGTTTGAACTATGGATTTATTCATATATGTGCACTCGGATCGAGGATAACAGGTCCCTCCCTGTCCTGCCTGGGGTTACTGGGACAAGATCAGCGACTTGTGCATAGTGGTAAGAACCAGTTCAGATCAGATGGAACAATTAGGTGTTCATAGACACCCTGGAGTTATTACAGGGGTGGATGTCTAACGTCCATTGGCTGAGGAGGAGAGACCGGAAACGGTTACGGGGGTGGACATTTAATGCCTCTTGGGTAAAACCCACTTGAGCAAAAGGTGTCACAGTGTGCCATATCAGGTAATAAATAATAACAATGGACTAAATGTTCATGAATAGGCTTTTTGTTTTGACAGAGGAATGAAGGAGTGTGCCAGGTGGCCTAGCAGTACGGTTCTACAATCTTTACTAATCATGCGACCACTAAACTAAAACAACCTAATTACTTCCTTTAACTTCAACTACCAGAGCCACCAACTGCAGTGTCCCACGAGTATCAAGTCTCTCGCAATTTCTTTTCAATGTGTACATGGCCCCCACTGAAATTAATCAAAAGCACAGACTAACTTGATACAAACTATACAGACGACACACAACTCATTTTCAAGATAACTATTAGCTCTGACTCAAACATTCCCCTCAACCAGTGCCTCATGAAGATAAACCTCTGGATGATTAATGGCAACCTTAAACTAAGCCCAAACGAAACAGGAATATTGATCATCCCAACACACGGACAATGAACTGCAGACTTCCGTCCCTTGGCCTCCAGAAATGGGAATAAGACTAGAAACATCAGCAGTAATAACAAATCTCGGAATACGCAAGGGCAGTGGACTCACACAAGAACCACGGGCCAACACAATAGTGTGAAAAAGCTTCTACCACCTATGCTCAATCAGGTGCATCTTTCCACACCTAAGCTTCCCGTTCCAGACCCTTGTCATAAACTCACAGATACTGTCAAGGATAGACCAGGCAAACGGCAAACAGCCTACACATAGTAGTGCATGGCTACCTCACCAAAAAATTATAACGCATCGAAAACACAGCGGCAAGCCTTCTACTAAGAACAAACAGGAGGGAACATATCACCCGTGTATTGAAAAGCCTTCATTGGTTACCAGTGAAGACAACACTTCACTTCAAAGCACTCTAAGTCTTTCACACAGCATTGAATGGACAAGAAGCAGAATTTCCCCAATATACACATGCTGATGAGAACAAGAATTCAGACCTACAGCTCTTCTAACCAAGCAAGGGTTTACCAGAATTGTAAGCAAGAGCTGGGTTAGGAAAGCTACCTTAATCTAATTGTGCTGCCTTATGCACACTCCCTATATTTGAGATTTAGGCTGGGGATCTTACCCCGGCTGCACTCCAACAGGGATGTCTATTTCATTTTGAACACTAGGGCTCCTGGCTAAACCCTGATGTACCCAGGTGGGTTAATAATTGAAAAGAGAACGATCAGGGTGACTGAACGTAGTGTACACACTTCACCCAATTTTCACTAGTAAGACAATTGAGAAAATAGTGTCCGTCAGTGATACATTGATGTTTTTCCAAGCAGTTTTGCCTGGACTCAAACACAAAATGACATGTACAATCCCTTGCAACATTGAGGAATCATAGTGAACAAATTACATGTAGACAATGTGCATAAGATAACAACATTTGCCATTTTGACACTGGGGGAAGTCGACACAACAGTGTTTCGGCCAGTCATTAGCTGATCTGTGTTGCTGAGGAGTACATGGCCTTCGCCAGGACGGGGAGAAAAATGGGATGGTGTGGTCCTGTTTCTCTCGTGTTTTAATACTGCCACGGTGTGTTTCTTAACGCCACTGCTTCCAATCTGATGCACATTGTATACATGTAATTTGTTCACTATGATCCCAAAATGTTGCAAGGGATTGTATATGTAATTTTGTATTTGGGTCCAATTAGGGTTAAAATAATAAAGGGTGAGACAAACGCCTATCTTTCCCTAACCTAACAAAACCAAGACTAAAGGAAAATTACCTTGTGTCTGAAAAATGTCTGTGCCTCACACTAATACATACAACAAAATCATACAGGAACCATTTGTCAGTTCTAACTTTGTAACTTAACATATAATCTAATGTAAAGAAACAGGAACTCTTATGATCAGGGTTGAGTCGCCTTCCCCTGGATCAATTCAAGATATTTTAAACCAAAGTTAATTTCAGAAAAGTTGCGCTTCCTCTGCATCTCCAGGGCACCATGACCTCTGCCACATTCTCTGCAGCGCATCCAGCTATTCGCATAGCAGCAGCGCAAACCTCTGTTTTCTCCTCCTGATGTTCCTGCTTTCACAGCTTTCTACTGACCTGCACCTAACAGGCCTTTACATATTTAAAGGTTCCGCTCAGGTGTGGGTCATTAGAACAACTAGACCGCTCACTATGTTCTAGTGACTTGTGCCCCTCTTCCTCATCTCAGTACTAAGAGCATTATGGGACTTGAAGTCCACAATGTTCTTAATTGTGTTAGCATGAGAATCTTCAAACTAACCATAAGCCATTAAGATAATGGGATCATCCGGAAAATTATTCAGAGGATACTCCCTGACCGAGTCCCCTCCCATGTGATAAATAATAATTTAGCATTTACATAGCACTACAAACCCTTGGGTATCTGAGCACTGCTTAGTATTACCCATGGTGTGTGGTGCTCATTTATCGACCTTAGAAGGATGAAAGGCTGAGTTTGGCCCTGCCGGGATTCAAACCTGCATCAGCAGGCTCTGCATAGATGTCAAAGCGAGTGCTCTACTCGCTGTGCTAGCGGACCACTAAAAATAGTTCTCCTCCCATAGAACACCACACCCAGGGTCAGGGTCAGGATCAGGTAGCGACTGCCTTTCCATGACCGCATGAGAAGGGTTCCATGCCAGCTTTTTTGAATGATCACCTCTGGTTCATCACAGTACCTTTATGGCCTAGAGCCAAAATAAAGATTTAATTGTTTGAATTCCTCCAATCAAAAATCACCTGCAAAGGACATTTAGATCAAACAGTGACATACCTATAGAAGCAAGGCTGTATGAGAATAACAAGAATGGAGGTACTGCCTTCTCTATCCTCATAGCAAAACTATGGAGCTTAATCCCAAAAGAAATCCAGACAACAGAATACCATTTCACCTTTCGGAAATTGATTAAAACCTGACTACTCAACGCACCAGGATAGAGACCCATCCACAACCCTAAGACAAGACACAGACTACAACAGACGGCCACAACGCTGCCACCATTCCATGACCTGACATCCCCTCAACGAATGACACATCAAAATGAACACAATGCCCCAAACACCATTTAAGGTACAATACAACTCGACCTGATACCTTTTCATAGAGTAAAACATGAAAATTAACGCAAGGACTGAAAAACACTTTAAGGAACAGCACGATAAACCTCCAAAAACAAAGCAACAGCACTATCTTCCCCAAGCTAGCTCATTCTTCTGGTCTTTCTCCCTAGCTGCCACCACCAGAGAATGCGGTATTCAAACACAGAGCAAAAAATACGAGCAGAAACAAATGTACAAGATAAAGTAAAACACGTAGTCTGGCAGATCTGTCCAAAGAATCCAAGCGACTAACAAACTCACTTCTCAAACTCTTCACCCAAAACACGCTCACCAACTGGCCGACATGAAAAATAGCTAAAACAAATACCTCTGCTCATCACCACTTTGTCAGAACTTTACACCTCTCCAACCAACTGCTAAAACCCACACATGCAATGCACAGACTCCCTGCCCTCTCAAGTCTCGCATCTAGAAACATAGACCTCTGGCGAAACGCCACAAACGGCTAAGAGAACTCACCCACACAGAAGGCAGTTGTTCCTGGTTATACTTTGATTTGGTTTTGAGAGATTTCTAGAGCGCACCAGACAGACTGAACCGTATTCGGGTGCAGATGTTAACTATTACTGAAATGTTAGACTACAGAGTACGGGCAGAGGTAGAACTCTAGTTCTACTACTTTCCTCCTTATTTGAATAAGAAGGTTTTCAATTTCTTCCTAAATATATCCAGTGTTTCGCACATTCTAATTTCAAGTGGGAGTTCATTACAGACTTTTGGGCCAAAGGCTCCAAAGCTTCTTTGGCACTAAACGTTAAGCACAACAGCTTCTCTTTTTCCTCTAACCCCTTAACCACTTCCATACCCCTTTTTTCTCTTTCAATCCACGAGAGCACCTGGAGACCATGGACATGGCAGATGTGAGCCGCACAAATCCCAATAACATAACATGCTAATTAAATATAAAGGAGGGCAGGTAAGGTCGGTTAGCGTGGTCCCGATTAGATGCAGGATGCCGTTTTCCTTAGCCTGAAGGCAATTAATAAATCACCTCTGTTTACTATCACTCTGAAATTGATTGCGAGAGCTTCGTTTCTCCGACCGTTTATACTTGTGTCTGTTTCAACAGCTCTTATTGTGAAAAAGCCAGAGGAGAAGATACATGTGCTTGTCATCGACAGAGGCAAATATATAAATCACAAGCGTCAGGATCATTTACTTTGACAATTCCTGTGAGTATTACTGGTAGCAAACCAATAATAAGATATGTCATAGGAGTAATATTAGGAATCATGAAACAGTAATGGTCCCGGTGTTTGTTTTACAGGAAATTGCGAGATTGATTCCCCCAGGAACGCACTTTTTCTTGATAATGAACTTCTGAAATGTGAGATATTGCATTAGAGGGAATTGCATCCTGAAGAAGACCCCTATTTTTGAATGTTTAGTAGCTTGAAACATCCATGTCGACGAGTGTGATGCTTTTGATGGATGTTACATTTGCTATATGGAATCATGTTAACATGTTGTTATTACTATATTTCTGGGCACTTATATCTAGCCACGGCACTTCATCCCTTTCTAATACTCCCTCCCACCCCAACACATTTTATTAGACGTTTCCAATAAAGCTGTTCAACACGGCTGCAATAAAGCATGACCATATAGCAAGAGGTATAAAAGCATTTCAATATGTACATAAGCAACCATAACACATATAGCATGAAACCTGCAGGCATTCCAAAATTAAGTAACAAATGTCTGATCAGAAAAGAAAATCATGAGAAATATTAATGTAAGTCCTCCCATGTGTTCCATATTCGTGCACATTTATGCAGACAGCCTCCTGACCTAAATACTCTTGCTTCCAGTGACATACTATAATCTAAATATGATTTCCATGAAGCCCCCCATGGTCACTCACAGCACCCCTTGCTCTAGCAATGCTACTCTTGGCATTCATTAAGGCAATAGATATAAACAATGTATGTTATCTGTTGAGGGGAAGGTCTCTCTGTGCGCCCAACCGTAGCAGCTTGGGATCACAGGGAATATCTTCCCCAACAACAGTTGAAAGATGGCCCATCACAGACCCCCAATAGCTCTGTATCTTGTGGCATTCCCATAAAGTGCGGAAGACAGATCCAGTGCTGGATACGCACTGGGCACATTGTGGATCATGCACTCCACCACACTTAAAGAGCATTTCCCGGGGATAGTATACCCTATGTAATATTTTAAATTGGAAGGGATTTTTTCACAATTTAGGGTAGCTTCCAACCGTGAGAGTTGTGGAATTTCATCGTCGTCTGGAAACTGGGACCTCAGAACATGGGTTAGTTCTATGTATCGATAGTGTTCCAACATCGTCAAATTGTAACGATCAGACAACACATGGAATGAAAGAATACCACCATTATTAATGATATCGCTGATTATAGTAATGTTCCTGTCCGTCCACTTTGCAAACGATTGCAAATTTGCAAGCTCATGTAGCTCCTCATTATGCCACAGTGGGGCATCCATAATGATTCTCCCAGCCCATCCCATTGCCATATTGACACCTCTTCTAGCCTGATCAACCATTTGCAAGGCTTCCAGAATGTCATGGTTACAGCCTATGCTATGTAGGATTTGCAGAGAGACATATATTTCAACCATATGCGCTCAATTCTAACATGGGGAGTCAAAAGATCCCTGTGCAATCAGTAATTAACAACAGCTAACTGGGATGCCCAAAAGTATATTTTCAAATTCGGGGAGACCAATGCCTCCTTCTCAAACTGAGCCGTAGAACACTTGTAAAGCAACCCTGGGCTGAGCGTGTCCCTAGAGAAGAGTGCACAGGGTATGGTACAGTATGTCAAAGTCCTCATTAGGGATCTTATAAAGAGTATTTTGAGGGATATATAAATACCTGGGGACCGTGTGGATACCTTCGGATTGCAGGCTTTGAGAACTCACAATGTGCAGTGAGATGTAATTATTTGCCATGGAGCACACACTTTGGTTAAGCAGCGTTCTCCAAGCGGTACACCCCTTTGCTTTTCGAGTCATCATTTTGGCGCGTGCCAATTTGGCATGTCCATTCCGCCGCAGTGCCCATTTCGGGGCACCCTTTTCGTTGCAAAAGCCATTTTGGCACGAGGGATGTTTGGACCTTGACTGACATTGCAGCCACGTCTAAATGCCCACATGCTAAATAAGATCACAAGACTGCACTGCAACAAACCTCGCCACCACCCACTTGCGTTGCTTTCCTTTTTAAAAAAAAACACTTTATTTAAACAAACAGGCAGAAAGATTGGACACAGGTTTTTCTTTTAATTAAATTAAATTAGTTACATTTTAAAAAGAAGCATACAACCTTGACCCTTGGTCTGCCAGAGTGCAGGCCCATCATTTAACCACCAGGCCACAACGGTTTGGTGCTTCATGGGGCATACGTTTCATACTTAGCCTATAATTTCACATGTTCTCAAACGATAACATCACTGTAGGTATGAAACTTGTGAAACTCCAAACAATAACATCACTGTAGTGTAATGGTTAAGTGCTACATCTCGAACTCCTTGAGGCCAGAGTTCTCTGATAGCAGCATTCAGCATAAATGTGATTTTTTTTTATTTCATTTTTTCTTTTTTATAATGTTGGCCAGAGACAGTGTAGTCCTCCTTTTGAATATATGTGCAGTCTAAGGGGGAATGTGTGGTGTGAGGGTGTGTTTGATCTCAGTGGTTGTGCATGCAATGTGTGTGTGTTTGATGTGAGTGTGTGTGTACATGGTGTGAAGTTGTTTGTGAGGGATGGTTGAATGTAGTTTATAATGTTGCAGTAAAGAAATGTGTTTCATGTTTAATACGTGTTCATTTCTGCAACACCGGTGCAATACACGTCCCATCAATGAAAAGCAACCACAATCACGGTAAAATAACTGCACTAGGCTCCAGGATTGCAAACTCTCTTGCCATGTCGTGAGAAAATACTTATGACTTACTTGCCCTCTCATCTTTTCCCCTCCTCACCCCATGTCTGTCTTTCAACAATACTATGCTTTGTATAGCTAACTTCAAAAGTACACATACCATAGTGTCACTCAAATATATAAATCCTTGAAGAAACTAGGTTAGGAAAAAGTGTACAATCGTGGCATTATGCCCCCCCATATTCACTGTGAGACTACAAATACCAGAATGCAATTCTGCAAAAGGCAGAAAAATTGTCTCTGAGTGAAAAACCTTCAAGGACTGACAGCAGCACGGTGTAATAAATAATGATGTTGATGCTGTGTGCTATCAGATATTTAAAACTTTGAGAACTCACAATGTTTTTAGGCAATGATGCACAGTGAGATTAAATTATTTGACATGGAGCTCACACTTTGGTTAAGAAGCGTTTTTCAAGTGGTACACCCATTTTCGGCCCCATCATTTTGGCATGGGGCGATTTGGCTCACCCCTTCCGCTGTAGTGCCCAGCATTTAACCACTAGGCCACAATGACTTGGTGTTTTATGAGGCAGACATTTCATACTTATCCTATAAGTTTTTACGTTCAATGATAAAAGGCTAGCTATGAAACTTGTGAAAATCCAAACAATAACATCATTGTAGCATAATGTTTAAGCGCTGTGTCTCGATCTCCTTAAGGCCAGGGTTCTCTGATAGCAGTGTTCAGCATAAATGTGATTTTATTTCATTTCATTTTTTCTGTTTTTATAAAAACGCAGATGCTGTGGGTTATGAGATATTTTAAACTAAGAACACACACGGCATTCAGGACCGTGAAGTGCCTGCCATCCATGCAGTAACTGGGGCCAACCCAGCTAAGTTTCAAAGGGAGGAAGGATCCAGCCCCCTTGGGCCATGTTTCTCTAAGTGTTCTTCTGGGGGGGGGGGGGCATATTTTATGCAACATGACCTTAGTTGGCTGACCTCTTCCTCACTTTGAAGCTGGGCAGGGTTCGTCCCAGTTACTGCAGGGATAGGAAACCCACTGTTGCTGTAAATATACCTATTTCTTTTAATTTTCTATTATTGAATGGGAGACTACAAATAGCAGAATGCAATTCAGCAAAAGGCAGAAAATTGTCTCTGAGTGCAAACCCTTCAAGGAATGACAGTAGCATGGTTTTAAAAAAAGTGAATAATTCAGATGCCCGTCGCTCATCCATGCAGTAACCGAGACTGACCCTGCTTAGCTTCAAAGCAAGAAAAGTGCCGGCCCATTACGCTAAGTGGTCTTATAAGTTTGGTTCATTTATCAGGTCACATGGCCTGAGGAGGCTGGCCCCTTCCTCCCTTTGAAGCTAAGCAGAATCTGTCCTGGTTACTGCATGAATGGGAGCTATGGATGGCAATTGAATCACTGGCTATAGCCAGTGATATTTCCTCCCTGATGTCACATAGTTATAAAAATATCTATAAAAAAATGTTCAAAAATGTAACCGTTGTCTTTTGTAAACTAGGATATAGCAGCGAATAGGCAACACAGCTGGAAAATAAAATGCTTCCCTCACCAAGTACCCCTCTCATCTGTGCCAGCTCCTAAAACGGCCTCCTCACCTCTCCATTTCACCCCAGAGCACACGCTGCTTATGTGACGCAGTTTTCTTTCAGATGTCTGCTATTCGCGTCCATAGCCAAGGCTACAGAAAGCATTGTGTTGCAAACTCAGTCCCTGGACCCCCTCCAACTCCCGAATTTCACTTAGTGCTTTCTAGCCATCCCCTCAACTCTACCCTGATGGCATTTGTATGTTTTATGACCTACAAAGAGCTTTTTACTGCGTTTCATTTTCCCAATAACTACGGCACAGACTAACCCCAAACCATGCATGATCACAAGTCAATGCTTCATACCCAAGTTGTTTTGGACATGGTCGAAATTCGTCCAGCGGTTTAGGGTGTGCGCTTTGGCAAAAATGTACCTTTTTTGTCTATGGGAAAATAAATGGGAAGTAGGCCGCACTTTTGGAAACTAAAAATGTTTTTGACGCTTACTAACTTTTAAATTTATTTCCTTTTCACATTAATTGTGTTAAACTATTTTCTTCTTTTTCTCTCCAAAGTGTCACATGCTTGAAAGTCTGAAAATACACATCCAAAATAAAAAAAAAAAGAAGACTCCAATACCTACCAAGTCTGACCATAGCCAGGGATTTTTCACCACCGACGAGACAATAACGAAACAAAGAACTTTAAAAGAAAATATAAAACACTGACACCCCAAACTATATAGCCATGCATACTGAACTACACATACAAGCAGCTATCTGTAGTCTTTTTGTAGCCTCGAATAGAGCTGCGTATATAGTAAAAACGGCAGAAAAAAATGCTTCCCTGCACACCCAGGCCCTCACCAATTGCCCCCTTCATCTCCACTTGCGAAATTTCAGCCAAATCCGTTACTGGAATCAAACATTATTAACAATAGAATTTTGAAGGGTTCCTGTGTGTCTTCAACTCACCTTAATTATAGGGCGGCGACCACTGCCATATTATATATATATATATTACACAGCCACGGTAGTGGCTGTGTAGTTATGGTTAAGTTGCTGTTTCCATAGGAAGAGCTCTTTTTGGGCGGCTTATAACTCCGCTCTCCTTGGACGAATCCTCACCAAACTTTGCAAAAAAAGTATATGGGTCACTCTGAATATTTTTTGCAAAGTTTGGTGAGGTGTGGTCCAGAGGGGGCAAAGTTATAGGGGAGGTCCCAAAACTTCTTTTTTTCCCATAGACTGAATGGGGAAAAAACCTTGCTCACGCCTACAGCCCAAACCGCTGGACGGATTTTCACCAAATTTGGACCAGGAGCAGCGGCTTGGCCCCGAAAGTGTGTTTTTGCAAATTCGGTGAAAATCCGTGCAGTAGTTCTTTAAAAAATGACCAAAAAGTAGGTCACAAAAAATTAGTGATATCTATTTTCGGTCCGCGGACACACTTCCCTGTTTGCTCCGCGGACAGTGTCCTGATTGGCCAATCGGCTTGCGTCATGTCCGCGGACATGCAACGTGTTCACTGATTGGACGGTGAAGAGCGTGAAGTGCATCAGATTTTTGGAAATGCCCGCCATCTTGGATTCACGGACGTCCGCGGACAGCACGGTGAAACTTGGTGGAAAAACACTATTTAGTAAAGTGTTTTGGTGTGTAAGACTGTTTGGGGAGGGTGGGGGAGTAAGAGATGGGTTAAATGTTGACTTATAACATTGAATAACAACATTTTTTTTACCCTCATATTTAGTAGATTATAAACCAGTGTACTGTGCAATTTACTCAGTTTCTGTGTTTGTTGTTAAAATCATTGGGTCTGTGGGAGAAAAAAAATCCATGTTGGATAAAAAAACAACTTTTTTTGTTATGCTACAGTCTATTTGTTTGTTTGTTTTCAGTGTTCACTTGTTGTTTCTGGCTAATGTTCTATATGTTGGCTTGTTGCAGATTTTTGGAGCAGTTAGATACTTGTTGACATATTGTAACTGTCTATTTGTTGTTATAATGAAGTGGTATTGATTCATCTGTTTGGATATTGTAAAATCTTGGGGCAGTTAGATACCAGTTGGCGTATTCTAAGTGTCTATTTTTTGTTATAATGTAGTGGTATTGATTTATCTGTTTGGTTATTGAAAATCTTGGGGCAGTTAGATACCAGTTGGCGTATTCTAACTGTATATTTTTTTTTACATAATTTAGTGGTATTAATTTATCTGTTTAGTTGTTGTAGAATCTTGGGGCAGTTAGATACCTGTTGGCATATTCGAACTATCTATTTTTTGTTATAATGAAGTGGTATTGATTTATCTGTTTGGTTATTGTAAAATCTTGGGGCAGTTAAATACCAGTTGCTGTGTTCTAACTGTCTATTTTATGATATAATTTAGTGGTATTCATTTATCTGTTTAGTTGTTGACGAATCTTGGGGCAGTTAGATAGCTGTTGGTATATTCTAACAGTTTATAGTTTTTTAATAGAAGTTTTGTTAAAGTTTAAGTACAGTTTAGTTAATACATTTTGGTTTTAAGAAGATTAAATAGGCGTTTGTAAGATTTGCTGGTAATCTCTGCTTTAGAGTAATGGTACTATCATTTGATTCGAACCATCCAGATTTTTTTTATATATGCAGTATAGTGACCTGCATTGGTTGTGGCTCCTGTGTGGTAGATTATACCTATTGTTGTGAAGATTTTCTTACCAAGTGATACTTGACCATGTGTGAATCCAGTCAGCTTTCAGTTGTTTGTGGTACCATCTGCATTGTAACGTAGAAGCATTAGTATTACTTATTTACTATGTGTTTGTATTAGTAAGGTGGAGCGATTATCCGAATTGCAGGTAGTACATAATCTACAAAGGTTTGCATTTTGTACAAGTTGCTGAAATGGAATGGATTCACAATTAGATATTGATACATACACGAAGCGCTCATTGGGGATTTGTTCTTGTGTCACATTGTTGCAGAGAGTGCATGTATGTTTCCACATTTATGAAATCTGGAAGATTTCATTTATAGGTATGTTTTTGTTTTCCAGTACTTGTATTAAGTACATTAGAAATTCTCGTGGATCTTCTTGTGAGTTTATAGTGAATTTCACCATTCCAGCACAGTAGTCCAATTGTTGTCTTATTCCATACACACTATACGTGTTGTCAGGATTGTTTGTTACGTTTCTATGAAGTACTAACATTTGCAAACAAAATTGGTCTGTACTGTGTAAGTAAATGTTGTCAACAATTGGTGGTAATTGAAATAGAATATTCATTGCTACATTTGCGTAGCAACTTACGCCAATTACATTTGAAAGTTTAAATGGACCAGGTAGTTCTGTATCTGAGTGCTTTTTTTGAGTTTGCCTTCCTTTTTTGAAGAAGTACCTGGTTTACTTTCCCTAATAGTTTCTTTTTTGTTTGTGGTACTTGATGAAGTATTCATTTTTTTTTACTCTCTTTGGAGGATTTGCAGTGACATCCTGTTGCATTTCTGTTTGATTTAGTTTTCTTTTACAACATTTTACTTTTTGTGGAACAGGATATGTTTTTAGATGGGGGTGTATAGTGAATGAAGTCTATTGTATTCTAAAATGCAAGGAATATCAGTGTTTACTTTACTTACATCAAAGTTCATTAGAAATAGACTGTCAAGTGTATGTAAGCGTGATAGTGCTACGTAGCTCATGCCTTCTTTAAAGACTGTGTTACCAATGCTTTGTCTAGGGTAAGACCTTGTGATTTATGAATGGTGACTGCGTATGCAAGAGTTAGAGAAAATTGTTCTCTGCGTAAATACATGTGTTTGAAGAGAAGGAATCGAGCTGTTGAGCATTATATCCTTTTCACTTCTGTAAGTTTGTCAAAGAGAATATTGACAAACTGAATGTTGTTGTCACATGGGTATGTTTGAAAGCCAACAACTGTACCCAGTGCTCCATTAACTAGTCCTCGATCCACGTCAAGGTTATGTTTAAGCATTACTCTGCAATTTAAGGATAATTTTTATATTTTTTCCAATCCAGCTGTGTTGGAGATTGAATTTTCTAAACTATTTAGTCTTGTTGTGGCTTGTTCACACATGGGTAGTGTCATACCATGTATGTCCAGTTTGTCTGTGGTGCTAATTTCAATTATTGGTTGCATTTCTTTTTTTAACATTGTTTCATTGAATTTGAAACAGTTTGCAAGAGTTGGCATTAAGGCCATACAATTGACATTTTTGTGGGCTAATTGTTCCATAACATCCGTAGCACATGCATTATCGCCATAAAGTGCATGAATGGGCCGGGTTTTCAATATTGCTTGTGCTTCTTGAGCTAGTATACCAACTTTAATACTTTTTAAGATGTTGGCATAAGTGAGATTTGCAGATTGCTACATGTTTTCTGTTAATTCTCTGTATTGGACATGTTGCCAAAGGTTGACATTTCCTTTGCTGCCAACAGTTTTTTGGCAGAGTTTGTGTCCTAAGGTTTTAAAAATAGGCTCACCTTTCACTGCTGTCAATTGAAGAAGATCTCCGAAAACAATAATGTGTTTTCCTCCAAAGAGCTCTTCGTAGTTTGTTTTGAGTACATCTTGTAATCTGAGGTGAATCAAAGCTAGCATTAGGTCGGAGAACATGCTCACTTCATCTATTAGTAGAATTTTCATTTGTTTTAATACTCTGCATAGTTCCATTGCAGCTTCTGTAGAAAGTTTGTAATAGTCTGATTTGTTTTGGTGTTCTACTTGCAGGAGTAGTAATCAGTGTAAAGTGACACTGCCTATGTTGTAGGCAGCTAAACCTGTGGGGACAGTGACAACAACTGACAGTTTGTTGTTTGTCAATTGTTGAAGGAATTTGCTGATGATTTTGATTAAGAATGTTTACACCACTGACGTACAGTAGTATAGGTTTGTAATTTTGGCAGGTGCATTCTTTGTTTTCATGTTGTACACCATGTGCAATTTCTTTTCTTAGTTCTTGAAAAATGCTACGTTGCTCATTGTTTAGTTTTGATTGTAGTATATTTAAGTCTTCTTTATCTTCATACTGACACATGGTGTTTTCTACTTCCATCATAGCTAATTCTGCCTCATTTGTTATTAGTGGCTGTCCCAGTGGTTCTTGGATTCCTGTTACAGAAGGTTGACTACTGTCAGGAGTGTCCTTATCTAGTTGGGCCTGGAGTTCTTCTTCATGTTTCTGTTCATTGTGCAACATTGTTTTGTAGTGTGTAAAATTTACATTGGTTGTAGTGCTTTCATTTGCTTTGAAAGCGTCTTCGTAGGAGTCATAGTTATCTAGTATTTCTTCTTCTTTTCTCCATGGTTTAAAGAGTTGTAGCAGGGACATGTAATATAGTTCTTTATGTTGAGGAGTCTTTAATGACAATTTGATATGATTAGTTAAATTTGGTTTGGTGAGTTTTACTAAGCTGCCTTCACAATTTGACACTCTGTATCTACCTTTTTTTTCAACGGGTTTTATATTATGTTTGTATGTGAAGTTTTGGGCTATGTGGTATAGACACATGGATTCCAAAGTGGTACTTCTGTTTGGGTAGCATGTGTCCAGCAAATTGTTTTTTAAAATTTCTTGGCTGTTGGGACCATGTTTGGCTATTGTTTCTATGTCGTCGTATGATTTCAGAACTCTTTTTTCTAGATTTAGCAGGACCAAGACTTAGCCATACTATATTTTCGGATTTTCCAAACAAAGCAGTACCGGTCAGACGATCTGCTGCTTCATAGGAGCCACATTCTCTATGCGAGAGCATTTTTATGGCCAAGCTGTATAATTTCTGAGACAGTGTTTTGTCTGATGAAAGGTCATTGCAGAGGTCTTGGAGCTCTGTTTTTTCTGCTTTGGTTAAGTATGCTGTAACATATCATGCAACTGCAGTGGAATTGTCTGCAATGTACTGCACATCTATGTTTGCATTCCATAAGTGGGCAATGATTGCATTGTAATAATTGATATATTTTTCTTCTTCTGTTCTTTTTATGTAATATGTATTTTTAGGTGATTTACCTTTAACACTATGTCTAACTGAAGAAATAAAGTTGTTTACTTGACCTGTTTTTGTAACTGGTCTAGGGAAACCAAAGCGGCATTTGGTGTAGTATTTCCCTTTGTTTTTGTATTTGCAATGACAATATTTGCCACATTTGTGTCTTTGAAATTGTAAAATTTGTGCATGAAGATCACTATTTGTTGCTTCCGATGGAATTTCACAAGTGACATATTTTTCGATAAACTGTAACACAGTGGCATCATCGTCTTGACCAAATTAAGGAGCATCTTTAATCCATAAAAGCATGTGGATATGTGGTGCTCCTCTGGCTTGGTATTCTTTTCTCCAAAAGAAGTGTTGCACTTCTCCGAGGGGAGGAACAGTTTTATTACAAATAAAGTGTAGCATAGCAATGAAGTGATGGTGAAAATATCTTGAAACATTAACAGGATCTAGAGAACAAAGTTCTCCAGGTGTTAGCATTTCTATGTTTGTTTTGCTTTTGTTTGATATGCATAGGAAATCATGTATATCTTCCCATGCATATTCTGCACAACTTAATGTAACAAACCAAGTGGGTGGGCCAAGGTTTCTTATCATACAACGTACATCTCCATGACGTCGGAACCAGTTCTCTTTAGTACCACGCATGTTTGCTAATAGATTTGTAATGCTTGATTGTAAAACCTCATCTTTTTGTTGCACTTTTTGTAATAATTGTGTAGCTGACATATTTGGAAAGTGGGTTCCTGATTTTAATTTGTGTCCAACTCCGTAACATAGAGTTGCTAGTTCACTTTCAAAGAGTAGGTGGAATATGTATTCCACATTTTGTCTAAATCTGGGATCTTCAGAATACATCCGTAACGAGCGGTATTCTGATGCTGTTATTTGAATAGGTCTATCATCGTACCTTCCTCCTTTGCCAGTAGGAAAGAGTAGAGGAAAAGCATGTGCTTCTATACTTTTTTCCCATATGCTGATTGGTGATCCTTTTGTTTGTCGCATTTGGTACGTTTCTAGTGCATCTTCTACGGTGTCATTAGAGTGCAATGGAAGAATTGTATAATGGATTAAAGTATTGGATACTGTAGCAGGATCTAGAAGCTCAAATTGACCAGCTTCTGGTGACTCTTGAATTATTTCAGTGGTTTCCTTCAAGTTTACTTCAATATTAATTTCTTTGTAGTATTCATTATTGTCTTTTAGATATTGCAAGGCCTGTCTAACTTTATGTAAATCTACCAGTTGTTGCCAAATTGTTTTGTCTTTTGTAGGTACACCATTTACTAAGATAATGAAAGATTGCTCCATTGGACTTTGCACTCCCAGAGTGTGCACATTTTGTTTTAGATCTAATGGTAAATACACTAATTTTCCACGAATTCCATTCACCAATTCAGAGGGAGGTAATTTTGCTGTTTTTGGTTGAAGGCATATTATTGCTTGAAAGGGGTGCGTTGTTTGAATTATGATGCTCTCATATAAATTTAGTTGTTGTAGGGGTTTTGGTAGTGGAAATAATTCCAAATTATTTGTGATAGCATGTGAAGGAGTTTGGTTGTTGTCACGTTTTGTAGTGCAGTAACTGCAAAGTATTAAGGGGTCAGTTATTTCATATTTGTTTTTTGTTATAAGGTAGAGAGCTAATTCAAACCATTTAGAATCTTCATTGTCTTCTATTTTGTATGTTAAGTCTACAGTTTTTGTGTTACTTTTATAAAAAGTTCTGCGGCAACATACACACACATGGTTTGGTACTTCAGCAGATGTACTTTTAAATTTCAGTATTTCATTTTTGTATGTGTGTAGTAGAAGGTTGCCACGCATGGAATGGTTGCTAATTTGTTTTAAAGCTATTTCATTCTGTAAGTGGCTTTCACTTCCAAAATATTTTTTCAGGATATAGTCGATTTCTTGAAGTAGGTCTTTTGCTGTACCATGTAGAAGAATGTTATTTAAATTGGCTAGTGCTAAACCAGGACCTTTAGCATAGTACAGTTTATAGACTAGATTTCTTATAGTTGAATGATGTGTTGATATCGTTTGATATGATGGAAGGTGGTTTTGCAAGCAGGTCCTGAAATGCAGGCCAATGAATGTCCTTGTAGTCCTGTGTACTTGCGCACTGGACAGGTATCCATATTTTGCAGTAGTTTAATTTTGATTTTGTCTTTGCCTTTCACATACTGATTGAGGAATTGGCGTAAAGACTTGAAAGATTTTTTGGGAATGTTACACATTGACGTGCATGGCCATTTGTATACTAGACGTTCTGATTCAGTTGAATGGAGAGGTAATTGTAGGTTTTCTGGGGATATTTTTGTAAGCAGTATTTCTTGTTCCATAATGGTATTATTAACTTTTTCATAACCTCGTCCACTGCTATGTATGGCAATTGTATTTATTTGCTTTTGTTTGTATGCTTCTTCATTAAGATATGGTTCTGTGCTTGTAGTGTGACTCCACTCACCTCCACAGATATTTAAGAAGTTATTTTTCTTGACATTTCCTTTATTGAGAAGTCTTTTTTGTAATTTAGTAATTAGTTTTGTTAGTGGTTTCATTTTGTTTAACACTAAAATAAATAACTTTCTTTTGAGAAGGATTGCACTGTCTATCAAAGCTTCTAAGATTAATTTCCTACGGTAGGCTTTAAGGGTTGTGCATGATTTCTCCTGTTTTTATAAGATTTTGAAGGACTATGTGGCGGAACATTTTTGCTAAAATACTTTTTTTGGTATGCCTACTTGGCACTATATCAAGATTTATAGGAGCAGTTTTATCAGTAGTGGTAGCTGAATTCTTGTTAATTGTTTTCTGTTTCGTTTTACATTTTGATAGAGGTGTCAAAGTTTCTGTACTTGAAGCTTGCTTTGTTTCGCTAAATGACTGTATTAGCTGTTTTGTTTGAACTTTTTTTACAAATTCTGCTAGAGATGGATGCTTATTTTGGACAATTCTATTTTCATTTGCTCTATTTCTGCGTTGCTTTCTACGGACTTGATTTTTGGTAGGCATTCTTTAGGGTCTGTTGAAAAAAATAAAGAAGGTATGGGTTGGGGTGTTCTGCAATGTATGTGTGCTGTGTGCATGAGTGTCTGGTCATGGTGTGTGATTGTGCATTGGGCAACTACAACTAGTTGGGATGGGTATTCTTGAATTTATGTGCTACTAAACTGGGGTTCAGATGACAGTAGAAAGTAAGCTAGTGGTGAGGGGAATACAAATAGTAAATCTAATGGTATACAATGAAAACAGTTGTTTGTTCTATGATATCAAAATTCTAGGTGCTGAGTTGTGTCATTTGTGCGCTGAAAAATGGGAATTTGTGCGCCATTCTGCCTGTAAATCTCTGTTTAACAAATGGGGAGTTGTGGATAGAATGGTGCACAAACTCTATTTTTAGGCGCAGAAATATCATGAATTAACCCTACAGTGTGTTTGAGTGATAGCACAAATATTATGGTGGTATTTAACATACTTTTTTTGTGGAATGAGCAGGTTTCTTCCTAGTTGTTGTTTGTACTTCAAATTCTGCTGCTGCTTTTCAGGAGAGTGGTCTTCACTGCAATTGTAAAGAAAACAAATTAGTAAGTGTGTTTGTATATAGCACTGATGTTAATTTAGAAATTGATTTTTATGTTTTTGTACAAGCATTGTTGTTTGATATTTGAACATAGTGTGTGCATGCAATTTTGTTTGACTATGTGCACTCTTTATATTGTACTTTAAATATGTTAGTTCAACATGCTTTGCAAATGTGTGTGTAAAAAGAAATTAAATAGCAGATAGGTTTGGAAGTGACAGTTGATTATAGCAGATGGGAAAAATGACAGTAAGTTCATTTTATAGGTTATACAAGCTAAAAGTCAGTTAATCTGTTTATATGAATCTATAAGAATTATACATGTACTATACAGAAAATATGCATACCTGTAGTTTGTGTTCATGCATATGGATATGCATGCAGCTGCAAGTAGAAATCTTGGAGACTTGTACAGTATTTCTTGTAGAAGGTGCTTTCCAATGATATGACACTTGTACTCAGAGTGATTAACAGTACATTTGAAGTGCTGATCTATGATGATGGAGTTAGATGTAGAGGTCTTGGATGTGATTGGTGGATGGTCGTGTTACTGCTTAGCTATATCCAACGAGGGAATGGCACAGAGAGTGAAATGGAAATGGTAGAAGGACTGTCCATGTAACAATATGTCAGCGGAATTGGCGGTAGTCCGTGGACATCGCATGTTACATCTGGGGATTTTGGGGTGGGGAGGCATGCAAATGAGATTGAGCAGAGCAAGGTCTTGGTCAGTAAAGTTTAGTGGGTGTGTTGTGCCAGGAGAGAGTTTGTCAGATACTCTTTTTCCTGAGCGAAGAACAGATAGCTATGGCTGTGTGTTTCAGAAAACAGATTGTTTGGATTTTGGGAGACTCGTGGATACATTGGTTGAAGGTGCATGCAGAAAGCTGTGCAGTAGCTGTAGATCTTGGATTCGCACATCTGGAAGTGCACTGGCATGGAGTCCGTGGAATGAAGTGGCTGGACTTGCTACCTTTCAGTGCTACTTTGGAGACAGAGCATCATCCAGACATAATTGTAATTCATTGTGGAGGGAACAGTTTAGGACATGTGTCTGGAATTTCTTTGCAATTTGCAATGAAAGAAGGACTTGGGAAGGTCATGGACATGTTTCCAAATTCTCAAATAATTTTCTCTCGGATTGTGCCGAGACAAATGTGGCTGCGTTCTTCTTCATTTGGTCCACAAATGGAGAAAGCGAGGTGCAATGTCAATAAGGCTGTTTGTGCCTTTCTAAGAGATGTTGGCGTGTCCTCTTTTCAAAATGAAAATATTATGTTTCGTAGCACATACATTTTTCACAGATATGGAGTCCATTTTACTTATGCTGGCAATCAGATTTTTCTGAGAAATGTGCAAAATGCATTGCAACCTTTTTTGGAATTACAGCATCCATTTTGTAAACACAAAGAAACACCACCAAAAGGCTCTTTTCAGAGCCACCACTTCCTCCCAGACAAAACTGCAATGGTTATGATAGGGCAGCACCCCAAAAGTTTGGGGTGTCCGCAGACTTCTAAAAACTACACAAGGCCCTGCTTCATTTATTTTCACTTCTATTTTTAAACTGTGAAAGGAGGCTCTGAAAAGAGCCTTTTTCAAATTAATTTTTTTTTTTTTTGGTTTTTTACACACGACCCACTAGGAGAGGAGGGAAAAGAAAGGTAAGGGGGGACACCAACCACGGGGATAAGAAAGGGCGGATGGAGGAAGGAAGATGTAGGGTCGGCCTTACTTAGGTAGTGAGCAGGTCTTCTCGTTCTCTGAGACCAGAGTCTCAAAAGCACTTCGAAGTCTCTCCCCCCTGCAGAGCACTGCGTCACAGTACATACACACAACTGTGACCCTCGAAAGGTAAGGGCCATCAGCATTGTGAATGGCCTGTGAGGCAGCTGGAGGAATACGCTGTCCCACAGGAGTGTTCCTTGTGGTGACAGGATTGGAAACGGAGGATGTAGTAGAGGAAGTCAACCTACTACGCTCTTCGCAAGGTACAACCTTGTGAATGGTCCCAGCGTGGAACGACCTTAGGTGGCACTTCATAGTAGTCGTATCAAAGCTGTACGAACCAAGTCTGCCACGACGGAGCACCATTTTGCACTCTTTGCAGGTGACTTGGTTCGCACGCACCTTAGGTCCGTTACCATGAATGGTAAATAACCGCCACACCCAAGACTCACAGCGAGTGCTGGTAGTAGGGACTTCCACTACCTCATTCTCGTCATCCTCTTTATCCTCCTCTGCATCCTCACTCCTGTTCCCCTCTTCAGGCCCTTGGAAAGGTGGTGGTGGTGGAGGGGGTGGGGGTGGTGCTGAGGCAGATGTAGCACCAGGTGGCAGTAGTGCAGCCATGGATGCCATCAGGTTTCAGAAATAAATCTGGAAAATTGGCAGCAGAAATGCACTGTGTTCTGTAAAATATCCAGAAACAAAATGAGGATGAGCTCTGGGGTGTGGCCTTTTATAGGGGTGCTTGTGCGCGGTTCACGGACACCCGCGCTGTCCGCGGACAGATCGAACACCAAAAAAAGGTTCACAAAGTCCCAAAAAGTATGCAGAAAGTCAGGATTACTGTCTGGGACATGTGCTATAGTGATTTATTATTGAAAAATATTGTGGATTGCCTGAAAAGGTAGTTTTAAATTGTTCGGGGACACGAAAAGTGTCCGCAGTCAGAACACACGCTCAGCGTGGGCGCAGTCACATGATAGCTTTGCGAACATGTCCACGAAGGGAAGCGGTGTCCGCAGGACACCAAATGCACGGGAACTGTTTTGCGCATGCGCGTTGGTGTTCTACGGGCAATGTTCGGGTCCTGAAACTAATTAAAAGTGCAACACAAGCAAAATGAACAGTTACGAACAGGCGTTTCTTCTTAGAACAGTTTCAATCCGCTTGCGAACAATACGGACAGGCATAGCGTCCTCAGGACACCCCCATTTTGTTTATTTATGAACATGTCAGGACACCACATGTGTTCTTAGAATAGTTTCAACTCGCTTGCAAACAATACGGACAGCGTCCTCAGGACACCCCCATTTTGATTATTTAAGAACATTTCAGGATATTACCTGTGTTCTTAGAACAGTTTCAACTCGCCTGCGAACAATACGGACAGCGTCCTCAGGACACCCCCATTTTGATTAATTACAAACATTTCAGGATATTGCCTGTGTTCTTAGAACAGTTTCAACCCGCCTACGAACAGCATGGACAGGTCTAGCGTCCTCAGGACACCCCCATTTTGTTTATTTACGAACTTTTCAGGACACCGCGTGTGTTAGTTTGATTACGGACATCCCAGACACCAAATGTGTACTTAGAACAGTTTGGACTTGTTTGCGCACATTACAGACAGGCATAATGTTCTTAGAGCATGTCCATTTTGGTTAATTGCGGATATCCCGGACATCTCGTGTGTTCTTAGAACAGTTTCAACTTGCTAGCGAACAGTACGGACAGGTATAGTGTTCTTAGGACACCTCCATTTTCGTTTCTTCACGGACATTCCGGACACCCGCGCTGTCCACGGACACCTCAACTGCTTTTAAAAAAAAAACAAGAAATGAATTAGGACACAATATAATAATTTTACTTTATTATATATGGATTTTAAATTTATGACATAGAAGGTGAAGCAGAAACTGAGACTAACACAGGAGAATTGGGGGTTTCATGTGGATTCATATGAGGTGAAGAAGGGATGGAAGTCTCATCAAAACGTTTTTGTTCATGGAGAGGGTTTGGGGATAATTGACTGGGATATGGAGAGGGGGGACAGGTACATGTGGGACAATGGTATCTAGTTTTTTGTTTCAAGTGACCCTCCACAAAGTTTTTTAAATTGTTGAAATTTTCCATGAGTAGGTCCATTTTGTCTTACATGTGCTGGAGAGTCTTATCCAATATTGCTTTTTGTTTACTATTTTCAATGTTTGTATGGTCTGTACAAAAAAAAATGTATATGTTAAATGTATATAAAATAATCTTTATTCAATGGTTTATATAGAAAAGTGTCTACCATTAGGTTCACTATCTTCAGACATTTCCTCACGTGGGAAATGCTCCTCTAGCCACTCCAGAGTACTAGACATTTCTGTGAGAAAAAAAATAATATCACTTTCTTTGTATCTAATACAGACATTTTAGAAATATATGAGTAAAATGAAGTATACTTACTAACTTCTGGTAAGGTGTGTTCTTACTGGTCTGTAGATCTGCTGTTGCTCTTAGTTGTGGAGTTTCTGTGAGGTAATCATGTTAGAAGCCTATCTTTCTTCTTTTGGTATATTCCATTTTTAGAACATATTGTTTTTAAATGAATGGTTGATGTGTTATATATATGGGTTACACTTCTTATTTATTACTACATATAATGTGTATGTGTGCTGGTTTGTGAATTTGTGCAGTGTTCATATATTATGATATCACAATTAAAGATACCCCCCAGACTTTTTGGGTAGTGCTGCTGTTGTCCGCACATGTCCGCGGACATTAGAAGAGTTTGCGGACATCGAATTCAGTACAGGGGGTTCAGTATGTTCCATGTTACATGTACAAAAAGTCAGAGATATTATTGTTAAGCTGTGCTACTAAAAACCTATGAAATTCAGTAAAAAAACGGTGTTAAAGGGACGTTATGGTTCCAAGTAAAACCGAAAAACCCCTGAAATTCGCCAGTTATGGTAAGTTAAACAACAATAACTCGCGCCACCACTGTGCACTGCTAAGACTAACACCCAGGACATCAAAGATGAAATCACAAATGTCATTGATGACATCACTGATGACATCACATGTGCATTTAATTTTCATAAAAAGTCTGTGCAATGCATTCTTATTATAATGTTCACAAAAAAGTGTCAAGGATCATTTGCATAAATATCATGAGCTACTTAGTGCATTAATCAATACATTGATCTAAATACATTCTATTCTAAATTCTATCAAGTATACTAACATACTCATGTAGAAACATAGGCATTGTGTGCAACATACATGATGGAAGTGTAATATACATAATTTTGAGATATTCAATACTGAAATGATAACTACTTTCTTATTACAGTTTTGCATACTGTTACACATGTAATAAGTAGCTAATAAAACCTACTTACTACAGACAAAACACAAATAAATAACAACACATACACATATGAGTATATACATGGAAAGTGAAATAAGCAAAATAAACAATAGCAGGAGCAGAAAGTGTTAATAACCTAACTAATTATCTTTTTGTAGAGAAATGATTATTCTGTTTCAAAGGTGCAACTTACCATATGTATCGCATGATGTGACTGCACCCTAAAAAAAGTATTGTGAGTAAAATGTGTACAAATATGAATATATACAGGGAAAGTATAGTAATAAAAAAAAATAGCAAAAGTGCTGATAACCCTAATGATTATTTTAATGCACAGAAATAATTGCTGTCTTTCAAGCCTATGTCTTCCATTATGTATATGTTTCATATGATATGACTGGACCCTAAGAGAATTACTGTAAAAATAAACTTGAGGGATAACTCTACTAATATAGTACCTTTTCAATTGTTATTTCCTGCCTTCTACTGAAGAAAACCATGTGCCCTATATATGTCAGTAAAGTAATAAAGGGATAGCCAGACATGTGATGTCATCAGTGACATTTGTGATGTCATCTTTGATGTCCTAGGTGTTAGTCTTAGCAGTGCATGGTGGTGGCACGAGTTATGGTTGCTTAGCTTACTATAGAAAACAACGTGGAAAGTACTCTTCAATTTGTTTCAGAAGTTAGTGTTATGGAGTATGGTCAACTCTAAATCGGATGCAGAGGCTGACGTTACAATCAGGGAGCAAGCTAGGGCCAAGAAGAACACATAGACAGAATTTTAATTAAATATTAGCATTGAATTACGCATTTGTGGAACCTGGCGGAACCCACTAGTGGACTAGACACATCTCGATGCTGGACTGCCCATGTACACAGGACAAAGCCAAGTACACAAACAAGTTGTAATTGCGTGTCATTGCAATATGTCACAAACAACAACTGAGTACAATGTAAGCCACCAATAATAATCGGCGAATGATAAGTTGACTAGTTTGTCTATAAAATCATCTAAAGTAAAACTTACATAATATTCAGCATTTCCATTCTATTGGCGTAATGCAGACACTCTGTTCAGGTCAACACATTTTCATAAAATGAAATGACATGTTCCTTTGTCCAGTTTTGGAATGATGAACCTTATCATATTTAAAATTGTTACATCCCTCCTTTCATGCATTCCTTTCAGAATCCTCCCTTTGTTTCAAGGTCAAAAAACAATTGAACCTTCTACTGTGTACGATGTGTGGGTTTGCTCAGCTCGGAAACAAAAATACAATGGCGCTGACCTTCACTCAGAATGGGAGGCAATAGCCCTTCAGACCATAGTGGCATTACAAATATTTTAGAAAAACATATGAATTGTTTGCTACCATTCACCAATGCGGGCGACATTTCTACAGATTTATGTTGTTCCTCTGGAGAACTTGGCACTCTCCCAGCGACTCCCACAGCCAGGCCACACCACCTGTCAGCTCAGCCCATCTCCTGTTCACACGTCAAATCACGTAAACAAGTCTCA